>NW_028165452.1:0-486977 GCF_964263955.1 Coregonus lavaretus | reverse complement strand
TGGTTGTATTTCTCCAGCCTCAGCTTTTTACCAAAACAGTGGTGGGGTATCCGCTTTGTTATTGTTTGAACTGCAGATCCCCTGTAAAGGAAAAGTCATAACAGAGTTCATTATAACAGGGTTCAATATAACAGGGTTTATTTTAATTATTGATAAACATGCACCTGTTTGGTAACTGACTGTTAGAACTGTAAAGGCTCCGTGGATTGATGAGGAATTGAAAAACTGTCTGGTTGAAAGAGACGGGGCAAAAGGAGTGGCTAATAAGTCTGGCTGCACATCTGACTGGTTGACTTACTGCAAATTGAGAGATTATGTGACTAAACTCAACAAAAAGAAGAAGAAAACTGTATTATGAAGCCAAGATCAATGATATAAAGAACGATGGAAAAGAAATTTGGAGTACTTTAACTGAAATATGGGTAGAATGACATTCAACTCCATCTTTCATCGAATCAGATGGCTTATTCATCACAAAACCATTTGATGTTGCCAATTATTTTAATGATTACTTAATTGGCAAAGTGGGCAAACTTAGGCAGGAAATGCCAACAAGGAACAGTGAGCCATCATATTCATGCATAAAAAAACAAATAATGAAAGAAAAAGCATTGAAAGTTTGAATTTTGTAAAGTTAGTGTGGGAGAGGTGGAAAAAGTATTGTTATCGATCAATAATGACAAACCTCCTGGCATTGACAACTTAAATGGAAAGCTACTGAGGATGGTAGCTGACTCTATAGCCACTCCTATCTGTCATATCTTTAATCTGAGCCTAGAGGAAAGCCAAAGTCATTCTGCTACCCAAGAATGGTAAAGCGTCCTTTACTGGTTCTAACAGTAGACCTACATTTATAAGCTTGCTGCCAGCTCTTAGCAAACTGTTGGAAAAAATGGTGTTTGACCAAATACAATGCTATTTCTCTGTAAACAAATTAACAACAGACTTTCAACATGCTTATAGGGAAGGGCACTCAACATGTACTGCACTGACACAAAGGACTGATGATTGGTTGAAAGAAATTGATAATAAGAAGATTGTGGGAGCTGTACTGTTAGATTTCAGTTCAGCCTTTGATATTATTGACCATAACCTGTTGTTGAAAAAACGTATGTGTTATGGTTTTTCAACCTCTGCCATATCGTGGATTCAGAGCTATCTGCCCAATAGAACTCAGAGTTTTCTTTAATGGAAGCTTCTCTAATGTCAAACATGTAAAGTGTGGTGTACCACAGGGCAGCTCTCTAGGCCCTCTACTCTTTTCTATTTTTACCAATAACCTGCCACTGGCATTAAACGAAGCATGTGTCCATGTATGCTGATGATTCAACCTACACGCATCAGCAACCACAGCTAATGAAGTTACTGAAACCCTTAACAAAGAGTTGCAGTCTGTTTTGGAATGGGTGGCCACTAATAAACTGGTCCTGAACATCTCTAAAACTAAGAGCATTGTATTTGGTACAAATCATTCCCTAAGTTCTAAACCTCAGCTGAATCTGGTAATGAATGGTGTGGCTGTTGAACAAGTTGAGGAAACTAAATTGCTTGGCGTTACCTTAGATCAGGGGTGTCAAACTCATTTTAGCTCAGGGGCCACATGGAGGAAAATCTATTCCCAAGTGGGCCGGACCGGAAAAATCATGGTATATATAACTTAAAAACAACAACTTCAGATTGTTTTCTTTGTTTTAATATGATCAACATACAACATAAAGCTGGAGCCTGAGGACAGTGTGTCCAAAATAGTACAAGCACAACATCACTATTAATCATAAAACACCTCAAGTTTATTTGAAAATTCTAAAGAAAAAGAACACACAAACACACAATGCCTCAGTGATTAACAGAACTGTTTCACAGATCACAGAACTATATCAGGGTGTCATTTCTCAGGCAGAAATGTAGATAAAAACAATGAAATCCTGTTCCCCAAACAAGTGCAAGAACCACAGAGTCAAGAATAGGTTAAATATACAAATAAAATAAAATCAATTAAAAACAATAGCACATCAACATAAAAACATATAAACATAAATCTGAAAGCGTTGCTCAAACTCCCGTAACAGTCCAGTTATTTTATCTTTGAACCGCTTCATGTCTGCCACATGTTGGGTCGCGCACACATTTTTCAGACAGGGGAAGTGAGCTGCATCACCACCGGCAAGTTGCGTCTCCCACAATGACAGCTTCAACTTGAAAGAACGTATGCTGTCATAATACTGCGTGACAACTTTGTTGCGCCCTTGCAGCTGTTTGTTCAAGTTATTCAGGTGCTCTGTAACATCCACCATAAATGCAAGGTCCGGCATCCATTCTGCGGAATGAAATTCTAACACTGGTTTGCCCTTTTCTTCCATGAACTGTTCAATTTCTTCTCGTAAATCAAAGAAACGCCTCAGCACAGCACCTCGGCTTAACCATCTTACCTCAGTGTGGTATGGCAGGCCATAGATGTGGTCTTTCTCTCTGAGAAGGCTGTCAAACTGACGGTGATTCAGGCTTCTGGATCGGATGAAATTAACAGTTTGGATGACCACCTTCATGACGTTATCCATCTTTAATGACTTGCAACACAAAGCCTCCTGGTGCAAAATACAGTGAAAAGTCAAAAAATCACGTCCTCCATTTGCAGATTGCACTTTCTCTCTGAACTTTGTCACAACGCCTGCTTTTTTCCCGATCATTGAGGGCGCACCATCTGTAGCCAGGCTGACAGCGCGGGACCAGTTCACTCCGACCCTGTCCAGCGCGCCGACGAGTGCGGTAAAAATATCAGCTGCTGTCGTTGTATCTGTCATCGGCACCAACTCCACGAACTCCTCGGTGACGGTCAATGTGTCATCAACTCCGCGGATGAAAAAATGGCCAGTTGTGCAACATCTGTAATGTCCGTGCTTTCATCAATTGCAACCGAAAACGCAATAAATGACTTTACTTTTTGCTTCAACTGGCTGTCCAAATCCACTGAAAGATCGGAAATCGTGTCTGCAACTGTGTTTCTTGTCAGGCTGATATTTGCAAAAGCCTGCCACTTTTCAGGGCACACAATCTCCGCTGCCTTCATCATGCATGTTTTTACAAATTCACCCTCACTAAATGGTTTTGAAGCCACTGCGATTTCATTAGCAATGAGGTAGCTAGCTTTCACTGCAGCGTCACTGATGTCTCGGGTGTGAGTAAACACAGACTGCTGTTTCTTCAGACCCGCCAACAGTTCATTCACCTTCTCTCATCTCCGCTGTCCTTGAAAGTTGTCATATTTGTCAGCATGAAGACTCACATAGAGGCGACGAAGGTTATATTCTTTCAGCACTGCAACATGCTCTGAACACACCAAACATACAGCTTTCCCATTCAATTCCGTGATTAAATAGGATGACAATTTTTTTTGGAACACTCTGCACTCTGCGTCCACTTTTCTCTTTTTTGACAGAGACATATTGGGGCAATGAGGGTGCCAAAGCACATAATGTTAAAAGTAGAAGCCGTAATAAATATCGCGGGCAAAACAAAGTAGCTCATTGGCTGCACGTGCTTGACCTACTTGCTCTGCCCCGGTATAAACAGTTTGCTTGCTTAACACAATTGCTATTGCGCCATCCAGTGGACGCAATTGGAACAGCAGTTTATTTTATTGAAAAATAGCAGCGCATTTTTATACCCAAAAAAAAAAAAAAAAAAAAAAATTTTTTTTTTTTTTTTTTTGAAATCATCTCGCGGGCCGGATTAAACCCATTTGCGGGCCGGATCCGGCCCGCGGGCCGTATGTTTGACACCCCTGCCTTAGATTGTAAACTATCATGGTCAAAACATATAGATTCAATGGGCTCCCGAGTGGCGCAGCGGTCTAAGACACTGCATCTCAGTGCTTGCGGGGTTACTACAGACCCCCTGGTTCGATTCCAGGCTGTATACACAACCGGCCGTTATTGGGAGTCCCTTAGGGTGGCGCACAATTGGCCCAGCGTCGTCCGGGTTTGGTGGTGTAGGCCGTCATTGTAAATAAGAATTTGTTCTTAACTGACTTGCCTAGTTAAATAAAGGTTAAATAAAAAAGATGGGGAGAGGTCTGTCCGTAATAAAGAGATGCTCTGCTTTTTTGACACCACACTCCAAAAAGCAAGTTCTGCAGGCTCTAGTTTTGTTATTATTACCTGTAAGACAATTGGTTATTTACCAATTATTTGTTTACATTGTTTTCCAGAATATAGTTTTTGTTCAACTGCGTCACTCCAGTCAGCAGATGGCGATGTGTGTCTTTCAGGTGATGCTTCTTCCCACTCCAGTCAGCAGATGGCGATGTGAGTCTTTCAGGTGATGCTTCTTTTTTTAAAAACATTTTTAGTCATTTAGCAGACGCTCTTATCCAGAGCGACTTACATGAGCAATTAGGGTTAAGTGCCTTGCTTAAGGGCACATCGACAGATTTTTCACCTAGTCGGCTCGGGGATTAGAACCAGCGACCTTTCGGTTACTGGCACAACGCTCTTACCCACTAAGCTACCTGCCGCCCAGTCAGTCAGTCTTCCCACTCCAGTCAGCAGATGGCGATGTGAGTCTTTCAGGTGATGATTCTTGCGTGACGTATATTCTAGTGGACGGGACGGGACGGGACGCTTTTTCTACAACAACAATTCAGCCGCCTTTGTAGCTTGCTAGCCAACATAAAACCAAAATATTGAAGCTCTTCAGACCATTTTTGTGTATATTAACATAAGTGTTTTAAACACACTGTCTGTGTATTTAGCAGTTACTCCATTTGATTTCACATTTACGTTATTAGCTATCTGGCTAAGTAACACTAGGCTAATGCTAACTAGCTAGATAACATCCCCAACCATGAGCTCACTAAGCTACTCTCCTCCTGCTAAAGAAGAGGAGGTCTGCTGGACAGAGAAAGACGTTACAGTGAAAGAAGAGGAGGAGGATGTCACAGTTAAAACAGAAGTAGAGGGTGAAGCTGTTGCCGTGAAAGAAGAGGAAGAAGTTACAGTGAAAGAAGAGGAAGAAGGTTTCAGAGTGAAAGAGGAGGATGCAGTTTTTGGAGTGAAGGAGGAGGGGGAGATTACTGTCACGTTGGAGGAAGAAGAGGAGACTGGAGAGCTGATTAACACCAGTAAGTAGTATTTTAAAAACAGTGGCACAAACTCTGTAGTTGTTGAACTATTGAACTAATGTGTCGTCTTAAAGACTGCGGTCAAGTGATCCGTCATTCGCAAAACGTGGTCAAGACACCCACCCTTCTGTTTCAGCCTGAATTTTCTTACGGAATAGATACCATGTAACTGTACCGCGTGTTTTCTGGGAGGGAAACTGAGTCGGATGCTCTCTAATGCTCCGACAGAAACGATAGCTACAAATCATTCTAAAAATGACTTTGATATCACGGGTAGAGTGAGACTGCAGAGGTTGCAGTAGCCCAACGTTGGTGCTGTTTAGGAAATGTTAAATTGTCAAAGCAAGATGTGTTTACGGTCATGATACACACACAGGAAGATCTAAATGAGCTTGATATGTTTTTAGTATATAATTAATCCAGTGTGATGACCGTTGCTTACCATACGATGTCCATATTAAAATATGGGTTAATATAATTACTTATTCAATATTACAGTTAACTTTGAAGTAAAATTGGATTGTAAACATTTTGTCATGTCTGCCACTAGTACGTCACTAATCCATGTTCATTAACATTAACATTAGACTGTAAATTCTCCTTCCAGACTCACATTAAGAATCTCCAATCCAAAGTTAAATCTAGAATTGGTTTCCTATTTCGCAACAAAGCCTCCTTCACTCATGCTGCCAAACATGCCCTCGTAAAACTGACTATCCTACCGACCCTTGACTTCGGCCATGTCATTTACAAAATAGCCTCCAACACTCTTCTCAGCAAATTGGATGTAGTCTATCACAGTGCCATCCGTTTTGTCTCCAAAGCCCCATATAATACCCACCACTGTGACCTGTACGCTCTTGTTGGCTGGTCCTCACTACATATTCGTCGCCAAACCCACTGGCTCCAGGCCATCTATAAATCACTGCTAGGCAAATCCCCGCCTTATCTTAGCTCATTGGTCACCATAGCAACACCCACCCGTAGTCTGCGCTCCAGCAGGTATATCTCACTGGTCATTCCCAAAGCCAACACCTCCTTTGGCCGCAATTCCTTCCAGTTCTCTGCTGCCAATGACTGGAACAAATTGCAAAAATCTCTGAAGCTGGAGACACTTATCTCCCTCACTAACTTTAAGCATCAGTTGTCAGAGCACCTTACCGATCACTGCACCTGTACACAGCCCATCTGAAATTAGCCCACCCAACTACCTCATCCCCATATTGTTATTTATTTTGCTCATTTGCACCCCAGTATCTCTATTTGCACATCATCTCTTGCACATCTATCATTCCAGTGTTAATACTAATTGTAATTATTTTGCACTATGGCCTATTTATTGCCTTATCTCCATAACTTATTACATTTGCACACACTGTATATATATTTTCTGTTGTATTTTTGACTTTATGTTTTGTTTTACCCCATATGTAACTCTGGGTTGTTGTTTTTATCGCACTGCTTTGCTTTATCTTGGCCAGGTCGCAGTTGTAAATGAGAACTTGTTCTCAACTGGCTTACCTGGTTAAATAAACGTTAAATACATTTAAAAAATAAAAATGATTTGTATGTTGGCCGAATCCCAACGTTTCAGTTGAACGGAAGTGAAGCGGGAGCCTGGCTCTTTTCTCTTGTGACTTTACGCTCCGTGCAGAGTAGAACACCAGACAACATGATTGAACAAAGGAGGAATGTTAAAATGATGTCGGACGGTAACTTTTGAAAATGAGCTAAACAGAAGCCTCCTGCTGTATTATTATTTGTATGTTGGCGGAAGTCCCATTTTTCAGTCGAACGGAAGTGAAGGTGGAGTCACATGTTCTCTATTCTCCATTTTGTCTTCTGACTTTAGGCAGAGAGTCAAATGTTGAAATATAACGTCTCGGTCCTCTACCTCCCTGATCTAAAAGGTCCATAGACTAGAGATAAACATCTAGTTAACTTCGCCTGAACTCTGCAATCGACCATAAACACACGTTTCTACAATGAATCAGGTGAGTTTATATTAATTTATTCATTTTTATAACGGGTCTTTGTGGCCTTCTTCATGCTTTTACACTGCGCGCATTTAATGGTTCTTGACTTTTGGAAAATCATTTGTGTAGTTTAGCTGGTTACTCGTAGCCAGGCCCGGCGGCAGGATGAACTCGGCAAGGGGGCATCAGAAATGACTAAGGGGGCACAACTATTTTCGCTTGCTGATAACACAGGATGGATAATAATCGATAGTACAATTACACACAATGTATTTGTAGCCACGCACGGCCGTCTTGCAGCAAGAATACAGGCTACTGCACCGCTTTACAAACATGGACAATCCATAAATAGCAAGTCATGACAATGCTACACAGCTACATGCACAATCCCCAACAATACAATGCAAAACAGTTGATAATTACCATAGTAACACTTCCTCATGCCAATACAATGCATTTCCAATCGCGGAAAGCAAACAATAATGCACTACTAATTACTTATCGGTACAATGCAGCTAGTTGGAGCTTGCCAGTTGGCTGTAGGCTACACTACTAGCAGCTTGCCAGTTGGCTGTAGGCTACTCCACTAGCAGCTTGCCAGTTGGCTGTAGGCTACTCCACTAGCAGCTTGCCAGTTGGCTGTAGGCTACTCCACTAGCAGCTTACCAGTTGGCTGTAGGCTACTCCACTAGCAGCTTGCCAGTTGGCTGTAGGCTACTCCACTAGCAGCTTGCCAGTTGGCTGTAGGCTACTCCACTAGCAGCTTGCCAGTTGGCTGTAGGCTACTCCACTAGCAGCTTGCTAAAAACTGTAAGCAAGCTAACCTTTTAGCTTCCCACAGATTTAGATGTGGCTTAGTGTTGTAGGTTACGGTCTTGCTGAAAGGTGATTTCCTCTCCCAGTGTCTGGTGTAAAGCAGACTGAAGCAGTCTTTCCTCTAGGATCTCCCGTTTCGTTTCATCCTGTAAAACTCCCCTGTCTTTGACGATGTCAAGCATTTCCTTACCATGATGCAGCCATCACCATGCTTGAAAATAAGGAGGCAGTTACTCAGTGATGTTATGTTGGATTTGCCCCAAACTTAAGGCTTTGCATTTAGGCCCAAAAAGTGTATTCATTTGCCCTGTTAATTTTTTAGCAGTATTACTTTAGTGCCTTGTTGCAAACAAGATCTGAAATATGTATATTCTCCTTTCACTCTGTCATTTAGGTCATTATTGTGGATTATTGTGAATAGTCACATGTACAGGGTTGCAGGTGGTCACTGTGGTCTAAGGCACTGCATCGCACTGCACTGCACAGCGTCGTCCAGGGTAGGGGAGGGAATGGCCGGCAGGGATGTAGCTCAGTTGGTAGAGCATGGTGTTTGCAACGGCAGGGTTCTGGGTTCGATTCCCATGGGGGGCCAGTATGAAAAACTAGTCACATGTACAGGGTTGTACAGGGTGGTCCTCTGTAGCTCAGCTGGTAGAGCACGGCGCCTGTAACGCCAAGGTAGTGGGTTCGATCCCCGGGACCACCCATACACAAAAAAATGTGTGCACGCATGACTGTAAGTCGCTTTGGATAAAAGCGTCTGCTAAATGGCATATTATTATTATATTATAGGGTTGCAGGTCATTATTGTGAATAGTCACATGTACAGGGTTGCAGGTGGCCATTATTGGGGATTATTGTGAATAGTCACATGTACAGGGTTGCAGGTGGTCATTATTGGGGATTATTGTGAATAGTCACATATACAGGGTTGCATTTAGTCAATATTGGGGATTATTGTGAATAGTCACATGTGCAGTGTTGCAGGTAGTCATTATTGGGGATTATTGTGTATAGTCACATGTACAGGGTTGCAGGTGGTCATTATTGGGGATTATTGCAAATAGTCAAATTTACAGGGTTGCAGGTAGTCATTATTGTGGATTATTGTGAATAGTCAATAGTCGTGGTCCTCTGTAGCTCAGCTGGTAGAGCACGGCGCTTGTAACGCCAAGGTAGTGGGTTCGAACCCCGGGACCACCCATACACAAAAAAATGTATGCACGCACGACTGTAAGTCGCTTTGGATAAAAGCGTCTGCTAAATGGCATATTATTATTATTATTATTATTAAATGTACAGGGTTAAAGGTGGTCATTATTGTGAATAGTCACATGTACAGGGTTGCAGGTGGTCATTATTGGGGATTATTGTGAATAGTCACATACAGGGTTGCAGGTGGTCATTATTGTGGATTATTGTGAATAGTCACATGTACAGGGTTGCAGGTGGTCATTATTGTGGATTATTGCGAATAGTCAAATGTACAGGGTTGCAGGTAGTCATTATTGGGGATTATTGTGAATAGTCACATGTACAGGGTTGCAGGTGGTCATTATTGTGGATTATTGTGAATAGTCAAATGTACAGGGTTGCAGGTGGTCATTATTGTGGATTATTGTGAATAGTCAAATGTACAGGGTTAAAGGTGGTCATTATTGTGAATAGTCACATGTACAGGGTTGCAGGTGGTCATTATTGTGGATTATTGTGAATAGTCACATGTACAGGGTTGCAGGTGGTCATTATTGTGGATTATTGCGAATAGTCAAATGTACAGGGTTGCAGGTAGTCATTATTGGGGATTATTGCGAATAGTCAAATGTACAGGGTTGCAGGTAGTCATTATTGGGGATTATTGTGTATAGTCACATGTACAGGGTTGCAGGTGGTCATTATTGTGGATTATTGTGAATAGTCAAATGTACAGGGTTGCAGGTAGTCATTATTGGGGATTATTGTGAACATCTTTGACGTGTCTGGGTGGCTTAATACACCATACACAACATCATTATTAACAGAGGAAGGGTTAGTCATTCATATCACACAATTACTATTTTAGTTATTGTTTCGTATTTGTTTGTACAAATTTGTAGAATTTTGTTTTTACTTTCACATTATTTTGTGTAGATGATTACGAAAAATTATAATCAAATCTATTTCAATCCCACTTTTTAAAGCAACAAAATGTGACATTTTTTATAGTGGGTGTAGACTTTCCATATGAACTGTATAGCCTAATAATATTTAGGAAGTTAATTTCCTTGGGAAGATAACTGCCGTGCTTCTCCATCCATTCATATATAGACTACTCTATTTAATTGAGACCAAACACTCACCTGATCTGGCATGCCCAACTAGGAGAGGAGAGGTATGGCTGCCCAACTAGGAGAGGAGAGGTGAGGTATGGCTGCCGAACTAGGACAGGAGAGGTATGGCTGCTGAACTAGGAGAGGAGAGGAGAGGTATGGCTGCTGAACTAGGACAGGAGAGGTATGGCTGCTGAACTAGGAGAGGAGAGGAGAGGTATGGCTGCTGAACTAGGAGAGGAGAGGTATGGCTGCTGAACTAGGAGAGGAGAGGAGAGGAGAGGTATGGCTGCTGAACTAGGAGAGGAGAGGTATGGCTGCTGAACTAGGAGAGGAGAGGTATGGCTGCTGAACTAGGAGAGGAGAGGTATGGCTGCTGAACTAGGAGAGGAGAGGTATGGCTGCTGAACAAGGAGAGGAGAGGTATGGCTGCTGAACTAGGAGAGGAGAGGTATGGCTGCTGAACTAGGACAGGAGAGGTATGGCTGCTGAACTAGGACAGGAGAGGTATGGCTGCTGAACTAGGACGGGAGAGGTATGGCTCCTGAACTAGGACGGGAGAGGTATGGCTGCTGAACTAGGAAAGGAGAGGTATGGCTGCTGAACTAGGACAGGAGAGGTATGGCTGCTGAACTAGCAGAGGAGAGGTATGGCTGCTGAACTAGGAGAGGAGAGGCTGCTGAACTAGGACAGGAGAGGTATGGCTGCTGAACTAGGACAGGAGAGGTATGGCTGCTGAACTAGGACGGGAGAGGTATGGCTGCTGAACTAGGACGGGAGAGGTATGGCTGCTGAACTAGGAGAGGAGAGATATGGCTGCTGAACTAGGACATGAGAGGTATGGCTGCTGAACTAGGACAGGAGAGGTATGGCTGCTGAACTAGGAAAGGAGAGGTATGGCTGCTGAACTAGGACAGGAGAGGTATGGCTGCTGAACTAGGAGAGGAGAGGTATGGCTGCTGAACTAGGACAGGAGAGGTATGGCTGCTGAATTAGCAGAGGAGAGGTATGGCTGCTGAACTAGGAGAGGAGAGGCTGCTGAACTAGGACAGGAGAGGTATGGCTGCTGAACTAGGAGAGGAGAGGTATGGCTGCTGAACTAGGACAAGAGAGGTATGGCTGCTGAACTTGGAGAGGAGAGGTATGGCTGCTGAACTAGGACAGGAGAGGTATGGCTGCTGAACTAGGACGGGAGAGGTATGGCTGCTGAACTAGGATGGGAGAGGTATGGCTGCTGAACTAGGAGAGGAGAGGCTGCCGAAATAGGAGAGGAGAGGTATGGCTGCTGAACTAGGAGAGGAGAGGTATGGCTGCTGAACTAGGAGAGGAGAGGTATGGCTGCTGAACTAGGAGAGGAGAGGTATGGCTGCTGAACTAGGATAGGAGAGGTGTGGCTGCTGAACTAGGAGAAGAGAGGCTGCTGAACTAGGAGAGGAGAGGCTGCTGAAATAGGAGAGGAGAGGTATGGCTGCTGAACTAGGAGAGGAGAGGTATGGCTGCTGAACTAGGACAGGACAGGAGAGGTATGGCTGCTGAACTAGGAAAGGAGAGGTATGGCTGCTGAACTTGAAACAGCAAGAAAGATGAGCGGTCCGTTGCACTTTCTCTTGACCTACGTTTTGCACGTAGGATATAGCCTGTCTTTTAGGAGCGGGATATTTTCAGTCAGAGACAAATGGATAATTAATATATATTGAGAAGGAGAAGACTCAACGCTCGATCCCCATGTTGCGCCTTTTGCTTTATATTGATAATCACATTTTGGGATTTCACCTCGACTCACATTGGTTGAGCGTCCCCAACTTATTTCTATTAACAGACACTGTAGTAAACTATAGCCTAATTATATTTAAGTGAATTTCCTTGGAAAGATAACTGCCATGTGATTTATTCGCCCATTCATAGGTAGCCTGGTAGGCTAGTGTGTGAATAATGTGACAGAGGTGCTTTTAGTACAATAGCTAGGCTAACGCATACACAGCAGAAAGACACCGTTTCCAAATAATCTGCGGAACAAGTATATTTATCACAACGTTTTCTGTCTGACCACCCTTAACATGAAAAATACGGACCGCGCTCCAATGATCTCTGTCGGAGCCCGCAGCCCTCTACCTCCAAACATCTTTGTTGTACCATTTGAAAGTGGAAAGAAATATATACAGTACCAGTCAAAAGTTTGGACACACCTACTCATTCAAGGGTTTTTCTTTATTTTTAAGTTGTAGAATAATAGTGAAGATATCAAAACTATGAAATAACACATATGGAACGATGTAGTAACCAAGAAAGTGTTAAACAGATCAAAATATGTGATGTTTGAGATTCTTCAAATAGCCACCCTTTGCCTTGATGACAGCTTTGCACACTCTTGGCATTCTCTCAACCAGCTTCATGAGGTAGTCACCTGGAATATATTCTGATTTGTTTAACACTTTGTTGGTTGCAACATTATTCCATATGTGTTATTTCATAGTTTGGATGTTATTACATTTTAGTACATTTGTCAGCCAAAACATGACACCCACCCTTTTTTTATGTGTTCTATTGCAAACTGTCATCAACATGAAGCTTTCCAACGTAACATCAACTATCCAATCAAAGCCACATTGACAATTTGAAATTAGCACATCAATTACAAATAATTACAATTTAATATATTTAAATCCCACTTTGTAACGTAACAAAATGTGAAAAAGGTTCAAGGGAGTGCAGACGTTCTAAAGGCAATGTATTATATTAGGTTAACATTTCAAAATAGTCTGATGCATATCCTGTAGATCAGATCAAATATCCTGTAGATCAGATCATATATCCTGTAGATCAGATCAAGGAACGCTGTCTATACTTCCATCCCTTTTGTTATTGGCTGATTCCATCGCCAGCAATGCCCAAAAATATTCTTGGAATTCTCACATAGAAACGTAATTGGGGTCTAAAATAAAAATAAGCTAAATCAATTTGCCCTTTTTCCCGATAGGGAATGTCCTATTGGTCTGAAGTGTAAGATATTGGTTTCTCCCGTGGGAGCCCCGGGTTCATATCGTGCGTGTTACATACAGTTACAATATTTGAGCGCTGCAAATCTGCGTAGCAAGCAAACAGACGATGTGTATTATTTTTAACATGCTGTGAAAGTGGTACTCACTTTTAGGAATGGGTAATCGTTTACAAGTTACAAGCTATATCATAAACCCATCGTTGAAAACTACGTTTTTCATCTTCTGTGGTTTGGTAACTTCCTGTTGTTCAACGGACCGGAATTAAGAAGCAGAGTTTGGAAAAAATGTATTTGGTGTCCATTAAGTCTTAAACAGCAAGGGGGCATTGTTTCCACTCCGTTGTGGCCGTCCCCATTTAATGCAAGACCTCATCATACCATTGTTGTGTTGTTTTACCCTTAGTGTACTAACTTGAACTCCACTACCCTCTTTTTGGGATTTACAGGAAACACCTATCCCACCCCCCTCCTCCCTCCAACCCTCCTCCCCCTCCCCCTCTTGGGGTCCCCAGGTCGTGCCTCTCCTGGTAACTTACTGCTGGGTCTGAAGAGGGTGTCTGTGCTGCTGGTCGACTGCAGGAAAACACCGGGACGGAGTGGGTTTATGCTCTTACATACATTTATTTTGGGACACTCCCTAGATGTCCTTAATTATCATTAAATACAATCACTAACCTTCTTAAAATGTAGAATCATTAGAAGCACTCCTACCTCATTGGTTAAATTGATGATTTTAACCCATCCAATATGCTCAAATCTGATCACAAGAGTTTGGAAAGCTGGGCCTTGAACTAACTTCGATATGAAAAAGGAACCCTAACTGTCTGTCTTTGTTTCACAGGGGACAGCCCTAACCGTCGCTCTCTCAGTAGAAGGGGCTTATCATCTGGGGAGGCTAACCAACATCATGATGCTGATGAGGCAGAGAAGAGTCTCTCCAGATCAGAACACCTCAAGAAACACCAGCAGAGACTTACAGGGAAGAAACCTCACTGCTGCTTTGACTGTGGAAAGAGTTTCACCTCTTCAGCAAATCTTAAAACGCACAAGAGAATACACACAGGAGAGAAACCTTATAGCTGTGATCAGTGTGGGAAGAGATTCACTCAGTCAGGAAGCCTGGCTGTACACAAGAGAATACACACAGGAGAAAAGCCTTACCACTGCTCAGACTGTGGAATGAGCTTAACCACTTCAAACAGACTTCTAGTACACCAGAGAACACACACAGGAGAGAAGCCTTTTTGTTGTGATCAGTGTGGGAAGAGATTCACTCGGTCAGGAATCCTGGCTTCACACAAGAGAATACACACAGGAGAGAAGCCTTTTGGTTGTGATCAGTGTGGGAAGAGATTCACTCAGTCAGGAAGCCTGGCTGGACACAAGAAAATACACACAGGAGAGAAGGCTTTTGGTTGTGATCAGTGTGGGAAGAGATTCATTCTTTCAGGATACCTGGCTGTACACAAGAGAACACACACAGGAGAGAAGCCTTACCACTGCTCAGACTGTGGAATGAGCTTAAGCACTTCAAAAGGACTTCTAGTACACCAGAGAATACACACAGGAGAGAAACCTTATAGCTGTGATCAATGTAGGAAGAGATTCTCTCATTCAGGACACCTGGTTGAACACCAGAGAACACACACAGGAGAGAAGCCTTTTGGTTGTGATCAGTGTGGGAAGAGGTTCACTCAGTCAGGAAGCCTGGCTGTACACAAGAGAATACACACAGGAGAAAAGCCATTTGGTTGTGATCAATGTGGGAAGAGATTCTCTCATTCAGGACACCTGGCTTTACACAAGAGAAAACACCACACTGTTGGGTAACCTTTCCACTTTTGGTAGCTCAATCCAGTTAATGGTAGACTAGTGTACATACTCCGGAGAGAAGCCCTACAGGGTGAGTTTTGCCACCTCAAGCGTTCTTAATATGGCCTTCCTTAGTGTAATTTGATGTACTGTCAACAAGGGGTCCACCCTCTGAAAACTTTAACTATCCATTATTTCCAGATTTCTATTAATTGCAATGTGAATGAAATAGTCTGTGTTTGAATGGTGTGGGCGTACGTACCCCAACAACAGAATGGTGTGGGTGTTTCCCAACAACAGGGTTGGTCAGCTCAGAGAAAGCAGGGCGGTAGCTCTACCCAACATTTCTACCCAACATTTCGATGTTTTGTTCCCCGAGCCACTTAGTTATCACTTTTGCCTTATGGCAAGGTGCTCCTTCATGCTGGAAAAGGTATTGTTCGTCACCAAACTGTTCTTGGATGGTTGGGAGAAGTTGTTCTCTGAGGACGTGTTGGTACCATTCTTTATTCATGGCTGTGTTCTTAGGCAAAATTGTAAGCCCACTCCCTTGGCTGAGAAGCAACCCCACACACGAATGGTCTCAGGATGCTTTACTGTTGGCATGACACAGGACTGATGGTAGCGCTCACCTTGTCTTGTCCGGACAAGCTTTTTTCCGGATGCCCCAAACAATCGGAAAGGGGGTTCATCAGAGAAAATGACTTTACCCCAGTCCTCAGCAGTTCAATCCCTGTACCTTTTGTAGAATATCAGTCTGTCCCTGATGTTTTTCCTGGAGAGTAGTGGCTTCCTCGCTGCCCTTCTTGACACCAGGCCATCCTCCAAAAGTCTTCGCCTCACTGTGCGTGCAGATGCACTCACACCTGCCTGCTGCCATTCCTGAGCAAGCTCTGCACTGGTGGTGCCCCGATCCTGCAGCTGAATCAACTTTAGGAGACGGTCCTGGCGCTTGCTGGATTTTCTTGGGCGCTCTGATGCCTTCTTCACACAATTGAACCTCTCTCCTTGAAGTTCTTGATGATCCGATAAATGGTTGATTTAGGTGCAATCTTACTAGCAGCAATATCCTTGCCTGTGAAGCCATTTTTGTGCAAAGCAATGATGACGGCACATGTTTCCTTGCAGGTAACCATGGCTAACAGAGGAAGAACAATGATTTCAAGCACCACCCTCCTTTTAAAGCTTCCAGTCTTTTATTCTAACTCAATCAGCATGACAGGGTGATCTCCAGCCTTGTCCTCGTCAACACTCTCACCTGTGTTAACGAGAGAATCACTGACATGATGTCAGCTGGTCCTTTTGTGGCAGGGCTGAAATGCAGTGGAAATGTTTTTGGGGGATTAAGTTCATTTTCATCTGATCACTCTTTATAACAGTCTGGACTATATGCAAATTGCCATCATAAAAACTGAGGCAGCAAACTTTGTGAAAATGTATATTTGTGTCATTCTCAACTTTTGACCACAACTGTATATTAACAGCAGGGGTTTAAACACAGTCTGTGTGCTTACTAGTTATTACATGTCATATACAGTTGAAGTCGGAAGTTTACATACACTTAGGTTGGAGTCATTTAAAAGTCGTTTTTCAACCACTCCACAAATTTCTTGTTAACAAACTATAGTTTTGGCAAGTCTGTTAGGACATCTACTTTGTGCATGACAACAATTCTTTACAAACAGATTATTTCACTTATAATTCACTATATCACAATTCCAGTGGGTCAGAAGTGTACATACACTTAGTTGACTGTGCTTTTAAACAGCTTGGAAAATACCAGAAAATTATGTCATGGCTTTAGAAGCTTCTGGCGAATTGACATCATTTGAGTACATTTACATTTACGTCATTTAGCAGACGCTCTTCTCCAGAGCGACTTACATTATATATATTTTTTCATACACCCTGTGGGAATCGAACCCACAACCCTGGCGTTGCAAACACCATGCTCTATCAACTGAGCTACATCCCTGCCGGCCATTCCCTCCCCTACCCTGGACGACGCTGTGCCAATTGCGCGCTGCCCCATGGGTCTCCCGGTCACGGCCGGCTACGACAGAACCTGGATTCGAACCAGGATCTCTAGTGGCACAGCTAGCACTGCGATGCAGTGCCTTAGACCACTGCGCCACTCAGGAGACTACAATTGAGTCAATTGGAGGTGTACCTGTGGATGTATTTCCAGGCCTACCTTCAAACTCAGTGCCTCTTTGCTTGACATCATGGGAAAATGAAAAGAAATCAGCCAAGACATCAGAAAAATAATTGTAGACCTCCACAAGTCTGGTTCATCCTTAGGAGCTATTTCCAAACACCTGAAGGTACCACGTTCATCTGTACAAACAATAGTACTCAAGTATAAACACCATGGGACCACGCAGCCGTCATACCGCTCAGGAAGGAGACGCGTTCTGTCTCCTAGCTTGCAAGCCGAAGAACACCATCCCAACCGTGAAGCACGGGGGTGGCAACATCATGCTGTGGGGGTGATTTGCTGCAGGAGGGACTGGTGCACTTCACAAAATAGATGGCATCATGAGGAAGGAAAATTATATTATGTGGATATTTTGAAGCAACATCTCAAGACATCAGTCAGGTCAAGTTAAAGCTTGTTCCCAAATAGGTCTTCCAAATGGACAATGACCCCAAGCATACTTCCAAAGTTCTGGCAAAATGGCTTAAGTACAACAAAGTCAAGGTATTTGAGTGGCCATCACAAAGCCCTGACCTCAATCCTATAGAACATTTGTGGGTAGAACTGAAAAAGCATGTTCGAGCAAAGAGGCCTACAAACCTGACTCAGTTACACCAGCTCTGTCAGGAGAATTGGGCCAAAATTCACCCAATTTATTGTGGGAGGCTACCCGTAACGTTTGACCCAAGTTAAACCATTTAAATGCAATGCGACCAAATACTAATTGAGTGTATGTAAACTTCTGACCCACTGGGAATGTGATGAAAGAATTAAAAGCTGAAATAAATCATTCTCTCTACTATTATTCTGACATTTCACATTCTTAAAATAAAGTGGTGATCCTAACTGACCTAAAACAGGGAATTTTTACTAGGATTAAATGTCAGGAATTGTGAAAAACTGAGTTTAAATGCATTTGGCTAAGGTGTATGTAAACTTCCGACTTAAACTGTATATGTTGTTAGTCAGCTAGCTTGTTACGATAGCATTAGCGTAGTGCTAGGCTAGTTTTAAACACAACAAACATACAAACCAAAACATTGGTGCTATTTTGACCATTTTGTGTATATTAACAGCAGGGTTATAAACACACAGTCTGTGTGCTTACTAGTCATATATATATGTTGTTATTCAGCTATATTTGGTTTATTTATGAAAGGAGGGGGAGATGACTGTCACAGTTAAAGGGGAGGAGGGGGAGATGATTGTCACAGTGAAAGGGGAGGAGGGGGAGATGACTGTCACAGTGAAAGGGGAGGAGGGGGAGATGACTGTCACAGTGAAAGGGGAGGAGGGGGAGATGACTGTCACAGTGAAAGGGGAGAAGGATGGGGAGATGACTGTCACAGTGAAAGGAGAGGAGGGGGAGATGACTGTCACAGTGAAAGGGGAGGAGGAGGATGGATATCTGATTAACAGCAGTGAGTTTTTTCTTGGGGAGAGTCAGAAAGCTCTGATTAGAGAAAAGGCCTGCAGTGTCACTGGCCTTTTTGGCCTTTTTAACTATCCCAAAGCCTAGGACCAAGAGGCATGGAGAGGAAGCCTTTAGTTACTATGCCTCCCAGCCTCTGGAATAGCCAGAGAACCTGATGGGGAAGGAAACTGTGGCATTTTTAAAACGAGATCTTAAAACACACCTTTTTAGTGGTGCTTTTCCTCAGGGTGCTTTTTAGTCGTGCAGTTTTAATTGTAATTCTTTAGTTTTTTATCCTCTTATATTTGTGTAGTAAATATTTAGTTTCATTTTAATTGTTTTTATTAGTTTTTTTCCTGTGAAGCACATTGTGTTCAATTCCATGTCTGGAATGTGCTGTATAAATAAAGCTTGATTTGATTCTCTATGGTGTTATTAGATCCCTAATATTGAGTTAGGCCTGTAAGGTAAGATAGACTGATATGATTGAAATCTCTATGGTGTTATTGAATTTAAACAACAAGGCACTCAACCCCGTGGATTATTGAACAACTAAGAGCTGTTCTCTAACATAAAGGTGAAGAGGAGTGAATAACACACAACTAAGAGGATAAAGAGGGGGTTCCGATATGATATGAAAAGGAGACCAAGCAGACATGGGGATAGACAGGAAAGAAGCTAGACAAAGAAACCATAGTGGCTCCGATATGATATGAAATGATGAAGCTGTATAAAGAGAGAGCTCCAAGTCTGGGACGGCAGTTGCTCTGCAGACCAGCTCGGCTCTATTGCTTGTGAAATAAAGTCTACCTTGATTCTACAAAAACTCTGAAAGTACTTTGTTTGTTTTAATAAGTATAGGGATAATTTACTACAACAATAGCAGCTAAATAGCCGCTAAATACTGTATATACAGTGCCTTCAGAAAGTATTTATACCCCTTCCACTTTTGCACATTTTGTTGTTACAACCCTGAATTTAAAATGGATTAAATTGAGATTAATTTTGTCACTGGCATACACACAATACCCCAAAATGTCAAAGTGGAATCATGTTTTTCGAACAAATTAATTAAAAATAAAAAGCTGAAATGTCTTGAGTTAATAAGAATTCAACCTATTTGTTATGACAAGCCTAAGAAAGTTCAGGAGTAAAAATCTTCTCAACAAGTCACATAATAAGTTGCATGGACTCACTCTGTGTGCAACAATAGTGTTTAACATAATTTTTGAATGACTACCTAATCTCCGTACCCCAGACATACTGTACAATTATCTATACGGTCCCTCAGTCGAGCAGTGAATTTCAAACACAGATTCAACCACAAAGACCAGGGAAGTTTTCCAATGCCTCGCAAAGAAGGGCACCTATGGGTAGACGACATTGAATATCCCTTCATTCATTACACTTTGGATGGTGTATCAATATACCCAGCCTCTACAAAGATAGACATCCTTCCTAACTCGGTTGCCGGAGAGGAAGGAAACCGCTCAGGGATTTCACCATGAGGCTAATGCTGACTTTTAAACAGTTACAGAGTTTAATGGCTGTGATAGGAGAAAACTGAGAATGGATCAACAACATTGTAGTTACTCCACAATACTAACCTAAATGACAGAGTCAAAAGAAGGAAGCCTGTACAGAATAAAAATATACCAAAACATGCATCCTGTTTGCAACAAGAAACTAAAGTAATAATGCAAAAAAAATATGGCAAAGCAATTTACTTTTTGTCCTGAATACAAAGTGTTATGTTAGGGCAAATCCAATCCAACACATTTCTGAGTACCACTCTTGAAATGTCCAAGCTTAGCTGTGGCTGCATCATGTTATGGGTATGCTTGTAATCGTTAAGGACTGGGGAGTTTTTCAGGATAAGAATAAATGGAATGAAGCTAAGCACAGGCAAAATCCTAGAGGAATTCCTGGTTCAGTCTGTTTTCCACCAGACATTGTGAGATGCATTCACCTTTCAGCAGGACAATAACCTAAAACACAAGGACAAATATATGCTGGAGTTGCTTACCAAGAAGGTAATGAATGTTCCTGAGTGGCCGAATTACAGTTTTGACTTAAATCTACTTGATAATCTATGGCAAGACCTGAGAATGGTTGTCTAGCAGAGGAGGCTCCTCTGAGTAGGAAAGGGATGAGAGCATCCTCCTCAGTGAATTTCATAAAAATAAAAATGGTAAAACATTGAAGAAGTTATCCTTTTTAGATAAAACTATACTCAATATATTCACCTGTCACCAAATAATTAATTAAAACACACTGTTGTGCAATGAAGGTCTACAGTAGCCTCAACAGCACTCTGTACGATAGCACAACTCTCTTCCATAGACTTACACAGTAATTATGACAACTTCCGGAGGACGTCCTCCAACCTATCAGAGCTCTTGCAGCATGAACTGACATGTTGTCCACCCAATCAAAGGATCAGAGAATTCATCTAGTACTGAAAGCACAAGCTACAGCTAGCTAGCTAGCACTGCAGTCCATAAAATGTGGTGAGTAGTTGACTCAAAGAGAGAGAAAGACAATAGTTTAGCAGTTCTCAACAAACTAATTTATTCAAAAATGAAGGAGAAGGAAGAGAGAGAGAATTCATCATTTCTTTTCACTTTCAGAATCACTTACTTAGCTAGCAAATGCAGCTGGCTCGTTTAGTTACTGAAACACCCGGCTCAAACAGAGGGATGCTATGTTAGCTAGCTGGCTAGTTTAGTTACTCAAACACCCTGCTCCAACAGAGGGATGCTATGTTAGCTAGCTGGCTAGTTTAGTTACTCAAACACCCTGCTCCAACAGAGGGATGCTATGTTAGCTAGCTGGCTAGTTTAGTTACTCAAACACCCTGCTCCAACAGAGGGATGCAATGTTAGCTAGCTGGCTAGTTTAGTTACTGAAACACCCGGCTCAAACAGAGGGATGCTATGTTAGCTAGCTGGCTAGTTTAGTTACTCAAACACCCGGCTCTAACAGAGGGATGCAATGTTAGCTAGCTGGCTAGTTTAGTTACTCAAAACACCCGGCTCAAACATATAAACATATCTGAATTTGTCCATTAGAAACTTCTTTGCAACTGTTGGACAAATGATTACACCCTAGATAAGCTAATTGCAGGCAAGAGTGTGCAAGGCGGTATTGAATGTGTCACTGTCCGTATGTCACCTACGTTGTAAACTTTCATTCATAGACTAGGTTGTAGCAACCTCATGATGGGTATAGGGAAAATTTGAGTATCATGTAGTAGCCTAAACCTATCGATGTTACATTGAACTGGGTGAATGGAATATGAATGACAGTCATCCAACATGCTGTCAAATCAAAACTTTGAAATAACACATATGGAATCATATAGTAACCAAAAAAGTGTTAAACAATTCAAAACATGTTTTATATTTGAGATTCTTCAAATAGCCACCCTTTGCCTTCATGACAGCTTTGCACACTCTTGGCATTCTCTCTACCAGCTTCACCTGGAATGCTTTTCCAACAGTCTTGAAGGAGTTCCCACATATGCTGAGCACTTGTTGGCTGCTTTTCCTTCACTCTGCGGTCCGACTCATCCAAAAACCATCTCAATTTGGTTTAGGTCGGGGGATTGTGGAGGCCAGGTCATCTGATGCAGCACTACATCCCTCTCCTTGTTTTAGTATTTATTTTTAAAATGTTTTTATTTGTATATTTTTTCTTCTTTAAAAAAAAAATGTTTTTTTTTTTTTTTTTTTCTGCCGGCCATTCCCTCCGCTACCCTGGACCAATTGTGCGCCATCTCATGGGTCTCCCGGTCGCGGCCGGCTACGACAGGGCCTGGATTCGAACCAGGATCCCTAGTGGCACTGCTAGCACTTAGACCACTGCGCCACTCGGGAGACTCCTTCTTGGTAACATAGCCCTTACATAGCCTGGAGGTGTGTTGGGTCATTGTCCTGTTGAAAAACAAATGATAGTCCCACTAAGCCCAATCCAGATGGGATCGCGTATCGCTGCAGAATGCTGTGGTAGCCATGCTGGTTAAGTGTGCCTTGAATTCTAAATAAATCACAGACAGTGTCACCAGCAAAGCACCCCCACACCATAACTCCTCCTCCATGCTTTACGGTGGGAAATACACATGCGATCATCCGTTCACCCACACCATGTCTCACAAAGACATGGCGGTTGGAACCAAAAATCTCCAATTTGGAATCCAGACCAAAGGACAAATTTCCACCGTTTCCCCCATTGCTTGTGTTTCTTGGCCCAAGCAAGTCTCTTCTTCTTATTGGTGTCCTTTAGTAGTGGTTTCTTTGCAGCAGTTCGACCATGAAGGACTGATTCACACAGTCCCCTCTGAACAGTTGATGTTGAGATGCGTCTGTGACTTGAACTCTGAAGCATTCATTTGGGCTGCAATTTCTGAGGCTGGTAACTCTAATGAACTTATCCTCTGCAGCAGCGGTAACTGGGTCTTCCATTCCTGTGGCGGTCCTCATGAGAGCCAGTTTCATCATAGAGCTTGATGGTTTTTGCGACTGCACTTTAAGAAACGTTGACTGATCTTCATGTCTTAAAGTAATGATGGACTATCAAATATGGCTGTCTTCTGTATTTTGGCCTATTCCTCCATGCAGATCTCCTCTAGAGCAGTGATGTTTTGGGGCTGTCGCTGGGCAACACGGACTTTCAACTCCCTCCAAAGATTTTCTATGGGGTTGAGATCTGGAGACTGGCTAGGCCACTCCAGGACCTTGATATGCTTCTTACGGAGCCACTCCTTCGTTGCTCGGGCGGTGTGTTTGGGATCATTGTCATGCTGAAAGACCCAGCCACGTTTCATCTTCAATGCCCTTGCTGATGGAAGGAGCTTTTCAAAATCTCACGATACATGGCCCCATTCATTCTTTCCTTTACACGGATAAGTCCTGGTCCCTTTGCAGAAAAACAGCCCCGAAGCATGATGTTTCCACCCCCATGCTTCACAGTAGGTAGACCCATGGGGCGGTGCACAATTGGCCCAGCGTCGTCCAGGGTAGTGGAGGGAATGGCTGGCAGGGATGTAGCTCAGTTGGTAGAGCATGGCGTTTGCAACGCCAGGGTTGTGGGTTCGTTTCCCACGGGGGGTATGAAAAATACAAATAAATGATGTATGCACTCACTAACTGTAAGTCGCTCTGGATAAGAGCGTCTGCTAAATGACTCAAATGTAAATGTAAAATGTGTTCTTTGGATGCAACTCAGCATTCTTTGTCCTCCAAACACGACGAGTTGAGTTTTTACCAAAAAGTTCTATTTTGGTTTCATCTGACCATATGACATTCTCCCAATCCTCTTCTGGATCATCCAAATGGACTCTAGCAAACTTCAGACGGGCCTGGACATGTACTGGCTTACATGTCCAGCAGGGGGACACGTCTGGCACTGCAGGATTTGAGTCCCTGGCGGCGTAGTGTGTTACTGATGGTAGGCTTTGTTACTTTGGTCCCAGCTCTCTGCAGGTCATTCACTAGGTCCCCCCGTGTGGTTCTGTGATTTTTGCTCACCGTTCTTGTGATCATTTTGACCCCACGGGGTGAGATCTTGCGTGGAGCCCCAGATCGAGGGAGATTATCAGTGGTCTTGTATGTCTTCCATTTCCTAATAATTGCTCCCACAGTTGATTTCTTCAAACCAAGCTGCTTACCTATTGCAGATTTAGTCTTCCCAGCCTGGTGCAGGTCTACAATTTTGTTTCTGGTGTCCTTTGACAGCTCTTTGGTCTTGGCCATAGTGGAGTTTGGAGTGTGACTGTTTGAGGTTGTGGACAGGTGTCTTTTATACTGATAACAAGTTCAAACAGGTGCCATTAATACAGGTAACGAGTGGAGGACAGAGGAGCCTCTTAAAGAAGAAGTTACAGGTCTGTGAGAGCCAGAAATCTTGCTTGTTTGTAGGTGACCAAATACTTATTTTCCACCATACCACCGCGATCGATAATAGACAGTACTGTGCAGCCGTCTTCATCGACCTGGCCAAGGCTTTCGACTCTGTCAACCACCACATTCTTATTGGCAGACTAAATAGCCTTGGTTTCTCAAATGACTGCCTCGCCTGGTTCACCAACTACTTCTCAGATAGAGTTCAATGTGTCAAATCTGAGGGCCTGTTGTCTGGACCTATGGCAGTCTCTATGGGGGTGCCACAGGGTGCAATTCTTGGGCCGACTCTTTTCTCTGTGTATATCAATGATGTCGCTCTTGCTGCTGGTGACTCTCAGATCCACCTCTACGCAGACGACACCATTTTGCATACATCTGGCCCTTCATTGGACACTGTGTTAACCAATCTCCAAACGAGCTTCAATGCCATACAACACTCCTTCCGTGGCCTCCAACTGCTCTTAAACTCTAGTAAAACTAAATGCATGCTCTTCAATCGAACGCTGCTGGCACCCGCCCACCCGAGTAGAATCACTACTCTCGACGGGTCTGACCTAGAGTATGTGGACAACTACAAATACCTAGGTGTCTGGTTAGACTGTAAACTCTCCTTCCAGACTCACATTAAGCATCGCCAATCCAAAGTTAAATCTAGAATCGGCTTCCTATTTCGCTCCTTCACTCATGCTGCCAAACATGCCCTCGTAAAACTGACTATCCTAACGACCCTTGACTTCGGCCATGTCATTTACAAAATAGCCTCCAACACTCTTCTCAGCAAATTGGATGTAGTCTATCACAGTGCCATCCGTTTTTTCACCAAAGCCCCATATACTACCCACCACTGTGATCTGTACGCTCTTGTTGGCTGGTCCTCACTACATATTCGTCGCCAAACCCACTGGCTCCAGGCCATCTGTAAATCACTGCTAGGCAAATCCCTGCCTTATCTTAGCTCATTGGTCACCATAGCAACACCCATCCGTAGTATGCGCTCCAGCAGGTATATCTCACTGGTCATCCCCAAAGCCAACACCTCCTTTGGCCGCCATTCCTTCCAGTTCTCTGCTGCCAATGACTGGAACGAACTGCAAAAATCTGTGAAGCTGGAGACTCTTATCTCCCTCACTAACTTTAAGCATCAGTTGTCAGAGCACCTTACCAATCACTGCACCTGTACACAGCCCATCTGAAATTAGCCCGCCCAACTACCTCATCCCTATATTGTTATTTATTTTGCTCATTTGCACCCCAGTATCTCTATTTGCACATCATCTCTTGCACATCTATCATTCCAGTGTTAATACTAATTGTAATTATTTTGCACTATAGCCTATTTATTGCCTTACCTCCATAACTTGCTACATTTGCACACACTGTATATATATTTTCTGTTGTATTTTTGACTTTATGTTTTGTTTTACCCCATATTGTAAGAGTGCGTCAATTCAAATCTGGTATTGGAATGAAAGACATCATTGAAGTTATTGCAAATCAAGCTAAGTTTATTAAATGCAAATGTATAAATGATAAGTATGAGGGTTCGTATACGGGCTCACTGATGCACCACGCAGGGAGGTCAGAGAACTGGCGGCTGTCTCACATGTTCTTCCTTAAATACCCTTGACAGAGATAGTTCCTGTTTCTGAACAGGCCTGTCTGAGTAGAGGCTGGGCGTGGTTTAGACTTGCCGCCTGTTCGTTGGCGCGCGGGTTGGTCCCAACCCCTAGGCGCTGAGTTGCCAGGCGTAGTTCTGTCTCTGGCAGATGTCCTCAAATTGATGTCCTTAATCAACCCTGTTTCATAGCAACTTTACTTCTTGTTCTGTTCTCTTAGTAAAACCACAGAGATACGGCCTATCGTGACTTGACAGCTGATAACTCCACTGACAGTTAGTCACACCCACCGCTTCCTTAAGCAGAGTATCTACACCCTGTGTATCTGAAATTGAGAAACCAACAGTTTCTGTCCAAAGGTTGAACTCTTGTATTTCAACAAACAAGTTATCTGATATTGAGAAACCAATTTCTATCCAAAGGTTAAACTCTTGTATTTCAACAAACAAATTAAATCCCACCAATATGTAACTCTGTGTTGTTGTTTTTATCGCACTGCTTTGCTTTATCTTGGCCAGGTCGCAGTTGTAAATGAGAACTTGTTCTCAACTGGCTTACCTGGTTAAATAAAACGTTAAATAAAATACAAAAATAAAAATTATTTGTATGTTGGCCGAATCCCAACGTTTCAGTTGAACGGAAGTGAAGGCGGAGCCTGGCTCTTTTCTCTTGTGACTTTACGCTCCGTGCAGAGTAGAACACCAGACAACAATGATTGAACAAAGGAGGAATGTTAAAATGATATCGGACTGTAACTTTTGAAAATGAGCTAAACAGAAGCCTACTGCTGGAGTATTATTTGGATGTTAGCGGAGGTCCTTTTTTTCAGTCGAACGGAAGTGAAAGTGGAGTCACATGTTCTCTATTCTCCATTTTGTCTTGTGACTTTAGGCAGAGAGTCACATGTTGAAATATAACGTCTCGGTCCTCTACTTCCCTGATCTAAAAGGTCCGTAGACTAGAGATAAACATCTAGTTAACTTCGCCTGAATTCTGCAATCGACCATAAACACACGTTTCTACAATGAATCAGGTGAGTTTTGATTAATTTAATCATTTTTATAACGGGTCTTTGTAGCCTGCTTCATGCTTTTACACTGCACGCATTTAATGGTCCTTGACTTTTGGAAAATCATTTGTGTAGTTTAGCTGGTTACTCGTAGCCAGGCACGGCGGCAGGATGAACTCGGTAAGGGGGTATCAGAAATTACTAAGGGGGCACAACTATTTTCGCTTGCTGATAACACAGGATGGATAATAATCGATAGTACATTTACCCACAATGTATTTGCAGCCACGCACGGCTGTCTTGCAGCAAGAATACAGGCTACTGCACCGCTTTACAAACATGGACAATTCATAAATAGCAAGTCATGACAACGCTACATGCACAATACCCAACAATCCAATGCAAAACAGTTGCTAATTACCGTAATAACACTTCCTCATGCCAATAAAATGCATTTCCAATCGCGGACAATTTACAATGCACTACCAAAGACTTAACGGTACCAAGCTGTCTTCCCACTAGAGTGCCATACTATGTTGCATATGATAACAGAAAATTACTATTCCATAGCTACGAGTTTATTAAAAAAATGTTTTAGTCATTTAGTAGATGCTCTTATCCAGAGCGACTTACAGTTAGTGAGTGCATACATTTTTCATAGTGCCCCCCGTGGGAATCGAACCCACATCACTGGCGTTGCAAGCTCCATGCCCTACCAATTGAGCTACACGGGGCAACACTATAGCTACATCGTTACTCAACCATTGATCAAATGCCAGTTGAATCAGCTGCGCTTTCCTCCTGTGCAACATGCTCCGTCTGTGCTCACTGAATACGTTTTTCACTGTTGAAAAAGAGTTCTTGCAAGTTGCTGTGGATTCTCCAAATGTTAATCCCAGCTTCAATGCCATCATCACAGTAGACTTTGCTGTTAGAGGCCCGGAGTATCTCTCCAAAATGCTCTGCGTCTCCAGATCGGGCGATTTCAGTCTGTAGAAACTGGCGTGAGACAGTAAACTCAGCTTCCACAAAATCTCCTGAGATTAAGTCCAGCAGTGGTTTCACTTTTTCCACATCCATAAATGTTTCATTCTCTGGGTGCAAGGCACACAGGGCCTCAACGAGTTGGCTGTTTCGTTCATTAAATCTTGCTGACATTTCTCCCAGTACAGCATCCAGAGTGCTGAAAAACAGTCTGTTCCACTCCCTCTCATTGTCCTCTTCTAGCTGGCCCATTGTTGTTTCCACCACATATTCTTTCAGATTACTACTCACTACTCTTTGCTGTTTGCTTGGAGCGGGGGTGTCCAAGTGTGCTTGAATTTCTCCCATAACTCATCAAACTGCATCTGCCTTGCAGGAATATTCCTGTCACCCTCTGCCTTTGAACCGCGTGCTACAAAATGCCAGTTTTCTCCCACAGTACAGGAGGGTTGGGTATTTCCCCAGACAAACCTGCGCTGGCTCCTCATCACCGAGGTCATCAGGCACTAACGGAGGCGTCGGTGCTTGTAATATACTGTCGGTGCTGCTGCTAGGTTCGGTCTTGGCAGCTGCAGGCCCCTCCTCGGGTTGGTTACCTCCTATGTCACCAGGCTGCAAGACGGTTGCTCAGGTGCCTTTGCTGCTGGGCTCGGCGGCCTTGGCCTCCGTGATTAGCGTCGGCCCAGCGGCCTTGCCTTTGGCCTCTGTGGCAGGCTTCTCCCTGCCGCTTTGATCCGATGCTGCCGTTGTGCCCTGGCGATGCCACTTTCTAATATCCATCATACTATCAGCTACCTACCTAATTTTTAACATTAGCTAAATTCCATCCAGCTGCGCGGTGAATGTTTTTTTTTCTTCGTAGTACGTAACTTTTAAAGTCAACCTAAACCGTTACATTTTTCAACCAGTAAAATGTGTATGACGTTTTGTCTTCACTATTATTCTACAATGTAAAACATTTTCAAAATAAAGAAAAACCCTTGAATGAGTAGGTGAGTCCAAACTTGATAAAGAAATGTGAGTAAGATATGACTAAAATGTCACACCCTCAGTTAAACTAATAATAGTACTAAAATGTAATACTCCTCCAATTTAGCCATGTGCAGAGTCAATGTCACGTTTGCCTCGTCAAGCTGAAAGCTATTGTAAACAATGCATTCGGAAAGTATTCAGACCCCTTGACTTTTTCCAGATTTTGTTATGTTACAGCCTTATTCTAAAATGGATTGAATTATTTTTTTCCCTCATCAATCTACACAGAATACCCCATAATGACAAAGCGAAAACATAAGTATTCAGAACCTTTGCTATGAGACTCAAAATTGAGCTCAGGTGCATCCTGTTTCCATTGATCATCCTTGAGATGTTTCTACATCTTGATTGGAGTCTACCTGTGGTAAATTCAATTGATTGGACATGATTTGGAAAGGCACACACCTGTCTATATAAGGTCCCACAGTTGACAGTGCATGTCAAAGTAAGAACCAAGCCATGAGGTCGAAGGAATTGTCCGTAGAGCTCCGAGACAGGATTGTGTCGAGGTACAGATCTGGGGAAGGTACCAAAAAAATTCTGCAGCATTGAAGGTTCCCATGAACACAGTGGCCTCCATCATTCTTAAATATAAAAAGTTTCGAACCACCAAGACTCTTCCTAGAGCTGGCAGCCCTGCCAAACTGAGCAATCAGGGGAGAAGGGCCTTGGTCAGGGAGGTGACCAAGAACCCGATGGTCACTCTGATAGAGCTCCAGAGTTCCTCTGTGGAGGTGGGAAAACCTTCCAGAAGGACAACCATCTCTGCAGCACTCCACCAAGCAGGCCTTTATGGTAGAGTGGCCAGACGGAAGCCACTCCTCAGTAACGACAGTCCGCTTGGACTTTGCCAAAAGGCACATAAAGGACTCTGACCGTGAGAAACAAGATTCTCTGGTCTGATGAAACCAAGATTGAACTATTTGGCCTGCATGCCAAGCGTCACATCTGGAAGAAACCTGGCACCATCCCTACGGTGAAGCATAGTGGTGGCAGCATCATGCTGTGGGGATCTTTTTCAGCGGCAGGGAATGGGAGACTTGTCTGGATCGAGGGAAAGATGAACACCGCAAAGTACAGAGAGATCCTTGATGAAACCTGCTCCAGAGTGCTCATAATCTCCGACTGGGGCGAAGGTTCACCTTCCAACAGGACAATGACCCTAAGCACACAGCCAAGACAACGCAGGAGTGGCATCGGGACAAGTCTCTGAATGTCCTTGAGTGACCCAGCCAGAGCCCAGACTTGAACCTGATCGAACATCTCTGGAGAGACCTGACAATAGCTGTGCAGCAACACACCCCATCAAACCTGACAGAGCTTGAGAAACTCCCCAAATACAGGTGTGCCAAGCTTGTAGCGTCATACCCAATAATACTCTAGGCTGTAATCGCTCTCAAAGGTACTGAGTAAAGAGTCTGAATACTTATGTAAATGTGATTATTTCAAATATTATTATTTTTAGATACATTTGCAAACAGTTCTAAAAACCTGTTTTCGCTTTGTCATTATGGGATATTTGTGTGTAGATTGATTATATATTTTTTACATCCATTTTAGAATAAGACTGTAACATAACAATGTGGAAAAAGTCAAGGGGTCTGCATACTGTGAGTGCACTGCATGTCCAATGCATTCTCTCCAATAACATACAGAACAATGGAAGCTTTCAATTAGTCATCATCTCCCCCTGCTCTACTGGCTGCTGGTAGACATGGAATCTCTGCTTGAAACGTTTCCAATTGTCGGTTAGATTGCCTTTTAACTGCATAGGAGTAGAAGGACTAAGCCTATCCATGACAGGAAACACTCGGGGAACAGGTACAGTTTCAATTTCTCTTACTTCGGTAGGTTGCTCGTCAACAGATTCCAATGCATCTCGTTCTCTCTGCTGTCACGTTTTTGCTAGCTAGCGTCTTCGACTACTCACGTCTATTGACTTGTAGAATGTTTGCGTACATTTTCAGAGTTAGTGCTTTCTTTTCTCTGTCTCGTCATAGCGACTACCAATCTGACACCATGTTATGTTTGTTCCTTGTTTAATGACAACCCGGGGCGTAGGTTGAACTACTTTTAATAATCAGATACTACATCTACCAATATACTTGTGTAGCCACGGAAGGCATTCTTCAACTCCCCCACCCTCGCATTGCCTGCTGGGTAACGTAGTCTTAATGTTATTAACACACAACACACTCTGGTTTCATTATGGATTCGTTATATATTCATGACTGACAAAAAAGGTTTTATAGCAAATAGCTCAAGTTGTTGATACCAGACATTTGCTTAATCTCTATCGGTTCTTTTGGTACTTGTTGCATAGGCCTACTGTAGCATATTATAATTAGTCTCTGACATCCCTGACCTAGGGAAACAGCATGTGGTCTGGGTAAAGCATATTATAATTAGTCTCTGACATCCCTGACCTAGGGAAACAGCATGTGGTCTGGGTAAAGTTGGGGGTTAAGGCCAATCCAGAGATTTTTTTTGTTTTGGTATGGGCTTGGGCGGACTCTGATCTTTTGGAGCAATATGCACCTGTTGGAAACATGATACCCTCACCGTTCCATTTGTGCCTAGACCCCCGAATAGCAATATTCACAATGGGGATAGCATTGACTCTCCATTTGGGATGAAAGCAAAAAATATTCCTGTTGAAAACATAACCACTGTTAGCTCTTTTAAAAGAAATTGCATATTTGAATAATAGCTACATGTAATAAAAGTTTAGGTTTGTATTAAATTTACATAGTTTTGTGCCAGTTGGCTGTAGGCTACTCCACTAGCATCTTGCCAGTTTACTGTAGGCTACTCCACTAGCAGCTTGCCAGTTGGCTGTAGGCTACTCCACTAGCAGCTTGCCAGTTGGCTGTAGGCTACTCCACTAGCAGCTTGCCAGTTGGCTGTAGGCTACTCCACTAGCAGCTTACCAGTTGGCTGTAGGCTACTCCACTAGCAGCTTGCCAGTTGGCTGTAGGCTACTCCACTAGCAGCTTGCCAGTTGGCTGTAGGCTACTCCACTAGCAGCTTGCCAGTTGGCTGTAGGCTACTCCACTAGCAGCTTGCCAGTTGGCTGTAGGCTACTCCACTAGCAGCTTACCAGTTGGCTGTAGGCTACTCCACTAGCAGCTTACCAGTTGGCTGTAGGCTACTCCACTAGCAGCTTGCCAGTTGGCTGTAGGTTACTCCACTAGCAGCTTGCCAGTTGGCTGTAGGCTACTCCACTAGCAGCTTGCCAGTTGGCTGTAGGCTACTCTACTAGCAGCTTGCTAAAAACTGTAAGCAAGCTAGCCTTTTAGCTTCCCACAGATTTAGATGTGGCTTAGTGTTGTAGGTTACGGTCTTGCTGAAAGGTAAGTTCCTCTCCCAGTGTCTGGTGTAAAGCAGACTGAAGCAGTCTTTCCTCTAGGAAATACCGTTTCTTTTCATCCTGTAAAACTCCCCAGTCTTTGACGATGTCAAGCATTCCTTTACCATGATGCAGCCATCACCATGCTTGAAAATAAGGAGGCAGTTACTCAGTGATATAATGTTGGATTTGACCCAAACTTAAGGCTTTGCATTTAGGCCCAAAAAGTGTGTTAATTTTCGTGTACATTTTTTAACAGTATTACTTTAGTGCCTTGTTGCAAACAAGATGGATGTTCTGGAATATTTATATTCTCCTTTCTCTCTGTCATTTAGGTCATTATTGTGGATTATTGTGAATAGTCACATGTACAGGGTTGCAGGTGGTCATTATTGGGGATTATTGTGAACATCTTTGTGTCTGGGTGGCTTAATACACCATACACAACATCATCATTATTAACTGAGGAAGGGTTAGTCATTCAAAAAAATATGTTAACCGCTATTATTTTACAGTCCATATCACTTGTTATGTGATTTCTTAACACCAACTTTACTTATGAACTAATTTAGGTTTACCTAAACAAATGAGGTGAATACTTATGCAATGACTATATTTTAGTTATTTGTTTGTACAAATTTGTAGAATTTTGTTTTCACTTTCACATTATGGAGTATTTTGTGTAGATTAATTACAAAAAATTATAATCAAATCTATTTCAATCCCACTTTTTAAAGCAACAAAATGTGAAAAAAGTTACAGTGGGTGTAGACTTTCCATAGGCACTGTATAGCCTAATAATATTTAGGAAGTTAATTTCCTTGGGAAGATAACTGCCCGTACTTCTCCATCCATTCATATATAGACTACTCTATTTACACCTGATCTGGCACGCCCAACTAGGAGAGGAGAGGAGGGGATTCTGAACTAGGACAGGAGAGGTATGGCTGCCGAACTAGGAGAGGAGAGGTATGGCTGCTGAACTAGGAGAGGAGAGGTATGGCTGCCGAACTAGGAGAGGAGAGGTATGGCTGCTGAACTTGAAGCAGCAAGAAAGATGAGCGGTCCGTTGCACTTTCTCTTGACCTACGTTTTGCATGTAGGATATAGCCTGTCTTTTAGGAGCGGGAATATTTTCAGGCAGAGACAAATAAATGGATAATTAATATATATTGAAAAGGAGAAGACTCAACGCTCGATCCCCATGTTGCGCCTTTTGCTTTATATTGATAATTACATTTTGGGATTTCACCTCGACTCACGTTGGTTGAGCGTCCCCAACGTCTTTCTATTAACAGACACTGTAGTAAACTATAGCCTAATTATATTTAAGTGAATTTCCTTGGAAAGATAACTGCCACGTGATTTATTCGCCCATTCATAGGTAGCCTGGTAGGCTAGTGTGTGAATAATTTGACAGAGGTGCTTTTAGTACAATAGCTAGGCTAACGCATACACAGCAGAAAGACACCTTTTCCAAATAATCTGCGGAACAAGTATATTTATCACAAGGTTTTCTGTCTGACCGCCCTCAACATGAAAAATACGGACCGTACTTTGTTGGTTACAACATGATTCCATATGTGTTATTTCATAGTTTTGATGTCTTCATTATTATTCTACAATGTAGAAAATAGTAAAAATAAAACCCTTGAATGTGTAGGTGTCCAAACTTTTGACTGGTACTGGATGTTATTACATTTTAGTACATTTGTCAGCCAAAACATGACACCCACCCTTTTTTTCATGTGTTCTATCGCAAACTGTCATAAACATAAAGCTTTCCAACGTAGCATCAACTATCCAAACAAAGCCACATTGACAATTTGAAATTAGCACATCAATTACAAAAAATTACAATTTAATAAATATAAATCCCACTTTGTAACGTAACAAAATGTGAAAAAGGTTCAAGGGAGTGCAGACATTCTAAAGGCAATGTATTATATTTGGTTAACATTTCAAAATAGTCTGATGCATATCCTGAAGATCAGATCAAATAGCCTGTAGATCAGATCAAGGAACGCTGTCTATACTTCCATCCCTTTGGTTATTGGCTGATTCCATCGCCAGCAATGCCCAAAAATGTTATTGGAATTCTCACATAGAAACGTAATTGGTGTCTAAAATAAATATAAGCTAAATCAATTTGCCATTTTTCCCGATAGGGAATGTCCTATTGGTCTGAAGTGTAAGATATTGGTTTCTCCCGTGGGAGCCCCGGGTTCATATCGTGCGTGTTACATACAGTTACAGTATTTGAGCACTGCAAATCTGCGTAGCAAGCAAACAGACAATGTGTATTATTTTTAACATGCTGTGAAAGTGGTACTCACTTTTAGGAATGGTTAATCGTTTACAAGTTGCAAGCTATATCATAAAACCACATTTTTCATCTTCTGTGGTTTGGTAACTTCCTGTTGTTCAACGGACCGGAATGAAGAAGCAGAGTTTGGGAAAAAATGTATTTGGTGTCCATTAAGTCTTAAACAGCAAGGGGGCATTGTTTCCACTCCGTTGTGGCCGTCCCCATTTAAATGCAAGACCTCATCATACCATTGTTGTGTTGTTTTACCCTTAGTGTACTAACATGAACTCCACTACCCTCTTTTTTTGGATTTACAGGAAACACCTATCCCACCCCCCTCCTCCCTCTCCCTCCAACCATCCTCCCCCCTCCCCCTCTTGGGGTCCCCAGGTCGTGCCTCTCCTGGTAACTTACTGCTGGGTCTGAAGAGGGTGTCTGTGCTGCTGGTCGACTGCAGGAAAACACCGGGACAGAGTGGGTTTATGCTCTTAGATACATTTATTAAAATGTAGACTCATTAGAAGCACTCCTACCCCATTGGTTACATTGATGATTTTAACGCATCCAAAATGCTCAAATCTGATCACAAGAGTTGGAAAGCTGGGCCTTGAACTATCTTCGATATGAAGAAGGAACCCTAACTGTCTGTCTTTGTTTCACAGGGGACAGCCCTAACCGTCGCTCTCTCAGTAGAAGGGGCTTATCATCTGGAGAGGCTAATCAACATCATGATGCTGATGAGGCAGAGAAGAGTCTCTCCAGATCAGAACACCTCAAGAAACACCAGCAGAGACTTACAGGGAAGAAACCTCACCGCTGCTTTGACTGTGGAAAGAGTTTTACCTCTTCAACAAATCTTAATACACACAAGAGAATACACACAGGAGAGAAACCTTATAGCTGTGATCAGTGTGGGAAGAGATTCACTCGGTCAGGACACCTGGCTTTACACAAGAGAATACACACAGGAGAGAAGCCTTACCACTGCTCAGACTGTGGGCTGAGTTGTACTACTTCAGGGGATTTAAAAGTTCACCAGCGAACACACACTGGAGAGAAACCTTATAGCTGTGATCAGTGTGGGAAGAGATTCACTCGGTCAGGACACCTGGCTTTACACAAGAGAAAACACACAGGAGAGAAGCCTTTTGGTTGTGATCAGTGTGGGAAGAGATTCACTAACTCAGGAAACCTGGCTGTACACAAGAGAATACACACAGGAGAGAAGCCTTATCACTGCTCAGACTGTGGAATGAGCTTAACCACTTCACGTGGACTTGTACTACACAAGAGAATACACACAGGAGAGAAGCCTTACCACTGCTCAGACTGTGGGCTGAGTTGTACTACTTCAGGGGATTTAAAAGTTCACCAGCGAACACACACTGGAGAGAAGCCTTTTGGTTGTGATCAGTGTGGGAAGAGATTCACTACGTCAGGACACCTGGCTGTACACAAGAGAATACACACAGGAGAGAAACCTTATAGCTGTGATCAATGTGGGAAGAGATTCACTAAGTCAGGAAACCTGGCTGTACACAAGAGAATACACACAGGAGAGAAACCTTACCACTGCTCAGACTGTGGAATGAGCTTAACCACTTCAAACGGACTTCTAGTACACAAGAGAACACACACAGGAGAGAAGCCTTTTGGTTGTGATCAATGTGGGAAGAGATTCACTAAGTCAGGACACCTGGCTGTACACAAGAGAATACACACAGGAGAGAAGCCTTATCACTGCTCAGACTGTGGAATGAGCTTTTTCACTTCACGTGGACTTGTACTACACAGGAGAATACACACAGGAGAGAAGCCTTACCACTGACTGTGGGCTGAGATTCACTCAGTCAGGAAGCCTGGCTTTACACAAGAGAAAACACCACACTGTTGGGTAACCTTTCCACTTTTGGTAGCTCAATCCAGTTAATGGTAGACTAGTGTACACACACCGGAGAGAAGCCCTACAGGGGGAGTTTTGCCACCTCAAGCGTTCTTAATGTGGCCTTCCTTAGTGTAATTTGATGTACTGTCAACAAGGGGTCCACCCTCTGATAACTTTAACTATCCATTATTTCCAGATTTCTATTAATTGCAATGTGAGTGAAATAGTCTGTGTTTGAATGGTGTGGGCGTACGTACCCCAACAACAGAATGGTGTGGGTGTTTCCCAACAACAGGATTGGTCAGCTCAGAGAAAGCAGGGCGGTAGCTCCTCCCCCTCTCTCTGCAAGTCTATCGTTAGGGTTAAGGCAAGGGTCCGTTTAACATGTTGACTAGTTGGGATGTGGTCAGAAAAGTCCCTTAAGTCGCTGCCGTCCCACAGTCTGTTGACAGATGCTATGATACCAGGAGTTTACAGAAATGTTGGCAAGTCGATTTATTTGGTTTGCTTAGCGAGCAAGCTAGAGGGATCTAAAGACTGATAACTATGTCTGAGGACAATTCACCATCACCATGATCAACCCTGTCTACCAGCCAACTCACCATGATCAACCCTGTCTACCAGCCAACTCACCATCACCATGATCAACCCTGTCTACCATCCAACTCACCATGATCAACCCTGTCTACCAGCCAACTCACCATCACCATGATCAACCCTGTCTACCAGCCAACTCACCATCACCATGATCAACCCTGTCTACCAGCCAACTCACCATCACCATGATCAACCCTGTCTACCAGCCAACTCACCATGATCAACCCTGTCTACCAGCCAACTCACCATCACCATGATCAACCCTGTCTACCATCCAACTCACCATCACCATGATCAACCCTGTCTACCAGCCAACTCACCATGATCAACCCCGTCTACCATCCAACTCACCTTATTTTGAAATGACATGATATTGTTTGGCAGAATGAACACAGTGTAGTGAATATTTTCCCAAACTGCGTTACCCACTCCAGTCAGCAGATGACGATGTGAGTCTTTCAAGAGCTGTTTCCTCCAGTGGACAGGACGCTTTTTCAACAACAACACGGACTCATCAGCCGCCTCAGTAGCTTGCTAGCAAACAAACAAACAAACCACAAATTTAGCTGCTTCAGTGTTTTTAGATATTTTTCTCAGATGTTACTATGGTATACTGAAGTATAATTACAAGCATTCCATAAGTGTCAAAGGCTTTTATTGACAATTACATTAAGTTTATGCAATGAGTTAATATTTGCAGCGTTGACCCTTCTATTTCAAGACCTCTGCAATGGCATGCTGTCAATTAACTTCTGGGCCACATCCTGACTGATGGCAGCCAATTGTTGCCTAATCAATGCTTGGAGTTTGTCAGAATTGGTGGGTTTTTGTTTGTCCACCCGCCTCTTGAGGATTGACCACAAGTTCTCAATGGGATTAAGGTCTGGGGATTTTCCTGGCCATGGACCCAACATTTCGATGTTTTGTTCCCCGAGCCACTTAGTTATCACTTTTGCCTTATGGCAAGGTTCTCCATCATGCTGGAAAAGGCATTGTTTGTCACCAAACTGTTCTTGGATGGTTGGGAGAAGTTGCTCTCTGAGGATGTGTTGGTACCATTCTTTATTCATGGCTGTGTTCTTAGGCAAAATTTTGAGTGAGCCCACTCCCTTGGCTGAGAAGCAACCCCACACATGAATGGTCTCAGGATGCTTTACAGTTGGCATGACACAGGGCTGATTGTAGTGCTCACCTTGTCTTCTCCGGACAAGCTTTTTTCCGTATGCCCCAAACAATCGGAAAGGGGATTCATCAGAGAAAATGACTTTACCCTAGTCCTCAGCAGTTCAATCCCTGTACCTTTTGCAGAATATCAGTCTGTCCCTGATGTTTTTCCTGGAGAGTAGTGGCTTCCTCGCTGCCCTTCTTGACACCAGGCCATCCTCCAAAAGTCTTCGCCTCACTGTGCGTGCAGATGCAATCACACCTGCCTGCTGCCATTCCTGAGCAAGCTCTGCACTGGTGGTGCCCCGATCCCGCAGCTGAATCAACTTTAGGAGACGGTCCTGGCCCTTGCTGGACTTTCTTGGGCGCTCTGAAGCCTTCTTCACACAATTGAACCTCTCTCCTTGAAGTTCTTGATGATCCGATAAATGGTTGATTAGGTGCAATCTTACTAGCAGCAATATCCTTGCCTGTGAAGCCATTTTTGTGCAAAGCAATGATGACGGCACGTGTTTCCTTGCAGGTAACCATGGTTAAGAGGAAGAACAATGATTTCAAGCACCACCCTCCTTTTAAAGCTTCCAGTCTGTTATTCTAACTCAATCAGCATGACAGGGTGATCTCCAGTCTTGTCCTCGTCAACACTCTCACCTGTGTTAACGAGAGAATCACTGACATGATGTCAGCTGGTCCTTTTGTGGCAGGGCTGAAATGCAGTGGAAATGTTTTGGGGGGATTAAGTTCATTTTCATGGCAAAGAGGGACTTTGCAATTAATTGCAATTCATCTGATCACTCTTCATAACATTCTGGAGTATATGCAAATTGCCATCATAAGAACTGAGGCAGCAGACTTTGTGAAAATTAATATTTGTGTCATTCTCAAAACTTTTGACCACGACTGTATATTAACAGCAGGGTTTTAAACACAGTCTGTGTGCTAACCAGTTATTACATTTCATATACAGTTGAAGTCGGAAGTCTACATACACTTAGGTTGGAGTCATTAAAACTCGTTTTTCAACCACTCCACAAATTTCTTGTTAACAAACTATAGTTTTGGCAAGTCGGTTAGGACATCTACTATGTGCATGACACAAGTCATTTTTCCAACAATTGTTTACAGGCAGATTATTTCACTTATAATTCACTATATCACAATTCCAGTGGGTCAGAAGTTTACATACACTAAGTTGACTGTCCCTTTAAACAGCTTGGAAAATTCCAGAAAATGATGACATGATTTTAGAAGCTTCTGATAGGCTAATTGACATCATTTGAGTCAATTGGAGGTGTACCTGTGGATGTATTTCCAGGCCTACCTTCAAACTCAGTGCCTCTTTGCTTGACATCATGGGAAAATGAAAAGAAATCAGCCAAGACCTCAGAAATTTTTTTGTAGACCTCCACAAGTCTGGTTCATCCTTAGGAGCAATTTCCAAACGCCTGAAGGTACCACGTTAATCTGTACAAACAATAGTACGCAAGTATAAACACCATGGGACCACGCAGCCGTCATACCGCTCAGGAAGGAGACGCATTCTGTCTCAAAGAGATGAACATACTTTGGTGCGAAATTTGCAAATCAATCCCAGAAAAACAGCAAAGGACCTTGTGAAGATGCTGGAGGAAACGGGTACAAAAGTATCTAAGTAAAACGAGTCCTATATCAACATAACCTGAAAGGCCGCTCGGCAAGGAAGAAGCCACTGCTCCAAAACCGTCATAAAAAAGCCAGACTACAGTTTGCAACTGCACATGGGGACAAAGATTGTACTTTTTGTAGAAATGTCCTCTGATCTGATGAAACAAAAATAGAACTGTTTGGCCATAATGACCATCCATATGTTTGGAGGAAAAGGGGGGTGGGGGGGGGGTCGCTTGCAAGCCGATGAACACCATCCCAACTGTGAAGCACGGGGGTGGCAGCATCATGCTGTGGGGGTGATTTGCTGAAGGAGGGACTGGTGCACTTCACAAAATAGATGGCATCATGAGGAAGGAAAATGATGTGGATATATTGAAGCAACATCTCAAGACATCAGTCAGGAAGTAAAAGCTTGGTTGCAAATAGGTCTTCCAAATGGACAATGACCCCAAGCATACTACCAAAGTTGTGGCAAAATGGCTTAAGGACAACAAAGTCAAGGAATTTGAGTGGCCATCACAAAGCCCTGACCTCAATCCTATAGAACATTTGTGGGCAGAACTGAAAAAGCATTTTGTGTATATTATAATAAATAATAATAATAATATGCCATTTAGCAGACGCTTTTATCCAAAGCGACTTATTCATGTGCGCATAAATTTTTACGTATGGGTGGTCCCGGGGATCTAACCAACTGCCCTGGCGTTACAAGCGCCATGCTCTACCAATTGAGTTACAGAGGACCACTATTAACAGCAGGGTTATAAACACACAGTCTGTGTGCTTACTAGTCATATATATATGTTGTTATTCAGCTAGCTTGTTAAGATAGCCTAGCACTACGCTAATGCTAATTAACTAGCTAGCCAACTAACGTCCGCAACCATGAGCTCAATAAGCTACTCGCCCTGTACAAAAGAAGAGGTCTGCTGGTCGGAGAAAGAAGCTCTGGGGCTGAACATTGTCGTGAAAGAGGAAATCACAGTGAAAGGAGAGGAGGGGGAGATGACTGTCACAGTGAAAGGGGAGGAGGGGGAGATGACTGTCACAGTGAAAGGGGAAGAGGGGGAGATGACTGTCACAGTGAAAGGGGAGGAGGGGGAGATGACTGTCACAGTGAAAGGGGAGGAGGGGGAGATGACTGTCACAGTGAAAGAGGAGAAGGAGGGTGAAGAGGAGGAGGAGGAGGATGGATATCTGATTAACAGCAGTGAGTTTTGTCTTGGGGAGAGTCAGAAAGCTGTCACGGTTTCGGCCGAGACTGCTCCTCCTCCTGGTTCGGGCAGGCAAAGGCGTTCGCCGTCCCCGGAGTACTAGCTGCCATCGTTGGATGTTTCTTGTATGATTGCTTTTGTCTGTCCTGTTCACCTGTGTCTGGTTAACGTTGATTACATGTCCTATAAGTTCCCTGTGTTTGTATGGATTAGTTGTGTGTTGTTTTTCCTGTCGTGTTGTGTTCATTTCGTGTTTTGTATTTTTGGTAATTACGCGAGGTTTGCGTAATTGCGCTTTGAGCCACCTTGTTTGTTTTGTGGCCGTACATCGTGTTTTGTACTTTGATTATTGTGGACTTTAGTAAACGTTTTGGACTAAGCCTCGGTGTCCTGCGCCTGACTTCACCCCCACCTACACTCACATTATGACAGAACAACACACCTCTATGGAGTCAGCAGGAGCAGAGGCGGCACCCAGGTTGCTGGAGGAACAATTACGTTATCAAGACAGTTTATTCCAGCAACTTGAGGCCGCCCTTGACGAGGTGTCCACCAAGCTGTGTCGTTTGGCGACTAGGGAAGTGCTCACGCCATCACCCACTATCCCATCACCAACGACCAGTCCTCCTCTCTCTACACCGGGACCCAGTGGCATTCGGCTCTCGCTCCCGGGGGCATATGACGGTTCTGCAGCCGGGTGTCAGGGGTTCCTCCTGCAGATCGAACTATACCTGGCTACTATACACCCAGCGCCCTCGGGATACGAGAGCGTCTCCGCCCTCATCTCCTGTCTATCCGGCAAGGCGTTGGAATGGGCCAACGCCGAATGGAGGAGAATGGACGCAGCTACTATCACCTACGCTGAGTTCTCCCGCCGCTTCCGGGCAGTCTTCGATCACCCACCTGAGGGGAAGGCGGCGGGGGAGCGTCTGTTCTACCTCCGACAGGAGAAGAGGAGCGCACAGGAGTTCGCACTGGAGTTCCGGACGTTAGCTGCGGATTCGGGATGGAATGAGAGGGCCCTCATCGACCAGTACCGGTGTAGCCTGCGAGAGGACGTCCGTCGTGAGCTGGCCTGCAGGGACACCAATCTATGCTTCGACCAGCTGGTGGACATCTCCATCAGGCTTGACACCCTGCTGGCCACCCGCGGACGTCCCGAATGGGGGTCGTCCATTCCATCCTCCAGCACCTCTGAGCCAATTCCTATGGAGCTCGGGGGTGCTGGCGCTAGAGAGAGGAGGAGGGAGAACCCGAGGAGGGCCAACCCCTGCACCAACTGTGGCCGTGGAGGACACACCGCGGCCAGGTGCTGGGGAAGGTTTTCTGAGAGAGGGGACAACAGGTCACGCACTGGGGAGTCATTTCAGGTGAGTAGGCGCCCCACTTACCCAGAGCTCTCTGTTGGTCACATGAGCATTCCTGTGCGTCTTCCACAGGTGGCACCTCATTCCCAGCATAAGGCGCTAGTAGATTCCGGCGCAGCTGGGAATTTTATTGATAGGGCATTTTGTGCTAGGTTAGGAATTCCCCTTCGGCCGGTAGAAGTTCCATTCCCTGTCCATGCTTTAGACAGCCGGCCGTTGGGGTCAGGTCTGATCAGGGATGTCACAGCGCCGCTGACGATGACTACGCAGGGGGGTCATGAGGAAATCATTCAGTTTTATCTGATTGACTCTCCTGCGTATCCAGTGGTGTTGGGGCTTCCCTGGTTAAGCACCCACGATCCTACCATAGCGTGGCAACAGAGGGCTCTTACGGAGTGGTCTGCCCAGTGTGTAGAGAGATGTCTAGGTGTTTCCATAGGGGCGACCTCGGTAGAGAGTCCGAACCAAGTGCCCGCACTGCGCATTCCCCCCGAGTATGAGGATTTAGCATTAGCGTTTAGCAAAGCTAGGGCAGCACGGCTACCGCCTCATAGACAGGGGGACTGTGCGATAAATCTCCAGACCGGAGCAGCTCTTCCCAGGAGTCATGTGTATCCTCTGTCTCAAGAGGAGACTGCGGCTATGGAGACTTACATAGCCGAGTCCTTGGCACAGGGATACATACGGCCCTCTACTTCTCCGGTCTCCTCGAGTTTCTTCTTTGTGAAGAAAAAGGACGGGGGATTGCGCCCGTGTATTGATTACCGTAGTCTCAATCAGATCACTGTAAAATACAGTTATCCACTTCCACTGATTGCGACGATGACGGAGTCATTACGCGGAGCGCGTTTCTTCACAAAGTTGGATCTCAGGAGCGCGTACAATTTGGTGCGCATTAGGGAGGGGGATGAATGGAAAACAGCATTTAGCACCACCTCGGGTCATTACGAGTATCTCGTCATGCCGTATGGGTTAATGAATGCTCCTTCAGTCTTCCAATCCTTTGTTGATGAGATTTTCCGGGACATGCATGGGCAGGGTGTAGTGGTGTACATTGACGACATTCTAGTGTATTCTTCTACACGAGCCGAGCATGTAGCCCAGGTGCGCCGAGTATTGAGACGACTGTTGGAGCATGACTTGTATGTCAAGGCAGAGAAATGCTTGTTTTTCCAAGAGTCCAACGCCGGGGCTTTGGACAGGTTGCAGCTCCCATTACGTCTCTGCTAAAGGGGGGTCCGGTGCGCTTGCAGTGGTCAGCTGAGGCGGACAGGGCATTTGTTAAGCTGAAGAACCTTTTCGCCTCGGCCCCGGTGCTGGCGCATCCGGATCCCTCTTTGCCTTTCCAAGTAGAGGTGGACGCGTCCGAGACAGGTATTGGGGCAGTCCTATCACAACGGTCCGGCACGCCACCTAAGCTCCGCCCCTGTGCGTTCTACTCCAAGAAGCTCAGCTCGGCGGAGCGCAATTATGACGTTGGGGACAGGGAGTTGTTAGCTGTAGTCCAGGCCCTAAAGGTGTGGAGGCATTGGCTTGAGGGGGCTCAACACCCTTTTCTCATTCTGACTGATCACCGTAACCTGGAGTACATCCGGGCAGCTAGGAGATTGAACCCTCGTCAGGCTAGGTGGAACATGTTTCTGACCCGGTTTGTTTTTAAGATCACATACATCCCTGGGTCCCAGAACGGTAAGGCGGACGCACTGTCCCGGCAGTATGACACAGAGGAGAGGTCCATTGAGCCCACCTCCATACTTCCGGAGTCTTGTCTGGTGGCCCCGGTAGTATGGGAAGTCGATGCGGAAATCGAGCGGGCGCTGCGTACCGACCCTACTCCCCCCGAGTGTCCTGTGGGGCGGACGTACGTTCCGCTCGAGGTTCGTGATCGGCTTATTTCTTGGGCTCATACATCACCCTCCTCTGGACATCCTGGTATTGGTCGGACGGTGCACTGCCTTAGCGTGAAATACTGGTGGCCAACGTTAGCCAGGGATGTGAGGGTTTATGTCTCCTCCTGCTCGGTGTGTGCCCAGTGTAAGGCACCTAGACATTTGCCCAGGGGTAAGTTACATCCTCTGCCCGTTCCACAGCGACCATGGTCCCACCTCTCGGTGGATTTTGTGACCGATCTACCCCCTTCCCAGGGTAATACCACCATTTTGGTCGTTGTGGATTGGTTTTCTAAGGCCTGTCGTCTCCTCCCACTGCCGGGTCTCCCTACTGCCCTGCAGACCGCCGAGGCCATCTTTACCCACGTGTTCCGGCACTATGGGGTCCCCGAGGATATTGTGTCCGACCGAGGTCCCCAGTTCACTTCCAGAGTCTGGAGGGCTTTTATGGAACGCCTGGGGGTCTCGGTTAGCCTTACCTCGGGGTACCACCCAGAGAGCAATGGGCAGGTTGAACGTGTGAACCAGGATGTGGGTAGGTTTTTGAGGTCCTATTGCCGGGACCGGCCGGAGGAGTGGTCGAGGTATATCCCCTGGGCAGAGATGGCTCGGAACTCTCTCCGCCACTCCTCCACCGGATTAACACCTTTCCAGTGTATTTTAGGGTATCAGCCGGTCCTGGCACCGTGGCACGAGAGCCAGACCGAGGCCCCTGCGGTGGACGAGTGGATTCGGCGCTCGGAGGAGACGTGGGACGCTGCTCATGTCCATCTGCAGCGTGCCATCCGTCAACACAAGGCGAGCGCCGATCGCCACCGCAGTGAGGGGCCGGTGTACGCACCGGGAGATCGAGTCTGGCTCTCGACTCGAAACCTGCCCCTCCGCCTGCCCTGCCGGAAGCTGGGTCGGCGGTTTGTGGGGCCCTTCAAAGTCCTGAGAAGATTGAACGAGGTGTGTTACAGATTACAACTGCCTATTGAGTATAAAAATATTAACCCCTCGTTCCATGTGTCTCTTCTCAGGCCGGTGGTAGCTGGCCCACTCCAAGAAGAGGAGATAGGAGGGACCCCTCCGCCCCCTTTGGACATCGAGGGGGTCCCGGCGTACAGGGTCCGGACCATTTTGGACTCCAGGCGCCGGAGGAGTGGTCTCCAATATCTCGTGGAGTGGGAGGGGTACGGTCCGGAGGAACGGTGCTGGGTGCCCAGGAGGGACATCCTTGATCCATCCCTCCTGACTGAGTTCCACCATGGGCATCCCACGCGCCCGGGTCCGCGTCCTCCTGGCCGTCCCCGAGGCCGGGGTCGGCGCACGGCTGGAGCCGCGCGTCAAGGGGGGGGTACTGTCACGGTTTCGGCCGAGACTGCTCCTCCTCCTGGTTCGGGCAGGCAAAGGCGTTCGCCGTCCCCGGAGTACTAGCTGCCATCGTTGGATGTTTATTGTATGATTGCTTTTGTCTGTCCTGTTCACCTGTGTCTGGTTAACGTTGATTACATGTCCTATAAGTTCCCTGTGTTTGTATGGATTAGTTGTGTGTTGTTTTTCCTGTCGTGTTGTGTTCGTTTCGTGTTTTGTATTTTTGGTAATTACGCGAGGTTTGCGTAATTGCGCTTTGAGCCACCTTGTTTGTTTTGTGGCCGTACATCGTGTTTTGTACTTTGATTATTGTGGACTTTAGTAAACGTTTTGGACTAAGCCTCGGTGTCCTGCGCCTGACTTCACCCCCACCTACACTCACATTATGACAAAAGCTCTGATTAGAGAAAAGGCCTGCAGTGTCACTGGCCTTTTTAACTATCCCAAAGCCTAGGACCAAGAGGCATGGAGAGTCAGCCTTTAGTTACTATGCTTCCCAGCCTCTGGAATAGCCAGAGAACCTGAGGGGGAACGAAACTGTGGCATTTTAAAAAAGAGATCTTAAAACACACCTTTTTAGAGGTGCTTTTCCTCAGGGTGCTTTTTAGTCGTGCATTTTTTATTGTAATTCTTTAGTTTTTTATCCTCTTATATTTGCGTAGTAAATATTTAGTTTTATTTGAATTGTTTTTATTAGTTTTTTCCTGTGAAGCACATTGTGTTCAATTCCATGTCTGAAATGTGCTGTATAAATAAAGCTTGATTTGATTCTCTATGGTGTTATTAGATCCCTAATATTTTAGTTAGGCCTATAAGGTAAGATAGACTGATATGATTGAAATTTACATTTACATTTTAGTCATTTAGCAGACGCTCTTATCCAGAGCGACTTAGTTTTAGTGAGTGCATACATTTTTTAATTTTTTTATCATACTGGCCCCCCGACTGATATGTTTGAAATCTCTATGGTGTTATTGAATTTAAACAAGGCACTCAACCCCGTGGATTATTGTGAACAACTAATAGCTGTTCTCTAACATGACGTGAAGAGGAGTGAATAACGCAGTACTTTGTTTGTTTAAATAAGTATAGGGATAATTTACTACAACAATAGCAGCTAAATAGCCGCTAAATACTGTATATACAGTGCCTTCAGAAAGTATTTATACCCCTTCCACTTTTTCACATTTTGTTGTTACAACCCTGAATTTAAAATTGATTAAATTGAGATTCATTTAGTCACTGACACAATACCCCAAAATGTCAAAGTGGAATCATGTTTTTCGAACAAATTAATTAAAAATGAAAAGCTGAAATGTCTTGAGTTAATAAGAATTCAACGTATTTGTTATGACAAGCCTAAGAAAGTTCAGGAGTAAAAATCTTCTCAACAAGTCACATAAGATGCATGGACTCACTCTGTGTGCAATAATAGTGTTTAACATGATTTTTGAATGACTACCTCATCTCCGTACCCCAGACATACTGTACAATTATCTGTACCACAAAGACCAGGGAAGTTTTCCAATGCCTCGGAAAGAAGGGCACCTATGGGTAGTCTCCTGAGTGGCGCAGTGGTCTAAGGCACTGCATCGCAGTGCTAACTGTGCCACTAGATCCTGGTTCGAATCCAGGCTCTGTCGCAGCCGGCCGCGACCGGGAGACTCATGGGCGGCGCACAATTGGCCCAGCGTCGTCCAGGGTAGGGGAGGGAATGGCCGGCAGGGATGTAGCTCAGTTGATAGAGCATGGCGTTTGCAACGCCAGGGTTGTGGGTTCGACTCCCACGGGGGGCCAGTATAAAAAAAATATGTATTCACTAACTGTAAGTCGCTCTGGATAAGAGCGTCTGCTAAATGACTAAAATGTAAATGTAAATGTAGACGACATTGAATATCCCTTCATTCATTACACTTTGGATGGTGTATCAATATACCCAGCCTCTACAAAGATAGAGACATCCTTCCTAACTCAGTTGCCGGAGAGGAAGGAAACCGCTCAGGGATTTCACCATGAGGCTAATGCTGACTTTTAAACAGTTACAGAGTTTAATGGCTGTGATAGGAGAAAACTGAGAATGGATCAACAACATTGTAGTTACTCCACAATACTAACCTAAATAACAGAGTGAAAAGAAGGAAGCCTGTACATAATAAAAAATATTCCAAAAACATGCATCCTGTTTGCAACAAGGAACTAAAGTAATAATGCAAAAATATGTGGCAAAGCAATTCACTTTTTGTCCTGAATACAAAGTGTTATGTTAGGGCAAATCCAATCCAACACATTTCTGAGTACCACTCTTCAAATTTCCAAGCTTAGTGGTGGCTGCATCATGTTATGGGTATGCTTGTAATCGTTAAGGACTGGGGAGTTTTTCAGGATAAAAATTAATGGAATGAAGCTAATCACAGGCAAAATCCTAGAGGAAAACCTGGTTCAGTCTGCTTCCACCAGACACTGGGAGATGCATTCACCTTTCAGCAGGACAATAACCTAAAACACAAGGCCAAATTTACGCTGGATTTGCTTACTAAGAAGGTAATGAATGTTCTTGAGTGGCCGAGTTACAGTTTTGACTTAAATCTACTTGATAATCTATGGCAAGACCTGAGAATGGTTGTCTAGCAGTGGAGGCTCCTCTGAGTAGGAAAGGAATGAGTGCATCCTCCTCAGTGAATTTCATAAAAATAAAAATGGTAAAACATTGAAAAGTTATCCTTTTTAGATAAAACTATACTAAATATTCTCACCTGTCACCAAATAATTGATTAAAACACACTGTTTTGCAATGAAGGTCTACAGTAGCCTCAACAGCACTCTGTACGATAGCACAACTCTCTTCCATAGACTTACACAGTAATTATGACAACTTCCGGAGGACGTCCTCCAACCTATCAGAGCTCTTGCAGCATGAATTGACATGTTGTCCACCCAATCAAAGGATCAGAGAATTCATCTAGTACTGAAAGCACAAGCTACAGCTAGCAAGCTAGCACTGCAGTGCATAAAATGTGGTGAGTAGTTGACTCAAAGAGAGAGAAAGACAATAGTTTAGCAGTTCTCAACAAACTAATTTATTCAAAAATGAAGGAGAAGGAAGAGAGAGAGAATTCATCATTTCTTTTCACTTTCAGTTTCACTTAGCTAGCAAATGCAGCTGGCTAGTTTAGTTACTCAAACACCCTGCTCTAACAGAGGGATGCTATGTTAGCTAGCTGGCTAGTTTAGTTACTGAAACACCCTGCTCCAACAGAGGGATGCTATGTTAGCTAGCTGGCTAGTTTAGTTACTCAAACACCCTGCTCAAACATATAAACATATCTGAATTTGTCCATTAGAAACTCTTGTTTGCAACTGTTGGACAAATGATTACACCCTAAATAAGCTAATTGCAGGCAAGAGTGTGCAAGGCGGTATTGAATGTGTCACTGTCCGTATGTCACCTACGTTGTAAACTTTCATTCATAGACTAGGTTGTAGCAACCTCATGATGGGTATAGGGAAAATTTGAGTATCATATAGTAGCCTAAACCTATCTATGTTACATTGAACTGGGTGAATGGAATATGAATGACAGTCATCCAACATGCTGTAATAGAAATGAGGCCATGCTCATTAAAAAATAAATAATGGTCCTCCCTCATCTTAAACGGCACTTATGGCCACTGTTGTCTAGCAATGATCAACAACCAATTTGACGGAGCTTGAAGAATTTGTAAAATAACAATGGGGAAATGTTGCACAATCCAGGTTTAGAAAGCTCTTAGAGACTTACCCAGAAAGACTCAGCTGTAACTGCTGCTAAAAGGTGCTTCTATAAAGTATTGACTCGGGTGTGAATACTTACACTACCGGTCTAAGGTTTTAAAACACCTACTCATTCAAGGGTTTTTCTTTATTTGGACTATTTTCTACATTGTAGACTAATAGTGAAGACATCAAAACTATGAAATAACACATATGGAATCATGTAGTAACCAAAAAAGTGTTAAACAATTCAAAACATGTTTTATATTTGAGATTCTTCAAATAGCCACCCTTTGCCTTGATGATAGCTTTGCACACTCTTGCCATTCTCTCTACCAGCTTCACCTGGAATGCTTTTCCAACAGTCTTGAAGGAGTTCCCACATATGCTGAGCACTTGTTGGCTGCTTTTCCTTCACTCTGCGGTCCGACTCATCCCAAACCATCTCAATTTGGTTTAGGTCGGGGGATTGTGGAGGCCGGGTCATCTGATGCACCACTACATCACTCTCCTTCTTGGTAACATAGCCCTTACACAGCCTGGAGGTGTGTTGGGTCATTGTCCTGTTGAAAAACAAATGATAGTCCAACTAAGCCCAAACCAGAAGGGATGGCGTATCGCTGCAGAATTCTGTGGTAGCAATGCTGGTTAAGTGTGCCTTGAAATCTAAATAAATAGAGACAGTGTCACCAGCAAAGCACCCCCACACCATAACACCTCCTCCTCCATGCTCTACGGTGGAAAATACACATGGTGAAATTTTCTAGAGTGACTGACCTTCATGTCTTAAAGTAATGATGGACTTTCATTTCTCTTTGCTTTTTTGAGCTGTTCTTGCCATAATATGGACTTGGTATTTTACTAAATAGGGCTATCTTCTGTATATCTCCCTTACCTTGTCACAACACAACTGATTGGCTCAAACTCATTAAGAAGGAAACAAATTCCACAAATTAACTTTTAAGAAGGCACACCTGTTAATTGAAATGCATTACAGGTGACCACCTCATGAAGCTGGTTGCGACAATGCCAAGAGTGTGCAAAGCTGTCATCAAGGCAAAGGGTGGCTACTTTGAAGAATCTAAAATATAAAATATATTTTGATTTGTTTTGATTTTTGGAGCCCAGGAAGAGTAGCTGTTGCCTTGGCAGGAACTAACGGGGGATCCCTAATAAATACAAATACAAACACTTTTTTGGTTACTACATGATTCCATATGTGTTATTTCATAGTTTTCATGTCTTCACTATTATTCTACAATGTAGAACATAGTAAAAATAAAGAAAAACCCTTGAATGAGTAGGTGTTCTAAAACATTTGACCGGTAGTGTATGTAAATTAGATATATCTGTATTTCATTTCAATAGATTTGCAAACATTTCTAACAACATGTTTTCACTTTGCCATTATGGGGTATTGTGGAAGGGGGAAAAAACAATTTCATTCATTTTGAATACAGGCTGTAGCGCAACAAAATGTGGAATAAGTCAAGGGGTATGAATCCATTCTGAAGGCACAGTAGCTATAGATAGTACACTGAATAATGAAACAATCCCTAGTTAGCTAATGTTTCGAGGGCGTGCTGACAGTATTATTTGGCATTAATAGACTGGTTTTACGCACAACAGCGTCACGCGACGTGTATGCGGTTAGCGAAGTCAAATGCAGGACACAGAGCGGCTGGCAACGTTCTTTACTGAACACAGTAAAATAAACGTACAAAACAACAAACCTCCAAAACAGGGAGGAAAACACAAAGACCCGTACATACAAGAACTGCCGGAATGACAAACGAACAATCACACACAAAATAACCAAATGAGAGACAGGGGTTAATATAGGGAATACAATCCAACATAATGGGAAACAGGTGTAAACAATAAAGACCATACAAGACAAACACCGAAACATCGATCGGCAGCAGCTAGTACTCCGGGGACGACGAACGCCGAAGCCTGCCCGAGCAAAGAGGAGGAGCAGCCTCGGCTGAATCCGTGACAGTTCTATCCAAGCTGGGAGAGTGCACGAGGAGGGTTCATGTCATGGAGGTTCAGGTAGCAGCTACAGGACAGTTGTATATTATTTAAAACATCAATTGGTAGCTGATTAATATGAATGGACAATTTATTTTAAAATCTGCAATGTTTGAATGTCCAATTTTAATTACCGAACAAGTAATGGCATTATTGCCACTAGCCAGCGGTCTAAAAATGTGCAGCGATGCGACACCGTGTATAGGTTTCGTGAAATGTTAGGCTTAACATGATAAAATGACGACCAAATAGAGGCCTACAAATAAACCTTTATCCATTAGCTAAAGCAAAGCTTTACATGCTCTTGCACCACAGGAATCCTATCATTGATTAATTAGGCATGAAGCCGCATAGACATGTCGCTATTTCAGCACGATGTACAGCGATCGGTTTGTGAGTGGATATCTGGCTGAAACATTCAATTTTATTTTATATTGTGGTAGAAATATTTAACTCAAAGTAGTTAACTCAATAATATCTCTCAAGAAACCGGAGCTTGTGAATTCAAAAATATACTTTATTAACGCGTAACAAATCAAAGCTTGTCCATGGAGCAACTAACTTTCCTTGACTCAAAGCTGTCCTTTTATACAGACACAAATGCATAGTCATGCATACACAGTTACCCCTCTTTATGTAAATGATGAACCTCTTTCAGAGCCACGCCCCAAACACACTTTCACAGTCCAAGGGCCACGTAGTGTTTACTTTACGAGGGCTACGTGAGCTGTTCCAGGTGGGGCCTCTTTCCCTTATGGCATTATATTGGTGGCGTGACTTATACACTTTCTTAAAAAATAATATACAGTCATACATTATAGAATAGTTACACACTGTATTGGCTACATTCCCTATTCAGGCATCTGGATTATAAAGTATCAACCATGTTTACTATGGTTTACCCTTGTCATTTCCCAACATTTGCCTCAGAAAATAATCTATAATATTAGGGAGAAGCCCAATGTCCAACCTTGCGGGGTCCAGAGAAACTGCGTTAACTTTAGAAAATAAGTTACTAAAAGCAGAAGGCTTCTTCCTACGACTGGAGTATTATTTGTATGTTGGCCGAATTCCAACGTTTCAGTTGAAAGGAAGTGAAGGCGGAGCCTGGCTCTTTTCTCTTGTGACTTTACGCTCCGTGCAGAGTAGAACACCAGACAACATGATTGAACAAAGGAGGAATGGTAAAATGATATCGGACGGTAACTTTTGAAAATGAGCTAAACAGAAGCCTACTGCTGGAGTATTATTTGTATGTTGGCGGAAGTCCTTTTTTTCAGTCGAACGGAAGTGAAAGTGGAGTCACATGTTCTCTATTCTCCATTTTGTCTTGTGACTTTAGGCAGAGAGTCACATGTTGGAATATAACGTCTCGGTCCTCTACCTCCCTGATCTAAAAGGTCCGTAGACTAGAGATAAACATCTAGTTAACTTCACCTGAACTCTGCAATCGACCATAAACACACGTTTCTACAATGAATCAGGTGAGTTTAGATTAATTTAATCATTTTTATAACGGGTCTTTGTGGCCTACTTCCTGCTTTTACACTGCGCGCATTTAATGGTCCTTGACTTTTGGAAAATAATTTGTGTAGTTTAGCTGGTTACTCGTAGCCAGGCCCGGCGGCAGGATGAACACGGCAAGGTGGCAACAGAAATGACTAAGGGGGCACAACTATTTTCTCTTGCGGATAACACAGGATCGATAATAATCGATAGTACAATTACACACAATGTATTTGCAGCCATGCACGGCTGTCTTGCAGCAAGAATACAGGCTACTGCACCGCTTTACAAACATGGACAATTCATAAATAGCAAGTCATGACAACGCTACACAGCTACATGCACAATACCCAACAATCCAATGCAAAACAGTTGCTAATTACCGTAATAACACTTCCTCATGCCAATACAATGCATTTCCAATCGCGGAAAGCAAACAATAATGCACTACCAATGACTTATCGGTACAATGCAGCTAGTTGGAGCTTGCCAGTGTAACAGGTCAAAGAATTACAGATTTTTGCAACCGTTCATTTTCCATTTTTTATTTTATTTTGTGAGTTGATTTCACCAAAATATTGTATTGTTCAGCATTTCGTGTAGTCTACAGATATTGGGAGAGTTAGTTGTGTAAGTGCGCCCTCTAGAGTGTTGGTTTGGTTATATGCGGAGGGGTGTCATGCTTTTCTCAGTCTGCATTGTACTCGACTGAGAGAGGTATGTGTTCACTTCGGCGTGATATAAACTTGATATACCTGTTAAAACTAAAACGTTTCAGTGCACATAGTAACTTGTATGTATATTATATGATGAGTGTACGTACATTTAATCAAGCTGTGTCGTGAATTTAGCTATTTTTGAGAGTTTGAGAAATTGCTAACTTAGCTAACCTCGTGTTTTGTTTAGCTGTAAGTTAGCAATCGTCTATCCTCTTGTGATGAAGCCCACGTTGTTCTTTTTATGTTAGGCGGATTCTGGTCGAGGGTAGAGTTTTGAACATTTTCTCTCCTTGATGTTGAACAGGTATGTATTCCCTATATCAGGTTAAAAATATGTGTTCATTTAAAATGTTTTCATGGATTGATTAGTGTTTAATGGCACTGAAAAGCTCAAATGTGAAGGATTACATGTTGCTTCGTGCATATTACTGTATGTATTACCTATTTGAAAGATGGTTTATGTCATGTTGCACAGTATTAATGTAAAGGCTAAAAGCTCAGAGTTTTTGGCAGAGATAACATGCAATATGACACATACATAAAATATACACCAGATGTGATGTTTATTTTCCAATTATGTTGTATTTTATTCCTTGTATTTTTGAATGTGATTATACTGAGTCTGCATTGTACTCGACTGAGAGAGGCGGATTCTGGTCGAGGGTAGAGTTTTGAACATTTTCTCTCCTTGATGTTGAACAGATTGAGAGAGTTGTACACAATAAAGTGCCTTCAAGTACGCCAGTGTCTTGTCTTCAGTGCACCGGAACACAACGCAGTAGTCGGCAACGAGCAGACCGCGCCGGCTACATTGGTGCCGTGACCCGGATTATCTTCGCTTCAGATCATCGCCAGGGTGATCGCCGGTGGTTGCTGTGACGAGTAGGAACCTCTTCGGAACGTTACAAGTATAAGGGCAAACATTATTGTAGCTCTTAATTGCTTACCTCAGCTACTTCTATCATTTTACAAAAATGTTTTCATATTCACATGTTCTGGTGATTCACATATCATTACCATAGTCTATTACAACTTTCTATTTTTTTTAAAAAAATGGCTGATGGTAAGGATGCGCAGACACCATTTAGTGTTGGAGATGCTGCAGGGGTAAGCCTGGGGAGGGGCAGGTTTATGAGTATGGTGGAGAGCACGCCGGTTAGGGGTGCTGGTATACTAGGCAGACCTGTACTCTCGTCCACACGCTTACGCACTGATGAATATTCCCCCGCACCACACATGCGTAGCTTAGGAGATGCTCCAGACATTGCAAGCAGCGTTAGTTCAGTGGGCTGTCCTGCATTTTCATACACTCACACCCAAACAGATGAACATTCTCCACGTCAGCCAGTGTCTAGTTCACATGTGAGTTCTGCAGACCTAGGGAGTCTCATCACACAGTTAGCTCATGAAATAGGAGAGAACATTGCTAGCCAATTACAGAGATCTGTTGGTAGTGCAGATAACCAAACTACTCCTACGCCTAGCCTGAACTTAGGATATGGACAGTCTGATTTGAACATGACAGGAGTAAAGTTAGTCATGAAGACAGATGTCAAAGAGCCGCCGTACTTCAGGGGTGATGGAACAGACAAACACACAGTGCATGAGTGGGAAGAGATTATGAGCGTTTACCTGAATAAGAGGGGTGTACACCCGCAAGAGCACTCCCAGGAGATAATGTCAAGACTAATGGGAAAGGCTAGAGACATTGTTAAAGTTACCCTGCGCAGTATGCCGTCGCTGCAGCCAGCTGAGAACTCCAAGCTCGTCTTTGATATTCTGAAACAACATTTCAGTGAGTTAACCTACTCCTCTATGCCTTTAGCAGATTTCTATAACACACTTCCTCTGGCCGGAGAAAGTCCCATGGACTATTGGATACGCTTGAACAAGGCTGTGGATGTCGCAGATGAGTGTCTGAGAAGGCAGGGGCGAAACATTGAGGACCCCTCTCACGAAGTCACAATGATGCTGGTGAAACACTGTCCCGACCCCGCTCTTGCAAGTGTCCTAAAGTGCAAAACAGCTGAAAAGTGGACAGCAAATGAGATTCAGGAACACCTCGTTGAACATCAGAGAGAGGCTAGAACAATGTGTCAAGCCAAATCTTATCGGCCAAAGAACATTGGTGCACATGCTCAGGCATTAACCACAGAGACAGTCGCTGCTGAAAACCCAACAGACCTTACTGGTTACCCAAAGGCAATGGGGCTTCCATCCTCTCCTCAGACAGAGAGCATCTGCATGCAGTCTCTCATTGGCTTGCTGGACCGTGTGCTAGAGCAGACGGCACACACAACAGCAGTCGTGCCACCAAGCAGGGGGCCAGCAGCCATTGTTCAGAGTAGATGTAAAGTCTGTCAGTCTGCCGAACATTCAACTACTGCACACTGTAGACAGGCGAACCTCTGTATGGGCTGTTACAAGCCCGGCCACTGGAAGAGAGAATGCCAACAGCGCCGGCCAAGAATTAACGCTCAGCCACAGTTAGCGCGCACATCACCTAACTCTGAGCAAGGTGGAGCCAGTTTAAACTAGATAGCTCACATACGGAAAGGGGATGTGTGAGCGTTGAAGATTCAACCCTTGAAGAAAGTGAAGAATTGAAGGAGATGTATGTCAATGTCTGTAAAGCAATGTCTGATAATTGCACTGTAATTGTTCAGAATATTCACAGAGTTGAGACGTTCAGTGAGTTATTTCACGCCCCGGTGACAGTTAATGGCTGTGCTCAGTTGCAAGGGCTCCTCGATACAGGCTCAATGGCCTGCACGATAAGTGAAGAGGCAGAGCAGAGACTACTATCGGATAGCGTCTTGACCCCACATCAAGAACTCTCACAGCATATCATCCTTGTTGGCTGTGGAGGAGTACAAGTGCGCCCCAAGTGCATGTATGACATGGAACTAAGTCTGTATGGGGTAAAGTGCATGGTCCCAGTTCTGGTGATCACTGGTCAGAAAGACGACATAATAGTAGGCACCAACATGTTAAACGTGTACTGCATCAGCTGAAAAACGAGAACAGTTATTGGACACTTATCTCGAGCAACACAAAAGGGTCTCCAGATGGCGAACAGTTTCTAGAAATGATGACCAGTCTCACAAGATGGAGGGGTGAAGATGTCCCAGGAAAAGTAGGGACAGTGAAGCTAACTCAGGCGGTGACTCTCCTTCCCAAACAAGAGTACCTGCTGTGGGGAAGACTGCCAAGTAATATACCCAAGTCACCTGGGAGTACAGTTATGGTGGAGCCTACAACCTCCAGGTGTGTGCCTCGGGGCATTATGGTGGGGAGAGTGGTAACACCGCTACGGGGAGATGGCTGGACTCCCATGAAAATCACTAATATCTCAGACGAACCACTCACACTGAAAAGGAACAGCAAGCTTGCGGACGTCTCTACTTGTGTTGCAGCTGAAGATCTCACACTTTTCCAGGGTTCCTGTCAGAGTGATGCTGGCTCTGTTGGAGTGACTCATGTGAAACAGGACGACAACGGTGACCTGAAAGACAGACTGCAGAAGTCTGGTCTAGGAAACGTCAACATTGATCATTGTGAAGCGAGCCCCTCCACCAAGCTCCAACTTGTGACATTGCTGGAGAAATATCAGGATATATTTTCAAAGCATAATCTTGACTGTGGAGAAGCCAAGGGCTTTGCCCATAGGATCCGCCTCACTGACGACCGTCCCTTCCGTCTTCCATATCGCAGAGTGCCGCCAGCCCACTATCAAAAGCTGCGCCAAGTTCTCACCGAGATGGAGGAACAGGAAATCATACGGAAATCAATGAGTGAATATGCTTCTCCACTCGTGATGGTTTGGAAGAAAAATGGCGACCTCCGGATATGCACAGACTTTCGATGGCTGAATGCAAGAACTATCAAGGATGCTCATCCTTTGCCCCATCAATCGGACTGCTTGGCTGCCCTTGGCGGTAATGCTGTCTTCAGCACCATGGACCTCACGTCTGGATTTTATAACTTGCCCATGCATGAGGAGGACAAAAAGTATACCGCCTTCACAACACCATTAGGCCTGCACGAGTATAACAGAATGCCACAGGGGCTTTGCAACAGTCCAGCGTCCTTCATGAGGATGATGATGAGTATCTTTGGCGATCTTAACTTCAGCAGTCTCTTGTGCTACCTAGATGATCTCTTGATATTTGCCCCCAATGAACAGCAGGCCCTCAGCAGATTAGAGGTTGTTTTCCAGAGGCTACGGGAGCACAATCTAAAGTTGAGTCCAAAAAAATGACATTTGTTGCGGAGATCTGTGAAGTTTCTCGGACACATCGTTGACAGTGACGGTGTTGCTGTTGACCCAGAGAAGGTCGAGGTCATCACCAAAATGTCAAAGAGGGACTTGATGGAAGATGATGGCTGCACTCCTTCAGTTCGCAGAGTGAAGTCGTTCCTGGGGATGGTATTTTATTACCAACACTACATACCAAATTGCTCCTCCATCGCAAAACCCCTGTTTGCTCTCACAGCTGGCCAGAAACGGAGAGGAAAGGCCGGGAAGTACAGTCAGAATGCGGGAGTCTACAGAAAGCTCAAACCTGCGGATTGGACCCTTGACTGCGATTCCGCTTTCGCCGGCCTTAAGGAGAAGCTCCTGAATTGTGTGGTCCTTAGCCATCCAGACTTTTCTAAGCCCTTGGTTTTGTCCATTGATGCGTCTCTTGATGGCCTTGGGGCAGTTCTGTCCCAGATACCAGAAGGAGAAACGAAGGCACGCCCGATCGCCTTTGCCAGCAAGACCCTCACTGGCTCACAAAAGAGGTATCCTGCTCACCGACTGGAGTTCTTGGCGCTCAAATGGAGTGTTTGTGAAAAATTCAGCCACTGGTTGAAAGGCCACACTTTTACAGTGTGGACCGACAATAATCCTTTGACCTATATAATGACCAAACCAAAACTTGACGCTTGCGAACAGAGGTGGGTGGCAAAGCTTTCCCCCTACACCTTCAGTATCAAACACATTCCTGGGGTAAAGAACATTGTGGCAGATGCCCTGAGTAGAGATCTGTTTGCTAAATCAGTGAGCCAAAGGTTGATCAGTGAGCCCTATGGAAGTCTTTTGGCCGAGGCGGAGGGAACCAAAGAGGAGAAAGTCCAAGATCTCTTCCGGAGTAAGACCCAGTGTCTCCAGGCACTTGATGCAGGGTGCTGTGTAACTATGGACCCCACTCAAGACAGGCTGGCCGGCAGTCAAGAACCCTCTCATGTGAAATCTGCTTGTGAAGCTCATGTAGAGTGGGAAAGGGGAGCAGAGATAAGAGCAACACAGTTTCTCAATGTTCTTCCCCAGGCGGTGCCCTCAGAACAAGACACACTTCCAGCCCTCTCCATTGGCGAGCTGAGGCACAGCCAGGAAATAGATCCAGTTATCAGGGAAGTCCTGCCACTCATTCAGAGGGGTGAGCCACCACCTAGGCGAGGGAGGAGGAGGTTAGCTCTTACGACCCAGACACTGTGCAAGCAGTGGCATCATCTAAAAGTCCAGGACGGAGTCCTATATAGGGTAACCAAAGACCCATTAAGCAGAGAGAAGAGGTATCAGTTTGTGCTGCCTGCTAGCTTGAAGGCCAAAGCTCTCGCTGGTGTGCATGATTTCGCTGGGCATCAAGGGCAGGCTAGAACAGCACACCTCGCCCGACAGCGTTTCTTCTGGCCGCAAATGGGAAGAGACATCAAGGAATATGTGAAATGCTGCCAACGCTGTATCCTTGCAAAGACCCCTGAACCAGCTGCCCGAGCTCCCTTGGAGAGCATTCGCACTTCGGCACCCATGGAGCTGGTGTGCATTGATTTTTGGAGTGCTGAGGACTGTAAGCAAAGATCTGTCGATGTGTTAGTCATAACAGACCACTTTACAAAATTGGCTCATGCCTTTCCCTGCGTAAACCAAACTGCAAAGCAAATAGCAAAGAAGTTATGGGATAACGTATTCTGCATCTACGGTTTCCCAGAGCGAATACATTCTGATCAAGGGGCCAATTTTGAAAGCAAACTCATAGCTGAACTCCTCAGCCTCACAGGGATTATGAAATCACACACAACAGCATACCATCCCATGGGAAATGGGCAAACCGAAAGGTTCAATAGGACACTTGGCAGTATGTTGCGTGCCCTACCCCTGACAGCTAAGCAACACTGGGTCCAACAGATACAGACTTTGACTTTTGCGTATAATGCCACCACTCATGAAACAACTGGATATCCTCCATTCTATTTGATGTATGGTCGAGTCCCCAGACTCCCAGTAGACATGGTCTTCAAACAAGTCTTGAGGGATCCAGTCGTGGTGAATTATAAGACTTATGCAGAGAAACTGATGGCGAACCTCCATGTGGCTGCCGACATAGCTCAGCAGCATGCGAGGAAAGGACAGCAACATCAAGCTGATGGCTACAACAAGAGAGTTCGTGGAACCCACTTGAACGTTGGCGACCGAGTTTTGTTAGCTAATAAAGCAGAGAGGGGGAAGAGGAAGTTAGCGGATAAGTGGGAAGCCACTATGTATACCATCATAGACCGGAACCCTCAGACTCACGTTTACAAAGTCAGAGACGAAAGTGGGAAAACAAAAGTTGTTCATCGGAATTTGATGTTGGACGTGAGCTTCTTGCCCATGCCAGAACTAAGCGATGAAGAGACGAATGGAGCTGCCTCGGATGTGGCCAGTGAGTTTCAGCCTCCTTCTGTTGATGCTTTGAGTGGCCTAGCAGTAGATGCTTCTGAGGACCGTACATGTTTGTGGTTAAACGCATCCTCTGACTCTGAGTCTATTGGAGAAGCTGATGAGTCTGAGATGGAGAATGAGATGCCCCACTCTCTGTCCAGGAGGTCTGTTCAACTGACACCCACGAGAGCCCAGTCTAAAGAGGTCAGAGGCCAAGGGGGAAATGAATACTCACCTGTGAGAGACTTGTCGGATTCCAGTGACCCCCCTGATTTGCACATGACTGACACTGACTCTGTTGCCCCAATTGATGTTCCTGACTTAGATGAGACAGGGTCTTCGGACGTCAATTCACCTGTTACACTGATTAATAGTCAGATACCCTCCCAAGTACAAGGGTTTGAAAGTCAGGTTGTCAGAACACGTACTGGCAGGGTTGTTAAGGCAGTCGATCGCTTGATAGAGAACATGGTGCAAAAACCACTCACCAAGGGTTTTGTTACAGGAGTCAGAAGGTCACTGTCTTTCCGTTCTTTATTTTAGATACATTTTTGAGATTAAGATATTTTTCTTTATTACCAGTAGTATGACCTGAGTCATGAGATGTTCATAATGGAGGGAAAGTGTTCCAAGATTTCATATGATGTATAAGGCATCATATTCACTAGAAGGGGCAGTAGCCTGATCAACTGCTGTTTTCTTTTAACTTACTTTGTAAGTAGCTTTATACGCTGTAAATGGGAAATGGAGTCCCAGGGCTATCTTGGACCAAGTGGACAAGAGTTTTATTCTATATGTTTTTGGTTATTTTCCACCCTCGAAGTGTGAAGGATTTTGGTGAAATTAAAGAGGGGTGAATGTAACAGGTCAAAGAATTACAGATTTTTGCAACCGTTCATTTTCTATTTTTTATTTTATTTTGTGAGTTGATTTCACCAAAATATTGTATTGTTCAGCATTTCGTGTAGTCTACAGATATTGGGAGAGTTAGTTGTGTAAGTGCGCCCTCTAGAGTGTTGGTTTGGTTATATGCGGAGGGGTGTCATGCTTTTCTCAGTCTGCATTGTACTCGACTGAGAGAGGTATGTGTTCACTTCGGCGTGATATAAACTTGATATACCTGTTAAAACTAAAACGTTTCAGTGCACATAGTAACTTGTATGTATATTATATGATGAGTGTACGTACATTTAATCAAGCTGTGTCGTGAATTTAGCTATTTTTGAGAGTTTGAGAAATTGCTAACTTAGCTAACCTCGTGTTTTGTTTAGCTGTAAGTTAGCAATCGTCTATCCTCTTGTGATGAAGCCCACGTTGTTCTTTTTATGTTAGGCGGATTCTGGTCGAGGGTAGAGTTTTGAACATTTTCTCTCCTTGATGTTGAACAGGTATGTATTCCCTATATCAGGTTAAAAATATGTGTTCATTTAAAATGTTTTCATGTATTGATTAGTGTTTAATGGCACTGAAAAGCTCAAATGTGAAGGATTACATGTTGCTTCGTGCATATTACTGTATGTATTACCTATTTGAAAGATGGTTTATGTCATGTTGCACAGTATTAATGTAAAGGCTAAAAGCTCAGAGTTTTTGGCAGAGATAACATGCAATATGACACATACATAAAATATACACCAGATGTGATGTTTATTTTCCAATTATGTTGTATTTTATTCCTTGTATTTTTGAATGTGATTATACTGAGTCTGCATTGTACTCGACTGAGAGAGGCGGATTCTGGTCGAGGGTAGTTTTGAACATTTTCTCTCCTTGATGTTGAACAGATTGAGAGAGTTGTACACAATAAAGTGCCTTCAAGTACGCCAGTGTCTTGTCTTCAGTGCACTGGAACACAACGCAGTAGTCGGCAACGAGCAGACCGCACCGGCTACACCAGTTGGCTGTAGGCTACTCCACTAGCAGCTTGCCAGTTGGCTGTAGGCTACTCCACTAGCAGCTTGCGAGTTGGCTGTAGGCTACTCCACTAGCAGCTTGCCAGTTGGCTGTAGGCTACTCCACTAGCAGCTTGCCAGTTGGCTGTAGGCTACTCCACTAGCAGTTTACCAGTTGGCTGTAGGCTACTCCACTAGCAGCTTGCCAGTTGGCTGTAGGCTACTCCACTAGCAGCTTGCCAGTTGGCTGTAGGCTACTCCACTAGCAGCTTATTAAAAATTGTAAGCAAGCTAGCCTTTTAGCTTCCCACAGATTTAGATGTGGCTTAGTGTTGTAGGTTACGGTCTTGCTGAAAGGTGAATTCCTCTCCCAGTGTCTGGTGTAAAGCAGACTGAAGCAGTCTTTCCTCTAGGATCTCCCGTTTCATTTCATCCTGTAAAACTCCCCAGTCTTTGAAAATGTCAAGCATTTCCTTACCATGATGCAGCCATCACCATGCTTGAAAATAAGGAGGCAGTTACTCAGTGATGTTATGTTGGATTTGCCCCAAACTTAAGGCTTTGCATTTAGGCCCAAAAAGTGTATTCATTTGCCCTGTTAATTTTTTAGCAGTATTACTTTAGTGCCTTGTTGCAAACAAGATCTGAAATATTTATATTCTCCTTTCACTCTGTCATTTAGGTCAATATTGTGGATTATTGTGAATAGTCACATGTACAGGGTTGCAGGTGGTCATTATTGTGGATTATTGTGAATAGTCACATGTACAGGGTTGCAGGTGGTCATTATTGTGGATTATTGTGAATAGTCACATGTACAGGGTTGCAGGTTTTCACTGTGGTCTAAGGCACTGCATCGCACTGCACTGCACAGCGTCGTCCAGGGTAGGGGAGGAATGGCCGGCAGGGATGTAGCTCAGTTGGTAGAGCATGGCGTTTGCAACGGCAGGGTTGTGGGTTCGATTCCCATGGGGGGCCAGTATGAAAAACTAGTCACATGTACAGGGTTGCAGGTGGTCATTATTGTGGATTATTGTGAATAGTCAAATGTACAGGGTTAAAGGTGGTCATTATTGGGGATTATTGTGAACATCTTTGACGTGGCTTAATACACCATACACAACATCATTATTAACAGAGGAAGGGTTAGTCATTCATATCACACAATTACTATTTTAGTTATTGTTTTGTATTTGTTTGTACAAATTTGTAGAATTTGGTTTTTACTTTCACATTATTTTGTGTAGATGAATTACGGAAAATTATAATCAAATCTATTTCAATCCCACTTTTTAAAGCAACAAAATGTGAAAAAAGTTATAGTGGGTGTAGACTTTCCATAGGAACTGTATAGCCTAATAATATTTAGGACGTTAATTTCCTTGGGAAGATAACTGCCGTGCTTATCCGTCTATTCATATATAGACTACTCTATTTAATTGAGACCAAAAGCTCACCTGATCTGGCACGCCCAACTAGGAGAGGAGAGGTATGGCTGCTGAACTAGGAGAGGAGAGGTATGGCTGCTGAACTAGGAGAGGAGAGGTATGGCTGCCGAACTAGGAGAGGAGAGGTATGGCTGCTGAACTAGGAGAGGAGAGGTATGGCTGCTGAACTAGGAGAGGAGAGGTATGGCTGCTGAACTAGGAGAGGAGAGGTATGGCTGCTGAACTAGGAGAGGAGAGGAGAGGATTCTGAACTAGGAGAGGAGAGGTATGGCTGCTGAACTAGGAGAGGAGAGGTATGGCTGCTGAACTAGGAGAGGAGAGGTATGGCTGCTGAACTAGGAGAGGAGAGGTATGGCTGCTGAACTAGGACAGGAGAGGTATGGCTGCTGAACTAGGAGAGGAGATGTATGGCTGCTGAACTAGGACAGGAGAGGAGAGGTATGGCTGCTGAACTAGGAGAGGAGAGGAGAGGTATGGCTGCTGAACTAGGAGAGGAGAGGTGTGGCTGCTGAACTAGGAGAGGAGAGGTATGGCTGCCGAACTAGGAGAGGAGAGGTATGGCTGCTGAACTAGGAGAGGAGAGGTATGGCTGCTGAACTAGGAGAGGAGAGGTATTGCTGCTGAACTAGGAGAGGAGAGGTATGGCTGCTGAACTAGGAGAGGAGAGGAGAGGATTCTGAACTAGGAGAGGAGAGGTATGGCTGCTGAACTAGGAGAGGAGAGGAGAGGTATGGCTGCTGAACTAGGAGAGGAGAGGAGAGGTATGGCTGCTGAACTAGGACAGGAGAGGATTGGTATGGCTGCTGAACTAGGAGAAGAGAGGTATGGCTGCTGAACTAGGACAGGACAGGAGAGGAGAGGCTGCTGAACTAGGACAGGAGAGGTATTGCTGCTGAACTAGGAGAGGAGAGGTATGCCTGCTGAACTAGGACAGGAGAGGAGAGGTATGGCTGCTGAACTAGGAGAGGAGAGGTATGGCTGCTGAACTAGGAGAGGAGAGGAGAGGCTGCTGAACTAGGAGAGGAGAGGTATGCCTGCTGAACTATGAGAGGAGAGGTATGGCTGCTGATCTAGGAGAGGAGAGGAGAGGTATGGCTGCTGAACTAGGACAGGAGAGGAGAGGTATGACTGCTGAACTAGGAGAGGAGAGGTATGCCTGCTGATCTAGGAGAGGAGAGGTATGGCTGCTGAACTAGGAGAGGAGAGGTATGGCTGCTGAACTAGGAGAGGAGAGGTATGGCTGCTGAACTAGGAGAGGAGAGGTATGGCTGCTGAACTAGGAGAGGAGAGGTATGGCTGCTGAACTAGGAGAGGAGAGGTATGGCTGCCGAACTAGGAGAGGAGAGGTATGGCTGCTGAACTAGGAGAGGAGAGGTATGGCTGCTGAACTAGGAGAGGAGAGGTATGGCTGCTGAACTAGGAGAGGAGAGGTATGGCTGCTGAACTAGGAGAGGAGAGGTATGGCTGCTGATCTTGAAGCAGCAAGAAAGATGAGCGGTCCGTTGCACTTTCTCTTGACCTGCGTTTTGCACGTAGGATATAGCCTGTCTTTTAGGAGTGGGAATATTTTCAGTCAGAGACAAATAAATGGATAATTAATATATATTGAGAAGGAGAAGACTCAACGCTCGATCCCCATGTTGCGCCTTTTGCTTCATATTGATAATCACATTTTGGGATTTCACCTCGACTCACGTTGGTTGAGCTTCCTCAACTTCTTTCTATTAACAGACACTGTAGTAAACTATAGCCTAATTATATTTAAGTGAATTTCCTTGGAAAGATAACTGCCACGTGATTTATTCGCCCATTCATAGGTAGCCTGGTAGGCTAGTGTGTGAATAATTTGACAGAGGTGCTTTTAGTACAATAGCTAGGCTAACGCATACACAGCAGAAAGACACCGTTTCCAAATAATCTGCGGGACAAGTATATTTATCACAACGTTTTCTGTCTGACCGCCCTCAACATGAAAAATACGGACCGCGCTGCAATGATCTCTGTCGGAGCCCGCAGCCCTCTACCTCTAAACGTCTTTGTTGTACCATTTGAAAGTGGAAAGAAATATATACAGTACCAGTCAAAAGTTTGGACACACCTACTCATTCAAGGGTTTTTCTTTATTTTAACGTTGTAGAATAATAGTGAAGACATCAAAACTATGAAATAACACATATGGAATGATGTAGTAACCAAGAAAGTGTTAAACAAATCAAAATATGATGTTTGAGATTCTTCAAATAGCCACCCTTTGCCTTGATGACAGCTTTGCACACTCTTGCCATTCTCTCAACCATCTTCATGAGGTAGTCACCTGGAATATATTCTGATTTGTTTAACACTTTGTTGGTTACAACATTATTCCATATGTGTTATTTCATAGTTTGGATGTTATTATATTTTAGTACATTTGTCAGCCAAAACATGACACCCACCCTTTTTTTATGTGTTCTATCGCAAACTGTCATCAACATGAAGCTTTCCAACGTAACATCAACTATCCAATCAAAGCCACATTGACAATTAAAATTAGCACATCAATTACAAAAAATTACAATTTAATATATTTCAATCCCACTTTGTAACGTAACAAAATGTGAAAAAGGTTCAAGGGAGTGCAGACGTTCTAAATGCAATGTATTATATTAGGTTAACATTTCAAAATAGTCTGATGCATATCCTGTAGATCAGATCAAATAGCCTGTAGATCAGATCAAGGAACGCTGTCTATACTTCCATCCCTTTTGTTATTGGTTGATTCCATCGCCAGAAATGCCCAAAAATATTATTGGAATTCTCACATAGAAACGTAATTGGTGTCTAATATAAAAATAAGCTAAATCAATTTGCCCTTTTTCCCGAAATGTCCTATTGGTCTGAAGTGTAAGATATTGGTTTCTCCCGTGGGAGCCCCGGGTTCATATCGTGCGTGTTACATACAGTTACAATATTTGAGCGCTGCAAATCTGCGTAGCAAGCAAACAGACAATTTGTATTATTTTTAACATGCTGTGAAAGTAGTACTCACTTTTAGGAATGGGTAATCGTTTACAAGTTACAAGCTATATCATAAACCCATCGTTGAAAACCACATTTTTCATCTTCTGTGGTTTGGTAACTTCCTGTTGTTCAACGGACCGGAATGAAGAAGCAGAGTTTGGAAAACAATTTTTTGGTGTCCATTAAGTCTTAAACAGCAAGGGGGCATTGTTTCCACTCCGTTGTGGCCGTCCCCATTTAATGCAAGACCTCATCAGACCATTGTTGTGTTGTTTTACCCTCAGTGTACTAACATGAGAACTCCACTACCCTCTTTTGGGGATTTACAGGAAACACCTATTCCACCCCCCTCCTCCTTCTTCCTCCAACCCTCCTCCCCCCTCCCCATCTTGGGGTCCCCAGGTCGTGCCTCTCCTGGTAACTTACTGCTGGGTCTGAAGAGGGTGTCTGTGCTGCTGGTCGACTGCAGGAAAACACCGGGACGGAGTGGGTTTATGCTCTTACATACATTTATTTTGGGACACTCCCTAGATGTCCTTAATTACCATTAAATACAATCACTAACCTTCTTAAAATGTAGAATCATTCGAAGCACTCCTACCCCATTGGTTACATTGATGATTTAAACCCATCCAAACTGCTCAAATCCGATCACAAGAGTTTGGAAAGCTGGGCCTTGAACTAACTTCGATATGAAGAAGGAACCCTAACTGTCTGTCTTTGTTTCACAGGGGACAGCCCTAACCGTCGCTCTCTCAGTAGAAGGGGCATATCATCTGGGGAGGCTAACCAACATCATGATGCTGACGAGGCAGAGAAGAGTCTCTCCAGATCAGAACACCTCAAGAAACACCAGCAGAGACTTACAGGGAAGAAACCTCACCGCTGCTTTGACTGTGGAAAGAGTTTCACCTCTTCAGCAAATCTTAAAACACACCAGAGAATTCATACTGGAGAGAAACCTTACCACTGCTCTGACTGTGGGAAGAGTTTTGCTCAGTTAGGGACCCTGAAAAAACACCAGCTGAGACACACAGGAGAGAAACTTTTTAGCTGTGAACAATGTGGGAGGAGATTCACTGTGTCAGGAGCCCTGACAGTTCACCAACGAATACACACAGGAGCAAAACCTTTTCACTGCACTGACTGTGGGATGAGTTTTGCCCATTCAAGTAGTCTGAAAACACACCAGCAGAAACACAAAGGAGAGAAGCCTTACCACTGCTCCCTGTGTGGAGCGAGTTTTACCCAGTTAGGGAAGCTGAAAATGCATGAGAGAATACACACAGGAGAGAAGCCTCATCACTGCTCCCTGTGCGGAACGAGTTTTACCCAGTTATGGAACCTGAAAATGCATGAGAGAATACACACAGGAGAAAAGCCTTACTACTGCTCCCAGTGCGGAAAGAGTTTTACCAGCTTATGGAACCTGAAAATGCATGCGAGAATACACACAGGAGAAAAGCCTTACCACTGATCCCTGTGTGAGAAGAGTTTTACCCAGTTAGGGAACCTGAAAATGCATGCAAGAATACACACAGGAGAGAAGCCTTACCGCTGCTCTTAAAGCGTAGAGTACTGCTCCCACTTTTTGACTGTGAAATTGTGATTTTGTTCATGCCACATGAAATCGAATTGTATAAAGCAGACTCAAAAAAGACATCACCTGAATATGAAGCAGGCTATGTCAGTTTGAATGTATCCGAGTAAAGAACGTCATGCTGCTTACTTAGTGATCACTACTTTCTCTCAATTAGACACATACAGTACCAGTCAAATGTTTTACTATTTTCTACATTGTAGAATAATAGTGAAGACATCAAAACTATGAAATAACACATATGGAATTATTTAGTGACCCACATTTTTTTAAACAAATTATATATTTTAGATTCTTCAAATGAGCCACCCTTTGCCTTGATGAAAGCTTTGCACACTCTTGGAGTGCATGGTGACAGTGATTGCGTCTGTTAAACAGCTACACTTGTGGGAACTCGGGGGGGGGGGGGGGGGGGGAGAGGTCAAATCATGAAATCAGTGATTTTCAGGTTGGAAAGATTTCCGAATTGGAAATAAGAGTTGAATCACCAAATATAATATTTTTTCTTAGTCAGAGCTTGTTTTTTTCTGAGCGACTTTAAAGGGGAAATAAGTGACTTCTACATCCAATTTCAAACTTTTAAATTAATGATTTATATACTAATTGACTCTTTAAGAATATAAACTTATACATGCCTAATGAGCTTAGATCATCTGTCGTACCCCATCAGAAACCAACCTGTTTAACTCCATTGTTTGTAAACGGATATGAAAAAGTATTTGCCCCCTTTCTAATTTTCTCAGTCCCTACACCCAAACGAGGGCATTGCGTTCATCCACCTCTGGCCTGCTGGCTCCCCTACCTCTGCGGAAGCACAGTTCCCGCTCAGCCCAGTCAAAACTGTTCGCTGCTCTGGCACCCCAATGGTGGAACAAGCTCCCTCACGACGCCAGGACAGCGGAGTCACTCACCACCTTCCGGAGACATTTGAAACCCCACCTCTTTAAGGAATACCTGGGATAGGATAAAGTAATCCTTCTACCCCCCCTTCCCCCCCCAAAAAACAAAAACAAAAAACATTGTAAAGTGGTTATCCCACTGGCTATAAGGTGAATGCACCAATTTGTAAGTCGCTCTGGATAAGAGCGTCTGCTAAATGACGTAAATGTTTTGCAAATTTGTGATACTGAATGTTATCAGATCTTCAACCAAAACCTAATATTAGATAAAGGGAACATAAGTGAACAAATAACACAACAATTACATATTTATTGCATAAACAAAGTTATGCAACACCCAATTCCCCTGTGTGAAAAAGTAATTGCCCCCTTACACTCAATAACTGGTTGTGCCACATTTAGCTGCAATGACTCCAACCAAATGCTTCCTGTAGTTGTTGATCAGTCTCTCACGTCGCTGTGGAGGAATTTTGGCCCACTCTTCCATGCGGAACTGCTTTATCTCAGTGACATTTGGGTTTTCAAGCATGAACTGCTCGTTTCAAGTCCTGCCACAACATCTCAATTGGGATTAGGTCTGGACTTTGACTAGGCCATTCCAAAACTTCCAATTTGTTGCTTTTTAGCTATTTTCATGTAGACTTGATTGTGTGTTTTGGATCATTGTCTTGCTGCATGACCCAGCTGCACTTCAGATTGCACTTCGGATGGTCTGACATTCTCCTGTAGAATTATCTGATACAGAGCAGAATTCAAGGTTCCTTCTATTAAGGCAAGTCGTCCAGGTCCTGAGGCAGCAAAGCATCCCCAAACCATCACACCACCACCACCATGCTTGACCTTTGGTATGATGTTCTCACTGTGGAATGCAGTGTTTGGTTTTTGCCAGGCATAATGGGACCCATCTCGTCCGAAAAGTTGACTCAAGTTTGCCAAAAAGCACCTGGATGATCATCAAGACTCTTGGAAGAACGTTCTATGGACAGATTCAAAAGTATAACTTTTTGGACGACATGGTTCCAGTAATGCCTGGCGAAAACCAAACTCTGCATTCAAACTCCATTCAACACCACCCATCTATCTCTTAACACCATCCATATAGGATTTCTATTTGCCATATATTTTTCAACTGTACTGTGATGTTTTATAAATGTTCTGAACCTTTCTATTCTCATTGTTTCTACAGATTGTAAATTGAAAATAAACATTTTTGCTAAAAGTATTATTATATTATTGATCGATTGACTATGACTTTTCAGATCACCCAGTAATGCTACAGTGGGGGAAAAAAAGTATTTAGTCAGCCACCAATTGTGCAAGTTCTCCCACTTAAAAAGATGAGAGAGGCCTGTAATTTTCATCATAGGTACACGTCAACTATGACAGACAAATTGAGATTTTTTTTCTCCAGAAAATCACATTGTAGGATTTTTTATGAATTTATTTGCAAATTATGGTGGAAAATAAGTATTTGGTCACCTACAAACAAGCAAGATTTCTGGCTCTCACAGACCTGTAACTTCTTCTTTAAGAGGCTCCTCTGTCCTCCACTCGTTACCTGTATTAATGGCACCTGTTTGAACTTGTTATCAGTATAAAAGACACCTGTCCACAACCTCAAACAGTCACACTCCAAACTCCACTATGGCCAAGACCAAAGAGCTGTCAAAGGACACCAGAAACAAAATTGTAGACCTGCACCAGGCTGGGAAGACTGAATCTGCAATAGGTAAGCAGCTTGGTTTGATGAAATCAACTGTGGGAGCAATTATTAGGAAATGGAAGACATACAAGACCACTGATAATCTCCCTCGATCTGGGGCTCCACACAAGATCTCACCCTGTGGGGTCAAAATGATCACAAGAACGGTGAGCAAAAATCCCAGAAACACACGGGGGGACCTAGTGAATGACCTGCAGAGAGCTGGGACCAAAGTAACAAAGCCTACCATCAGTAACACACTACGCCGCCAGGGACTCAAATCCTGCAGTGCCAGACGTGCCCCCCTGCTTAAGCCAGTACATGTCCAGGCCCGTCTGAAGTTTGCTAGAGTGCATTTGGATGATCCAGAAGAGGATTGGGAGAATGTCATATGGTCAGATGTAAAAACTCAACTCGTCGTGTTTGGAAGACAAAGAATGCTGAGTTGCATCCAAACACCATACCTACTGTGAAGCATGGGGGTGGAAACATCATGCTTTGGGGCTGTTTTTCTGCAAAGGGACCAGGACGACTGATCCGTGTAAAGGAAAGAATGAATGGGGCCATGTATCGTGAGATTTTGAGTGAAAACCTCCTTCCATCAGCAAGGGCATTGAAGATGAAACGTGGCTGGGTCTTTCAGCATGACAATGATCCCAAACACACCGCCCGGGCAATGAAGGAGTGGCTTCGTAAGAAGCATTTCAAGGTCCTGGAGTGGCCTAGCCAGTCTCCAGATCTCAACCCCATAGAACATCTTTGGAGGGAGTTGAAAGTCTGTGTTGCCCAGCGACAGCCCCAAAACATCATTGCTCTAGAGGAGATCTGCATGGAGGAATGGGCCAAAATACCAGCAACAGTGTGTGAAAACCTTGTGAAGACTTACAGAAAACGTTTGACCTGTGTCATTGCCAACAAAGGGTATATAACAAAGTATTGAGAAACTTTTGTTATTGACCAAATACTTATTTTCCACCATAATTTGCAAATAAATTCATTAGAAATCCTACAATGTGATTTTCTGGATTATTTTTTCTCATTTTGTCTGTCATAGTTGACGTGTACCTATGATGAAAATTACAGGCCTCTCTCATCTTTTTAAGTGGGAGAACTTGCACAATTGGTGGCTGACTAAATACTTTTTTTCCCCACTGTATCTGCAAGGTTAGCTCCAGGTAAATATTGCAATCCTTTAGCCATTCCTGAATCCGGTGTCGTTTTGCGTATCACTTGCCTTTAAATTGTTTTAACTTGGGTCAAACGTTTCAGTAGCCTTCCACAAGCTTCCTACAATAAGTTGGGTGAATTTTGGCCCATTCCTCTTGACAGAGTTGGTGTAACTGAGTCAGGTTTGTAGGCCTCCTTGCTCGCACACACTTTTTCAGTTCTGCCCACACATTTTCTATAGGATTGAGGTCAGGGCTTTGTGATGGCCACTCCAATACCTTGACTTTGTTGTCCTTAAGCCATTTTGCCACAACTTTGGAAGTATGCTTGGGGTCATTGTCCATTTAGAAGACCGATTTGGGACCAAGCTTTAACTTTCTGACTGATTTCTTGAGATGTTGCTTCAATATATCCAAACAATTTTCCGTCCTCATGATGCCATCTATTTTGTGAAGTGCACCAGTCCCTCCTGCAGCAAAGCACCCCCACAGCATGATGCTGCCACCCCCGTGCTTCACGGTTGGGATGGTGTTCTTCAGCTTGCATTGACCCCCTTTTTTTTCCTCCTCCAAACATAACGATGGTCATTATGGCAAAATAGTTTTTTTTTGTTTCATCAGACCAGAGGACATTTCTCCAAAAAGTAAGATCTTTGTCCCCATGTGCAGTTGCAAACCGTAGTCTGGCTTTTTTATGGCTGTTTTGGAGCAGTGGCTTCTTCCTTGCTGAGCGGCCTTTCAGGTTATGTCGATATAGGACTCGTTTTACTGTGGATATAGATAGATAGATACTTTTGTACCTGTTTCCTCCAGCATCTTCACAAGGTCCTTTGCTGTTGTTCTGGGATTGATTTGCACTTTTCGCACCAAAGTACGTTCATCTCTAGGAGACAGAACGCGTCTCCTTCCTGAGCGGTATGACGGCTGCCTGGTCCCATGGTGTTTATACTTGCATACTATTGTTTGTACAGATGAATGTTGTACCTTCAGGCATTTGGAAATTGCTCCCAATGATGAACCAGACATGTGGAGGTCTACAAAAAAAAATTCTGAGGTCTTTGCTGATTTCTTTTGATTTTCCCATGATGTCAAGCAAAGAGGCACTGAGTTTGAAGGTAGGCCTTGAAATACATCCACAGGAACACCTCCAATTGACTCATTTACATTTTAATCACTTAGCAGACGCTTTTATCCAGAGCGACTTACAGTTAGTGAGTGCATACATTTTTCATACTGGCCCCCCGTGGGAAACGAACCCACAACCCTGGCATTGCAAGCGCCATGCTCTACCAACTGGGCTACAGGGGACTATGCTAATGACTCAAATTATGTCAATTAGCCCATCAGAAGCTTCTAAAGCCATGACATCAATTTCTGGAATTTTCCAAGCCGTTTAAAAGCACAGTCAACTTAGTGTATGTAAACTTCTGACCCACTGGAATTGTGATACAGTGAATTATAAGTGAAATAATCTGTCTGTAAACAATTGTTGGAAAAATTACTTGTGTCATGCATGTCAAAGTAGATGTCCTAACCGACTTGCCAAAATTATAGTTTGTTAACAAGAAATTTGTGGAGTGGTTGAAAAACGAGTTTGAATGACTCCAACCTAAGTATATGTAAACTTCCGACTTCAACTGTGTCATACCAGGGTTTATTCATAACAGGGTTTACTATCAGATCCTCAAAAAATTCTACATCTGCACCATTGAAAGCATCCTGACTGGTTGCATCACGGCCTGGTATGGCAACTGCTTGGCCTCCGACCGCAAGGCACAGTACATCACTGGGGCCAAGCTTCCTGCCATCCAGGACCTCTATACCAGGCGGTGTCAGAGGAAGGCCCTCAAATTTGTCAAAGACTCCAGCCACCCAAGTCATAGGCTGTTCTCTCTGCTACCGCATGGCAAGCAGTACCGGAGCGCCAAGTCTAGGTCCAAAAGACTTCTCAACAGCTTCTACCCCAAGCCATAAGACTCCTGAACAGCTAATCATGGCTACCCAGACTATTTGCACTGCCCCCCCCCCCCCCCCCCCCCCCACCCCCCCCCCCCCCCACCCCATATTTTTACGCTGCCGCTACTCTGTTAATTATTTATGCATAGTCACTTTAACTCTACCACATGTACATATTACTTCAACTAACTCAACTAGCCGGTGCCCCCGCACATTGACTCTGCACCGGTTCCCCCCTGTATATATAGCCTCCTTACTATTATTTTATTTTACTTCTGCTCTTTTTTTCTCAACACTTTTTTGTTGTTTTATTTTACTTTTTTATAAAAAATAAATGCACTGTTGGTTAAGGGCTGTAAGTAAGCATTTCACTGTAATGTCTGCACCTGTTGTATTTGGCGCATGTGGCCAATAAAATTTGATTTGATTATGACAGGATTTATTTATAATATACATATGGCCTATTCATAACAGGGTTGATTCATAACAGGGTTGATTCATAATGTACAAATCCCTATTCAGCTTCTACATCTGCGTAGAGGAAATTATTATCTGTAAGAAGTAAGATAACTGGTTATTTACCAATTATTTGTTTACATTGTTTGCCAGAATATAGTTTTTGTTCAACTGTGTTACCCACTCCAGTCAGCAGATGGCGATGTGAGTCTTTCAGGTGATGATTCTTGCGTGACGTATATTCTAGTGGACGGGACGGGATGCTTTTTCAACAACAACAATTCAGCCGCCTTGGTAGCTTGCTAGCCAACATAAAACCAAAACATTGAAGCTCTTTAGACCATTTTTGTGTATATTAACATCAGTGTTTTAAACACACTGTCTGTGTATTTACCAGTTACTCCATTTGATTTCACATTTACGTTATTAGCTATCTGGCTAAGTAACACTAGGCTAATGCTAACTAGCTAGATAACATCCCCGACCATGAGCTCACTAAGCTACTCTCCTCCTGCTAAAGAAGAGGAGGTCTGCTGGACAGAGAAAGACGTTACAGTGAAAGAAGAGGAGGAAGAGGAGGATGTCACAGTTAAACAAGAAGTAGAGGGTGAAGCTGTTACCGTGAAAGAAGAGGAAGAAGTTACAGTGAAAGAAGAGGAAGAAGCTTTCAGAGTGAAAGAGGAGGATGCAGTTTTTGGAGTGAAGGAGGAGGGGGAGATTACTGTCACATTGGAGGAAGAAGAGGAGACTGGAGAGCTGATTAACACCAGTAAGTAGTATTTTAAAAACAGTGGCACAAACTCTGTAGTTGTTGAACTATTGAACTAATGTGTCGTCTTAAAGACTGCGGTCAAGTGATCCGTCATTCGCAAAACGTGGTCAAGCCACCCACCCTTCTGTTTCCGCCTGAATTTTCTTACGGAATAGATACCACTTAACTGTACCGCGTGTTTTCTGGGAGGGAAACTGAGTCGGATGCTCTCTAATGCTCCGACAGAAACGATAGCTACAAATCATTCCAAGCAAACAGTTTGAGACAAACTTATTCAATCTTTCATATTCAAAATGATACCAAATCGTTAATTTTATTTTCGCACCTTATAAAAATTACTTTGATATCACGGGTAGAGTGAGGCTGCTAGAGTGATGCTGCAGAGGTTACAGTAGCCTAACGTTGGTCCTCTGTAGCTCAGCTGGTAGAGCACGGCGCTTGTAACGCCAAGGTAGTGGGTTCGATCCCCGGGACCACCCATACACAAAAAAAAATGTATGCACGCATGACTGTAAGTCGCTTTGGATAAAAGCGTCTGCTAAATGGCATATTATTATTATTATGACTCTCCTGAGTGGCGCAGTGGTCTAAGGCACTGCATCGCAATGCTAACTGTGCCACTAGAGATCCTGGTTCGAATCCAGGCTGTGTCGCAGCCGGCCGCGACCGGGAGACCCATGGGGCGGCGCACAATTGGCCCAGCGTCGTCCAGGGTAGGGGAGGGAATGGCCGGCAGGGATGTAGCTCAGTTGATAGAGCATGGTGTTTGCAACGCCAGGGGTGTGGGTTCGTTTCCCACGGGGGGCCAGTAAAAAAAAAATATATATATTTATATATGTATTCACTAACTGTAAGTCGCTCTGGATAAGAGCGTCTGCTAAATGACTAAAAATGTAAAAAATGTTTAGGAAATGTTAAATTGTCAAAGCAAGATGTGTTTACGGTCATGATACACACACAGGAAGATCTAAATGAGCTTGATATGTTTTTAGTAAATCATGAATCCAGTGTGATGACCGTTGCTTACCATACGATCTCCATATTAAAATATGGGTTAATATAATTACTTATTCTATATTACAGTTAACTTTGAAGTAAAATTGGATGGTAAACATTTTGTCATGTCTGCCACTAGTACGTCACTAATCCATTTTCATTAACATGGCGTTATGCTGGCTTCAACATGGGGGAACACTAGTTTACTGCTCAGTGCATTAGGAAAGGATTCAGACCCCTTAACTTTCTACACATTTTGTTACGTTAAAGCCTTATTCTAAAATGGATTAAATTGTTTTTTCCCCTCATCAATCTACACACAATACCCCATAATGACAAAGCAAAAACAGGGTTTTTGCAAATGTATACAGAAAAATACTGAAATATCACATTTACATAAGTATTCAGACCCTTTACTCAGTACGTTGTTGAAGTACCTTTGGCAGTGACTACAGACTCGAGTCTTCTTGGCTATGACGCTATAAGCTTGGCACACCTGTATTTGGGGAGTTTATCCCATTCTTCTCTGCAGATCCTCTCAAGCTTTGTCAGGTTGGATGGGGAGTGTCGCTGCACAGCTATTTTCAGGTCTCTCCATAGATGTTCAATCAGGTTCAACTCTGGGCTCAGGCTGGGCCACTCAAGGACATTCAGAGACTTGTTCCGATGCCACTCCTGCGTTGTCTTCGCTGTGTGCTTAGGGTCGTTGTCCTGTTGGATGGTGAACCTTCGCCCCAGTCTGAGGTCCTGAGCGCTCTGGAGCAGGTTTTCATCAAGGATCTCTCTGTATTTTGCTCCGTTCATCTTTCCCACAATCCTGACAAGTCTCCCAGTCACTGCCTCTGAAAAACATCCCCACAGCATGATGCTGCCACAACCATGCTTCACCGTAGGGATGGTGCCAGGTTTCTTCCAGATGTGACGCTTGGCATTCAGGCCAAAGAGTTCAATCTTGGTTTCATCAGACCAAATAATCTTGTTTCTCATGGTCTGAGAGTCTTTAGGTGCCTTTTGGCAAGCTCCAAGCGGGCTGTTATGTGCCTTTTACTGAGGAGTGGCTTTCGGTCTGGCCACTCTACCATAAAGGCCTGATTGGTGGAGTGCTGCAGAGATGGTTGTCCTTCTGGAATGTTCTCCCATCTCCACAGAGGAACTCTGGAGCTCTGTCAGAGTGACCATCGGGTTCTTGGTCACCTCCCTGACCAAGGCCCTTCTCCCCTGATTGCTCAGTTTGGCCGGGCGGCCAGCTCTAGGAGGAGTCTTGGTGGTTCCAAACTTCTTCCATTTAAGAATGATGGAAGCCACTGTGTTCTTGGGGAACTTCAATGCTGCAGACATGTTTTGGTACCCTTCCCCAGATCTGTGCCTCGACACAATCCTGTCTCGAAGCTCTACGGACAACTCCTTCGACCTCCTTCATGGCTGTGCTTTTGCACTGACATGCACTGTCAACTGTGGGACCTTATGTAGACAGGTGTGTGCCTTTCCAAGTCATGTCCAATCAATTGAATTTACCACAGGTGGACTCCAATTAAGTTGTAGAAACAACTCAAGTATGATCAATGTTTCATATTAATTGTATGAGTATGTAATTTCCCAAATGTTTTGTGGATACAATATACAGGTAACACTTGAGTCAATAAGGGATACAACGTATATTGAAAGCAGCTTCCACACAGCTGTGGTTCCTGAGATAATTAAGCAATTAACATCCAGTCATGCTTAGGGTCATGTATAAAAATGCCCAGTTGACCATTATCTTGGCTACCATGGCTATAAGAAGAGATCTCAGAGACTTTGAAAGAGGTGTCTCAAAGGAGCGTAGGGGGTTTAAAGGGAGTTTGTGTCTCAGTCACTGGATCTCAACCCAATTTAACCCGTATGGGAGATTCTGGAGCGGCGCCTGAGACAGCGTTTTCCACCACCATCAACAAAACATAAAATGATGGAATTTCTCATCAAGGAATTGTGTCGCATCCCTCCAATAGAGCTCCAGAAACATGCAGAATCTATGCAAAGACACATTGAAGCTGTTGTGGGGTCCGAATGACCAAGACACTTTATGCTGGGGTTTCCTTTATTTTGGCAGTTACGACACTTTGTGTTGGGGATTCCTTACAGAGTCTGATTAACTTGTGGAAACCATTTTTCTGTCTCTGTTTGTAGCATGAATAAAGTTAGATGTATGGCGAGCCAGCGCTAACTAGCGTTAGTGAAATTACTGGACGTCTACAGGTATTCTATGCTACTGTTACTTGTAGACTTCTAGTCTTTGCGCTAACACTAGGGACCAGAATCTCTCAGTATCTGTAAGATGTTTGCCATCATAGAGTGGGCCTCCCAACAAAACATTATTAACAGTGGATCAAATGCAGCCTATGACATTGATTGAAATACTGTAGTCCTCAATATCTGTTATTCTAGTGCTCTGCTCAGCCTAAAAACATGACATTCCATGAGAGCAAGATTCTAGTTGGAACTCTACATCTTCTGTTTTTCAAATTACACCAAGATTCTTTTAAATGAGACATTTTTTTGTAAACTGGCCTCTGGTTTTTGAGGGATCTGGTTTGGATTCAACCTCCGAGCAAGAGAGTTGTGTAGGTTTCATTCAGGTCTCTATTTAAATAAACACTCTGTCTTTGGCAGGAGAAAGACCAGACTCAGAGGAAGCAGAGACCTCCAAACCAGCAAGACCCCGCCACTGCTCCCACTGTGGAAAGGGTTTTAACAAGTTAGGGAACCTGAAACAACATGAGAGAATACAAGCAGGAGAAAAGCCTTACCACTGCTCCCTGTGTGGAAAGAGATTTTCTTCATCAGGGTGCCTGAAAAGACATGAGAGGACGCACACAGGCGATAAACCTTTCCAATGCTCCCAGTGTGGAAAGAGTGTTTCCTTGTTAGGGAGCCTGAAAAGACATGAGAGGACACACACAGGAGATAAGCCTCACCACTGCACCCAGTGTGGAAAGAGTTTTAACCGGAAAGAATACCTGAAAGAGCATGAGAGAATACACACAGGGGAGAAGCGAGAGAAGCCTTTCCACTGCTCCCAGTGTGTAAAGAGTTTTTCCTCGTTAGCGAGCCTGAAAATACATGAGAGGACACACACAGGAGATAAGCCTCATCACTGCTCCCATTGTGGAAAGAGTTTTAACCTGAAAGGACACCTGAAACAGCATGAGAGAATACACACAGGGGAGAAGCCATACCACTGCTTCCAATGTGAAAAGAGTTTTGCCTGGTTAGGGGACCTGAGAAGACATGAGAGGACGCACACAGGAGAGAAGCCTCATCACTGCTCCCAGTGTGGAAAGAGTTTTAATCAGTTAGTTCACATGAGAAGACATGAGAGAATACACACAGGACATAAGGATGTAGGCTGCTGAACTGTAGGACATAGGAAGGATACTGAACAGTAGGACATAGGACAGATGTAGCATACTGAACAGTAGGACATAGGACAGATGTAGGATACTGAACAGTAGGACATAGGACAGATGTAGGATACTGAACAGTAGGACATAGGACAGATGTAGGCTGAACAGTAGGACATAGGACAGATGTAGACTGAACAGTAGGACATAGGACAGATGTAGACTGACCAGTAGGACATAGGACAGATGTAGGATACTGAACAGTAGGACATAGGATAGATGTAGACTGAACAGTAGGACATAGGACAGATGTAGGATACTGAACAGTAGGACATAGGACAGATGTAGACTGAACAGTAGGACATAGGACAGATGTAGGTCCAATACATGGTGGATCAGTAGGCCGTAGAGACTCTGAATGTGTCTTGTGTATTGACTTTCCAGTGTTTTCCGTACTGCATGTAGTATAGTGGATTGGGTTTGTGGATTTGTTTGCTGGGTGCGTGTTTTGGTTTTTGCTCTAGCACAACTTATTCAGTTAACCAACTCATCATCAAGCTTTTCTGATTTGAATGGGCTGTGTAGTGTTAGAGGACCTGAGATGACATGAGAGAATACAGAGGCTTTGTTCTGACTGTTGTTTTGGACTGACAACTCTTCTGATTATTCTATTTTCCTTTAAGTTGTTGAAATGTTCCGTATTGACTGACCTTCATGTCTTAAAGTAATGATGGACTTGTCATTTCTCTTTGCTTATGTGAGCTGTTCTTGCCATAATATGGACTTGGTCTTTTACCAAATAGGGCCATCTTCTGTATACCACCCCTACCTTGGCACAACACAACTGATTGGCTGAAATGCATTAAGAAGGAAAGAAATTCCACAAATGAACTTTTAACAAGGCACACCTGTTAATTGAAATGCATTGAACCTGTTGAAATAATGCCAAGAGTGTGCAAAGCTGTCATCAAGGCAAAGGGTGGCTACTTTGAAGAATCTCAAATATATTTTGATTTAACACTGTTTTGGTTAATACATGATTCCATATGTGTTATTTCATTTTTTATTAATTTTTTATTTCACATTTATTTAACCAGGTAAGCCAGTTGAGAACAAGTTCTCATTTACAACTGACCTGGCCAAGATAAAGCAAAGCAGTGCGATAAAAACAACACAGAGTTACATATGGGGTAAAACAAAACATAAAGTCAAAAATAAAACAGAAAATATATATACAGTGTGTGCAAATGTAGCAAGTTATGGAGGTAAGGCAATAGTTCATCATAGTTTTGATGTCTTCACTATTATTCTACAATGTAGAAAATAGTAAAAATTAAGAAAAACCCTTGAATGAGTAGGTGTTCTAAAACTTTTGACTGGTACTGTATATGAAAATGTTCTAAAATGTTTGACCGGTAGTGTGTGTGTGTGTGTATATATATATATATATATATACACACACACACAGTTGAAGTCGGAAGTTTAAATACACTCCAATATATATATATACACAGTTGAAGTCGGAAGTTTAAATACACTCCAATATATATATATATATATATATATATATATATATATATATATATATATATATATATACACAGTTGAAGTCGGAAGTTTAAATACCCTCCAATATATATATATATATATATACAGTTGAAGTCGGAAGTTTAAATACCCTCCAATATATATATATATACAGTTGAAGTCGGAAGTTTAAATACCCTCCAATATATATATATATACACAGTTGAAGTCGGAAGTTTAAATACTCTTAGGTTGGAGTCATTAAAACTCGTTTTTCAACCACTCCACAGTTAGGACATCTACTTTGTGCATGACACAAGTAATTTTTCCAACAATTGTTTACAGACAGATTATTTCACTTATAATTAATTTGTATCACAATTCCAGTGGGTCAGAAGTTTACATGCACTAAGTTGACTGTGCCTTTAAACAGCTTGGAAAATTCCAGAAAATTTATGTCATGGCTTTAGAAGCTTCTGATAGGCTAATTGACATCATTTGAGTCAATTGGAGGTGTACCTGTGGATGTATTTCCAGGCCTACCTTCAAACTCAGTGCCTCTTTGCTTGACATCATGGGAAAATGAAAATAAATCAGCCAAGACATCAGAAAAATAATTGTAGACCTCCACAAGTCTGGTTCATCCTTAGGAGCAATTTCCAAACACCTGAAGGTACCACGTTCATCTGTACAAACAATAGTACGCAAGTATAAACACCATGGGACCACGCAGCCGTCATACCGCTCAGGAAGGAGACGCGTTCTGTCTCCTAGAGATGAATGTACTTTGGTGCGAAAAGTGCAAATCAATCCCAGAACAACAGCAAAGGACCTTGTGAAGATGCTGGAGGAAACAGGTACAAAAGTATCTACTACATCCACATTTAAAACAAGTCCTATATCGACATAACCTGAAAGGCCGCTCAGCAAGGAAGAAGCCACTGCTCCAAAACCGCCATAAAAAAGCCAGACTACGGTTTGCAACTGCACATGGAAACAAAAATCATACTTTTTGGAGAAATGTCCTCTGGTCTGATGAAACAAAAACAGAACTGTTTGGCCATAATGACCATCGTTATGTTTGGAGGAAAATGGGGGAGCCTGCAAGCCGAAGAACACCATCCCAACCGTGAAACACGGGGGTGGCAGCATCATGCTGTGGGGGTGCTTTGCTGCAGGAGGGACTGGTGCACTTCACAAAATAGATGGCATCATGAGGAAGGAAGATTATGTGGATATATTGAAGCAACATCTCAAGACATCAGTCAGGAAGTTAAAGCTTGGTCGCAAATGAGTCTTCCAAATGGACAATGACCCCAAGCATACTTCCAAAGTTGTTGCAAAATGGCTTAAGGACAACAAAGTCAAGGTATTGGAGTGGCCATCACAAAGCCCTGACCTCAATCCTATAGAAAATGTGTGGGCAGAACTGAAAAAGCATGTGCGAGCAAGGAGGCCTACAATCCTGACTCAGTTACACCAGCTCTGTCATGAGGAATGGGCCAAAATTCACCCAACTTATTGTGGGAAGCTTGTGGAAGGCTAGTTTTGTTTTTATCCAAGCTTTTAAACATTGTAAATGTAAACAAACACTATATAGCCTCATAACATGTTTAAAACAATAATGTTGATATCATGGATGGTCAGTCCTTGCATCCATAGCTCTGTCTATTCATCTTACATTACATTTCTTCCATCCCTCAGCTGTTTACCAAAACAGAGGCAGGGTCGACCGTTTTGTTATTGTTTCATCTGTGGATTTTGCCCTTTAAACAGCTGCATATTATCAAGATATCAAAGTGTCCCCAACACAAAGGTAAACAATAGGCCTGTAGTAAATGCAGCATTTCGTCTTTCACATGTAAATAGTACTTTTTCAGTAGTGCTCAAAAGCATGCAGCGTTCTAAGGCGTCACCACAGATCCTGGTTCGATCCCAGCCGGCCGTGAACCGGGAGACCCATGATGCGGCGCCCAGTTGGCCCAGCGTCGTCCGGCTCAGGGGAAGGGTTTGGCCCGCCTGGGTTTGTCCTTGTCCCATCGCGCTCTAGCTCCTCCTGTGGCCGGCCGGGCGCAACAGTACGGTGTTCCCTCCGACACGTTGGTGCTGCTGGCTTCCGCGTTAAGCCAGCATTGTGTCAAGAAAAGCAGTGCGGCTCTCGACCTTCGCCTCTCCCGAGTCCGTACAGGAGTTGCAGCGATGGGACAACACTGTAACTACCAATTGGGGAGAAAAAGGTGTACAAAAATAATGAATAATAATAATCTTTAACATTGATTTATCCTGCAATAGATGTCGTTCAATTGGGAACATACATTTTTGTCTTCTACTAATGCATTAAGGGGAGAGTAATCTAAAAGTAACGGAAGGGAATATTACTTTACTGATTACAATTTTTGACAGGTACAGTGGGGGGGGAAAAGTATTTAGTCAGCCACCAATTGTGCAAGTTCTCCCACTTAAAAAGATGAGAGAGGCCTGTAATTTTCATCATAGGTACACGTCAACTATGACAGACAAATTGAGAAAAAAAAATCCAGAAAATCACATTGTAGGATTTTTAATGAATTTATTTGCAAATTATGGTGGAAAATAAGTATCTGGTCACCTACAAACAAGCAAGATTTCTGGCTCTCACAGACCTGTAACTTCTTCTTTAAGAGGCTCCTCTGTCCTCCACTCGTTACCTGTATTAATGGCACCTGTTTGAACTTGTTATCAGTATAAAAGACACCTGTCCACAACCTCAAACAGTCACACTCCAAACTCCACTATGGCCAAGACCAAAGAGCTGTAAAAAGGACACCAGAAACAAAATTGTAGACCTGCACCAAGCTGGGAAGACTGAATCTGCAATAGGTAAGCAGCTTGGTTTGAAGAAATCGACTGTGGAAGACATACAAGACCACTGATAATCTCCCTTGATCTGGGGCTCCACGCAAGATCTCACCCCGTGGGGTCAAAATGATCACAAGAACAGTGAGCAAAAATCCCAGAACCACACGGGGGGACCTAGTGAATGACCTGCAGAGAGCTGGGACCAAAGTAACAAAGCCTACCATCAGTAACACACTACGCCGCCAGGGACTCAAATCCTGCAGTGCCAGACGTGTCCCCCTGCTTAAGCCAGTACATGTCCAGGCCCGTCTGAAGTTTGCTAGAGTGCATTTGGATGATCCAGAAGAGGATTGGGAGAATGTCATATGGTCAGATGAAACCAAAATAGAACTTTTGGGTAAAAACTCAACTCGTCGTGTTTGGAGGACAAAGAATGCTGAGTTGCATCCAAACACCATACCTACTGTGAAGCATGGGGGTGGAAACATCATGCTTTGGGGCTTTTTTTCTGCAAAGGGACCAGGACGACTGATCCGTGTAAAGGAAAGAATGAATGGGGCCATGTATCGTGAGATTTTGAGTGAAAACCTCCTTCCATCAGCAAGGGCATTGAAGATGAAACGTGGCTGGGTCTTTCAGCATGACAATGATCCCAAACACACCGCCCGGGCAACGAAGGAGTGGCTTCGAAGAAGCATTTCAAGATCCTGGAGTGGCCTAGCCAGTCTCCAGATCTCAACCCCATAGAAAATCTTTGGAGGGAGTTGAAAGTCCGTGTTGCCCAGCGACAGCCCCAAAACATCACTGCTCTAGAGGAGATCTGCATGGAGGAATGGGCCAAAATATCAGCAACAGTGTGTGAAAACCTTGTGAAGACTTACAGAAAACGTTTGACCTGTGTCATTGCCAACAAAGGGTATATAACAATGTATTGAGAAACTTTTGTTATTGACCAAATACTTATTTTCCACCATAATTTGCAAATAAATTCATTAAAAATCCTACAATGTGATTTTCTGGATTTTTTTCTCTCATTTTGTCTGTCATAGTTGACATGTACCTATCATGAAAATTACAGGCCTCTCTCATCTTTTTAAGTGGGAGAACTTGCACAATTGGTGGCTGACTAAATACTTTTTTTCCCCACTGTATGTATTGGCAATAATTCATTTCCAATAGGGAGGCATGGAATAATTACAAATGTATATTTTGTCAGGCTGGATGTTTGAAATATGAGTAGGTGATTTGAGTCATGCTTCTTCAGTAGTGGAATAAAGACAATTAGCACTTGAATATTGTCAAGAAATAATGGAGTGATGTAAGATTGTTCATAAAATTGTTCATAGACGCATGTGTTATCCTGCGTCAATGTTTATAGGCTGCAAGTATGTTGAATGAAGTTGTTTTCAAGTCGTTGAAACAACGACCTGAGAAATCTCTTCAACTTTCACTTTCAACCAAAACCGAACATAGATTGGACCTCGAGCATAGTCTTCTTTTCAACAACATTTTGCAAGGTGGGATAGCCCAATGTCAAAACACAGTTTTAACGTGTCCAAATCAATAACCAATATGCAGAGTTGTGGAGGTTTCATTCAGGTCTCTGTTTAAATAAACGCTCTGTCTTTGGCAGGAGAAAGACCAGATTCAGAGGAACCAGAGACGTCCAAACCAGCAAGACGATTCCACTGCACCCACTGTGGAAAAGGTTTTAATCAGTTAAGGGACCTGAAACGACATGAGAGAATACACACAGGGGAGAAGCCTTTCCAATGCTCCCAGTGTGGAAAGAGTTTTTCCTTGTTAGCGAGCCTGAAAATACATGAGAGGATACACACAGGGGAAAAGCCTCATCACTGCTCCCAGTGTGGAAAGAGTTTTACCCAGTTAGGACACCTGAAAGTGCATGGGAGAATACACACAGGGGAAAAGCCTCATCACTGCTCCCAGTGTGGAAAGAGTTTTAACCAGAAAGAATACCTGAAAGAGCATGAGAGAATACACACAGGGGAGAAGCGAGCAAAGACATACCGCTGCTCCCACTGTGGAAAGGGTTTTAACCAGTTAGGGGACCTCAAACGACATGAGACAATACACACAGGAGATAAGCCTCATCACTGCTCCCACTGTGGAAAGGGTTTTAACCAGTTAAGGGACCTGAAACGACATGAGAGAATACACACAGGGGAGAAGCCTTTCCAATGCTCCCAGTGTGGAAAGAGTTTTTCCTTGTTAGCGAGCCTGAAAATACATGAGAGGACACACACAGGAGATAAGCCTCATCACTGCTCCCAGTGTGGAAAGAGTTTTACCCAGTTAGGACACCTGAAAGTGCATGAGAGAATACACACAGGGGAAAAGCCTTATCACTGCTCCCAGTGTGGAAAGAGTTTTAACCGGAAAGAATACCTGAAAGAGCATGAGAGAATACACACAGGGGAGAAGCGAGAGAAGACGTACCACTGCTCCCACTGTGGAAAGGGTTTTAACCAGTTAGGGGACCTCAAACGACATGAGACAATACACACAGGTGAGAAGCCTCATCACTGCTCCCAGTGTGGAAAGGGTTTTAACCAGTTAAGGGACCTGAAACGACATGAGAGAATACACACAGGGGAGAAGCCTTTCCAATGCTCCCAGTGTAGAAAGAGTTTTACCCAGTTAGGGAGCCTAAAAATACATGAGAGAATACACACAGGAGATAAGCCTCATCACTGCTCCCAGTGTAGAAAGAGTTTTAACCGGAAAGAATACCTGAAAGAGCATGAGAGAATACACACAGGGGAGAAGCGAGATAAACCTTTCCAATGCTCCCAGTGTGGAAAGAGTTTTTCACAGTTAGGGAACATGAAACAACATGAGAGGACACACACAGGAGAGAAGCCTCATCACTGCTCCCAGTGTGGAAAGAGTTTTACCCAGTTAGGACACCTGAAAGTGCATGAGAGAATACACACAGGGGAGAAGTGCTACCATTGCTCCCAATGTGAAAAGAGTTTTGCCTGGTTAGGGTACCTGAAAATACATGAGAGAATACACACAGGAGAGAAGCCTCATCACTGCTCCCGGTGTGGAAAGAGTTTTACCCAGTTAGGTCACCTGAAACAGCATGAGAGAATACACACAGGGGAGAAGCCTCATCACTGCTCCCAATGTGAAAAGAGTTTTGCCTGGTTAGGTCACATGAGAAGACATGAGAGGACGCACACAGGAGATAAGGATGTAGGCTGCTGAACAGTAGGACATAGGACAGATGTAGACTGACCAGTAGGACATAGGAGAGATGTAGGTCCAATACATGGTGGATCAGTAGGCCGTAGAGACTCTGAATGTGTCTTGTGTATTGACTTTCCAGTGTTTTCCGTACTGCATGTAGTATAGTGGATTGGGTTTGTGGATTTGTTTTCTGACTTTACAAAATGAATTTCCATGTAAATGGACAAAGTATATCATATCGTACCGCTGCTCTCCTTTTGAGAAAAGAAAAATCCAGTTAGAGGAAGGTTTCCCAAACTCTACCCTAAAGGGTATATCAGCTTTAATGTTGCAGATAGATTGTATCTTCCACACTCTTGGCATCCCGTCTCTCAACCAGCTTCATGAGGAGCTACCACAGTATTCATCTCAACATCAACTGTTCAGAGGAGACTGCGTGAATCAGGCCTTCATGGTCGAATTGCTTCAAAGAAACCACTACCAAAGGACACCAATAAGAAGAGGCTTGGGCCACGAAACACGAGCAATGGACATTAGGCTGGTGGAAATCTGTAATTTGGTCTGGAGTTCAAATTTGAGATTTTTGGTTCCAACCTCCGTGTCTTTGGGAGATGCAGAGTAGGTGAACGGATGATCACCACATGTGTGGTTCCCACCGTGAAGCATGGAGGAGGTGGTGTGGGGGTACTTTGCTGGTGACACTGTCAGTGATTTTATTTAGAATTCAAGGCACACTTAACCAACATGGCTACCACAGCATTCTGCAGCGATACGCCATCCCATCTGGTTTGCGCTTAGTGGGACTATCATTTGTTTTTCAACAGGACAATGACCCCAAACACACCTCCAGGCTGTGTAAGGGCTATTTAAACCAAGAAGTAGAGTGATAGAGTGCTGCATCAGATGACCTGGCCTCCACAATCACCCGACCTGAACCTCAATTGAGATGGTTTGGGATGAGTTGGACCGCAGAGTGAAGGAAACAAAGCCAACAAGTGCTCAGCATATGTGGGAACTCCTTCAAGACTGTTGGAAAATAATTCCTCATGAAGCTGGTTGAGAGAATGCCAAGCTGTCATCAAGGCAAAGGGTGGCCATTTTGAAGAATGTAAATATAAAATATATATTGATTTGTTTAACACTTTTTGGTTACTACATGATTCCATATGTGTTTTTTCATAGTTTTGATGTCTTCACCATTATTCAACAATGTATAAAATACAGTGGGGGAAAAAAATATTTAGTCAGCCACCAATTGTGCAAGTTATCCCACTTAAAAAGATGAGAGAGGCCTGTAATTTTCATCATAAGTACACGTCAACTATGACAGACAAAATGAGAGAAAAAAATCCTGAAAATCACATTGTAGGATTTTTTATGAATTTATTTGCAAATTATGGTGGAAAATAAGTATTTGGTCAATAACAAAAGTTTCTCAATACTTTGTTATATACCCTTTGTTGGCAATGACACAGGTCAAACGTTTTCTGTAAGTCTTCACAAGGTTTTCACACACTGTTGCTGGTATTTTGGCCCATTCCTCCATGCAGATCTCCTCTAGAGCAGTGATGTTTTGGGGCTGTCGCTGGGCAACACGGACTTTCAACTCCCTCCAACGATTTTCTATGGGGTTGAGATCTGGAGACTGGCTAGGCCACTCCAGGACCTTGAAATGCTTCTTACGAAGCCACTCCTTCGTTGCCCGGGCGGTGTGTTTGGGATCATTGTCATGCTGAAAGACCCAGCCACGTTTCATATTCAATGCCCTTGCTGATGGAAGGAGGCTTTCACTCAAAATCTCACGATACATGGCCCCATTCATTCTTTCCTTTACACGGATCAGTCGTCCTGGTCCCTTTGCAGAAAAACAGCCCCAAAGCATGATGTTTCCACCCCCATGCTTCACAGTAGGTATGGTGTTCTTTGGATGCAACTCAGCATTCTTTGTCCTCCAAACACGACAAGTATTTTTTTTACCAAAAAGTTATATTTTGGTTTCATCTGACCATATGACATTCTCCCAATCCTCTTCTGGATCATCCAAATGCACTCTAGCAAACTTCAGACGGGCCTGGACATGTACTGGCTTAAGCAGGGGGACACGTCTTGCACTGCAGGATTTGAGTCCCTGGCGGCGTAGTGTGTTACTGATGGTAGGCTTTGTTACTTTGGTCCCAGCTCTCTGCAGGTCATTCACTAGGTCCCCCCGTGTGTTTCTGGGATTTTTGCTCACCGTTCTTGTGATCATTTTGACCCCACGGGGTGAGATCTTGCGTGGAGCCCCAGATCGAGGGAGATTATCAGTGGTCTTGTATGTCTTCCATTTCCTAATAATTGCTCCCACAGTTGATTTCTTCAAACCAAGCTGCTTACCTATTGCAGATTCAGTCTTCCCAGCTTGGTGCAGGTCTACAATTTTGTTTCTGGTGTCCTTTGACAGCTCTTTGGTCTTGGCCATAGTGGAGTTTGGAGTGTGACTGTTTGAGGTTGTGGACAGGTGTCTTTTATACTGATAACAAGTTCAAACAGGTGCCATTAATACAGGTAACGAGTGGAGGACAGAGGAGCCTCTTAAAGAAGAAGTTGCAGGTCGGTCAGAGCCAGAAATCTTGCTTGTTTGTAGGTGACCAAATACTTATTTTCCACCATAATTTGCAAATAAATTAATTAAAAATCCTACAATGTGATTTTCTGGAATTTTTTTTCTCAATTTGTCTGTCATAGTTGACGTGTACCTATGATGAAAATTACAGGCCTCTCTCATCTTTTTAAGTGGGAGAACTTGCACAATTGGTGGCTGACTAAATACTTTTTTTCCCCACTGTAGTTAAAATAAAGAAAAACCCTTGAATGAATAAGTGTGTCCATACATTGACTGGTACTGTACATCTACTTGATGTATCGTTACACAATGTAGGCGCAGTATAGACCCAACTGCATATCTTGATATTGTTGTAACCTTATGTTTAAAATACTCACTCATTAAAAATCTGTTCTGATCAACACATGATTCTCTTTGTACTTTTACATATCATTTTATTCTTTAATAAAATACATGAAAAACTAACGTTTTGTTTGAAAATAAAATAAAGATTTTACCTAAATTTGTTACTTTTGGGCAATATACAATATTGATTGAGGAACTATTTGCTGAGGAATGTGACTTTTTTTCTGGATTGTCTGAACTGTATTTTACTTTGTTTTGTACTTTCCGATTTTGATTAGATTTGGTCTATAAATGTTATGTGCAGGAAAGAGACCCTGGTCTCAATGGTGGCTTCCTGTTTAAATAAAGGTAAAAAATATTGATTTATTTATTCATATTTATTGTATACAGTATATCAATGTAGAGCTCATGTAAACCATGATTGACCACACACTCCACGCACATTAGGTGGCGGCTAACACCCTAAAGGTTTGTTTGCGGACCACCATTATACCATAGAAGAAGATGCTTCTTCAACAACAACAACAACAAAGCTACTGATTCAACCACCTCGGTAGCTTGCTAGCTAATATAAAACCGAAACATTGAAGTTCTTTAGAACATTTTGGATATATTAATCTGAGTGTTTTGAACACAATTCTGTTTACGTATCTACTAGTTAGCTTCAACTTAATTTCATTGTTCTATTTGTTGAGATTGATACTCAGCCTAGCACTAATGCTAATCGCTGATGCTAGTCACTAATTAGCTAACATCCCCAACCATGAACTTAGCTACTCCCCTGCTAAAGAAGAGGAGGATATTACAGTGAAAGAAGAGGAAGAACATTTTAGAGAGGAAGAGGATGCTATCTCAATAAAGGTGAATGAGGAAGAGGAAGGAGAGGAGGAGGAGACTGAACACGACACCAGTGAGTATAGCTGCTCTTGTCAAAATGAAAAGCATGGCATGTGTGCACAAAAAAAAGGAAGAACTTGTGGGGGACTTTTATTTTGACATGAGGTAAGCAGAGAAAGTGGGTATGGAACAGACTGTTTAATAGATAGATATTCTGTCTCATTCCTCCCGTTTTAAGTACCAACAGTCCAGCCCACCGGTACAGTAGAGTATAGTACAGCACAGCAATGTTTCTGAAACTTACAGAAGGAAAATAACTCATCAGAAACTAAGTGTTGATATCAGTTGTAAAATAACTAATCAGAAACTAAGTGTTGATATCAGTTGTAAAATAACTCATCAGAAACTAAGTGTTGATATTAGTTCTAAAATAACTCATCAGAAACTAAGTGTTGATATCAGTTGTAAAATATATCATCTGAAACTAAGTGTTGATATTAATTGTAAAATAACTCATCAGAAACTAAATTGAAGTGCTGATATCAGTTGTAAAATAACTCATCAGAAACTAAGTGTTGATATCAGTTGTAAAATTACTAATCACAAACTAAGTGTTGATATCAGTTATAAAATAACTCATCAGAAACTAAGTGCTGATATCAGTTGTAAAATAACTCATCAGAAACTAAGTGTTTATCAGTTGTAAAATAACTCATCAGAAACTAAGTGTTGATATTAGTTGTAAAAAAACTCATCAGAAACAAAGTGCTGATATCAGTTGTAAAATAACTAATCAGAAACTAAGTGTTGATATCAGTTGTAAAATAACTCATCAGAAACTAAGTGTTGATATCAGTTGTAAAATAACTCATCAGAAACTAAGTGTTCATTTGTTTTTTAAATCTGACATGGTCCAGGTGTCTAATGTAATACATTCCAACTCTATATCTGACATGGTCCAGGTGTCTAATGTAATACATTCCAACTCTATATCTGACATGGTACAGGTGTCTAATGTAATACATTCCAACTCTATATCTGACATGGTAAAGGTGTCTAATGTAATACATTCCAACTCTATATCTGACATGGTACAGGTGTCTAATGTAATACATTCCAACTCTATATCTGACATGGTCCAGGTGTCTAATGTAATACATTCCAACTCTATATCTGACATGGTACAGGTGTCTAATGTAATACATTCCAACTCTATATCTGACATGGTACAGGTGTCTAATGTAATACATTCCAACTCTATATCTGACATGGTCCAGGTGTCTAATGTAATACATTCCAACTCTATATCTGACATGGTACAGGTGTCTAATGTAATACATTCCAACTCTATATCTGACATGGTACAGGTGTCTAATGTAATACATTCCAACTCTATATCTGACATGGTACAGGTGTCTAATGTAATACATTCCAACTCTATATCTGACATGGTCCAGGTGTCTAATGTAATACATTCCAACTCTATATCTGACATGGTACAGGTGTCTAATGTAATACATTCCAACTCTATATCTGACATGGTCCAGGTGTCTAATGTAATACATTCCAACTCTATATCTGACATGGTCCAGGTGTCTAATGTAATACATTCCAACTCTATATCTGACATGGTACAGGTGTCTAATGTAATACATTCCAACTCTATATCTGACATGGTACAGGTGTCTTTTTTTTATTTTTTTTAAAGCCCATAACAATGTGTGTGAGGTGTGTTTCAAAGCAGATTTGTTTAAGACTACCAAGAATGTGTGACCCTGATTTAGCCCCACTGCAGTAAAAGGTTAACCCTAATGCAGTGTAGTGTTGCTAGGGCAACAACCAACACGTGCTTTGGGGTCCCGAGGACCGAATCTGGGAAACCCTTCCCTAATGGCTCCTGTAAGTCGCTCTGGATAAGAGCGTCTGCTGAATGACTAAAATGTAAATGTAAAGAGTTACACAGACTAATCTGAAAATCTCTATGATGCCACGTCATACAGTATATGCTATATTATTACAACCCAACTCCTGTCTGATTTCATGACGTTTGGGTGAAATCTTGGCTTTCATTTTCTTTTCAAAATGATGAAGGGGACAGAATCAAGACAGCGAAGGATCATTTGGATCTGGATTAAAAAAACAATCTAAAACACTGACCTCAGGTTATTGAGGGATCTTTAGTTTGGATTAAACCTCAGGAAGACAGTTCTACCACGTGGAGGGTTCATTCAGGGTCGTGTTTATTAAGTGCACAACATAGCAAAATGTTTCACAGCTCAAAATGAAAAAAATATATAAAAATGTATATGATCCTAGTCTCTGTTTAACTAGATACGCTGTTTGTCTTTGGCAGACTCTCACTCTCACATCGGTAAGAGTCCTTCAGGCGAACCAGAGATGCCCAAACCAGTGAGACCACACCAGTGTTCCCACTGTGGAAAGAGTTTTAAGTGGGTATGTTACCTGAAAGAGCATGAAAGAATAGCCACAGGAGAAAAGCCATTCCAATGCTCACAGTGTGGAAAGGGTTTTACCTTGGAAGGGAGCCTGAAAACACATGAGAGGACACACACAGGAGAAAAAACATTCCAATGCTCTCAGTGTGGAAAGAGTTTTACAGAGTTAGGGAGCATGAAAAGACATGAGATAATACACAAGGGAGAAGCCTTACCACTACTGCCGATGTGAAATGAGATTTTCCTCATCATGGTGCCTAAAATCACATGAGAGGACACACTCAGGAGAGAAGCTTTTCCAATGCTCCCAGTGTGTAAAGTGTTTTACCCGGTTAGGGACTCTGAAAATACATCAGAGAATACACTTTGGAGTGAAGCTTTACCACTGCTCCCACTCTGGATTTAAATTGACCTGGTCAAGGCAACTAAAAGAGCATGAAAGAATCCACACCTAAGAGAAACGTTATCAATGCTCCCTCACATGGCCTAGTTAACGTTAGCTTGGCTCTCTCTGTGTGTTCGTGCCGTGAAAGAAGAGGAGGTAGATGCTCCCAGTGTGGAAAGATATTTACCCAGTTAGGGAAAGACCATGTGGTAACACACACATGGAAGATGCCTTACCACTGCTCCCAGTGTGGAAAGAGGTATATCAATAATAATAATATAAGGCAATTAGCAGACGCTTTTATCCAAAGCGACTTACAGTCATGCATGCATACATTGTACATATGGATGGTCCCGGGAATCAAACCCACTACCCTGGCGTTACAAGCGCCAGTATGAAAAATTTATGGACTCACCGAATCTGGGAAACCCTGCCCTAATGGCTCCTGTAAGTCGCCCTGGATAAGAGCGTCTGCTAAATGACTAAAATGTAAAAAATGTAATGAATCTGAATAGAAGAAAATGGTATAAGGAAGCTAACTTGAAGATACTGTGTATCCATGAAAACGGATGTTTCCGGTTTCTTCCGATAAGAAGTGAGGAAAATCCTTACTTTGAAATGATTTGTTATGACGTTTGACAGAATCTTTTGTTAAACTGCGTTACCCAATTCAGTCAGCAGATGGCGATGTGAGTAATTCAGGTGCTTCTTGCGTGACGTATAATCTAGTGGACAGGATGCTAAGAACAGCAACACGGCTACTTATCCACCTCGATAGCTTGCTAGTCAACATGAAAATGAAACATTGAAGCTCATTCTTGTGTATATTAGTCTCAGCGTTTTAAACACAATTATGTTTACGTATCAACTTATTAACTTTAACGTCATTTGCTAGATGTTAAATGTGTTAGCTTGTTAAGATTGATATTGAGCCCGGCACTAGGCTAGTCGTTAATGCTAACCAGCTAATGCTAGCTAGCTAGCTAACATCCCCGACCATGAGCTCACTAAGCTACTCTCCTCCTGCTAAAGAAGAGGAGGTCTGCTGGACGGAGAAAGAAGCTCTGGGGATGAACATTGTCGTAAAAGAGGAGGATATTACAGTGAAAGGAGAGGAAGAAGCTTTCAGAATGAAAGAAGAGGAGGAGGAGGATATCACATTGAAAGAAGAGAAGGATGTTATAGTGAAAGAAGAGAAAGATCAGTTTGGAGTGAAAGAGGAAGAGGGGATAGAGGCTATCACAGTGGAAGAAGAGGAGGTAGATGCTTTCAGAATAAAAAAGGAGGAAGAGGAGGCTGTTATTGTGAAAGAAGAAGAGGATGTTATAGTGAAAGACGAACCTTTTTGGGAGGAAGAGGAGGCTATCTCAATAAAAGAGAAGGTTGAAGACGTTCTGGGAGTGAAAGAGGAGGAGACAGAATATCTGATTAACACCAGTGAGTAACTGTCTAAAAAAGGTTCTGCACTCGAATGTGTTGTTCAGTTCTGTATGAATTGTTAAAGGGGCAATCTGTGATTGGTGTATGCATTTTATAACTTTTAAATGATTGATACTTTATACTCCATTTACATCGAAAATCATTTTGTGAAGTCAGCGGGTAAATATCTTTCCACACTGGGAGCTGTCTCCCAAGCTGGTCTCACTTGCTCAGAGGAAGAGATAATTGATCATTTTTCTGGATAGCCAGAAAATGTGGCACGTGACTACCTATGCAAAATGTGGGGTCTGAAACCTGACAGTTCAAGTCAGGTCCGCTGAGAGAATGGAAACAGACAGCAGACAGATGGGGCTTTCTGGCGCTATGAGGCACGGGACCCTATGAAATTCACGGAGCGCTTTGTACACAAAATGTAACTGGGATCCAGAACTTCACATCTAAGAGTTTAAAAGCAGAGGAGAAGTCCACATAAGAGAGAGTTGTAGCCAATGATTCTTGATGAATATAACTTCTAAATGCCCAACAACTTTAGTTCAACGGTCATCAACCCCATTCAAACCCATCAGAACATGTTTAACTCTATGTAGTGGGATAGAGGAGTTAGTGAGCTGATTTTGGTCAATTCTGATTTCAACTCAGGATAACCGTTGAAGGTTGCTTACCTGTTAGCCTTGTACGTTTCTATGGCAACAAATCCTTCAGCTCCAAACCTGCTGACTCCACTTTATACTGAATCAAGTGTCTGAGCTGCGAGATGAGGACCAATCAAATCGTGGGCCTCTGTAGCTCAATTGGTAGAGCACGGCGCTTGTAACGCCCAGGGTAGTGGGTTCGATCCCCGGGACCACCCATACGTAAAAATGTATGCACACATGACTGTAAGTCGCTTTGGATAAAAGCGTCTGCTAAATGGCATATTATTATAATATTATTATTAGGCGATTCCTCGACAGCCCAAAAACAACATAGAAACTTCATTTGGAGGAAGGATGTTTGACATGCTTTTTACATTTTACAATATCTATATTTTTTATCAGGATGAAACTAGACATTTTAGGCCCTTTTTAGACCCTGAGGTCACATGTTTACCATCTGTTTGATGTTCTCGTTCATACAGGAGAGAGACGTGACTATCGTGGATCCTCTGGGGAGCCTCAACAACATCCTGATGCTGACGAGGCAGAGAAGAGTCTCTCCAGATCAGAACACCAGATGGTACAGCTTGGTCTGGTCTAGCATACAGCTTGCTCTATCGGGGTCTGGGCTGGGTTTCTGTAAAGCACTTTATGACAACAGTGACATTAGCATCCATAATGATATGTGTCTGTGTCCCCTCTATATGGTTACCAGGACAACGCTAGCCCTTCCACCCTCCCAGAGTCCCCGTGTCGTACCTCTCCCAGTAGCACCTTACTGCTGGGTCTGAAGAGGTTGTCTGTGCGGCTGGTGGACTGCAGGAAAACAACGGGGCTGAGTGGAACTGTGAGAGGAGGAGAAGAGAAGAAAGGAGCAGATTTTACTCATCAAAGTAAGTGCTGTAGTTTAGTTTAAACAAATAAAATAGATCTGCCTACTGGTATCTGTTACCAGGACAACCAGCAGAGTTCTGTTAGTTGACATGAATATATACTGGTATCTGTTACCAGGACAACCAGCAGAGTTCTGTTAGTTGACATGAATATATACTGGTATCTGTTACCAGGACAACCAGCAGAGTTCTGTTAGTTGACATGAAGATACACTGGTATCTGTTACCAGGACAACCAGCAGAGTTCTGTTAGTTGACATGAATATATACTGGTATCTGTTACCAGGACAACCAGCAGAGTAAATCCAGAGAGTGTGGTGAAGGATGGTTATGGTATTACATTGATAACCAACTATTCCCAGACACCAAGACCACTCCATGGCTGTTCTAAATAATTGAAAGTTCCCCTGGAAGGGACGAATAATGAAGCACCCTATACTATTCACGTCTGGAATTGGCCTTTAAAACGGACCAATAACATCACACTAACGTGCTATACTATTCATAATGTGACGAGATCCTGGGGCCCATTGTCGTGCCATTCATCCACCACCATCACCTCATGTTTCAGCAGGATAATGCACGGCCCCATGTCGCAAGGATCTGTACTCAATTCCTGGAAGCTGAAACTGTCCCAGTTTTTTCCATGGCCTGCATATTCACCAGACATGTCACCCATTGAGCATGTTTGGGATGCTCTGTAATGACGTGTACGACAGCGTGTTCCAGTTCCCACCAATATGCAGCAGCTCGAGTGGGAAAACATTCCACAGGCCACAATCAACAGCCTGATCAACTCTATGTGAAGGTGTAACGCTGCATGAGGCAAATGGTCACACCAGGTACTGACTGGTTTCCTTATATGAACTGGAACTCAGTCAAATCTTTGAAATTGTTGCATGTTGCGTTCATATTTTTGTTCAGTGGTGAAGGATGTATTGCCCGAAGGAAATAGTAAAGTTGTATTATACTGGGAAAGATGGGTTAGTCTGTGGACGTCTAAGGGTTGGAATTAAGATTAGAGTGATTGGTTGATTTGAGGATGCACTTGGAGTCCAGTACAAATAGGAGGTGGCTATAGGAGAACGCTACCATAGTGCCAACTGTAAAGTTTGGTGGATGAGGAATAATGGTCTGGGGCTGTTTGTCATGGTTCGGGCTAGGCCCCTTAGTTCCAGTGAAGGGAAATCTTAACGCTACAGCATACAATGACATTCTAAACGATTCTGTGCTCCCAACTTTGTGGCAACAGTTTGGGGAAGGCCCTTTCCTGTTTCAGCATGACAATGCCCCTGTGCACAAAGCGAGGTTCATGAAGAAATTATTTGTTGAGATTGGTGTGGAAGAACTTGACTGGCCTGGACAGAGCCCTGATCTCAACCCCATCGAACACCTTTGGGATGAATTGGAACGCCGACTGCGAGCCAGGCCTAATCGCCCAACATCAGTGCCCGACCTCACTAATGCTATTGTGGCTGAATGGATGCAAGTCCCCACAGCAATGTTCCAACATCCAGTGGAAAGCCTTCCCAGAAGAGTGGAGGCTGTTATAGCAGCAAAGGAGGGACCAACTCCATATTAATGCCCATGATTTTGGAATGAGATTTTCGATGAGCAGGTGTCCACATAATTTTGGTCATGTAGTGTATTTAATGTTTGACCCCATCCCTCAGCTATATACCAAAACAGTGGCAGGGTGCCAACTTTGTTGTTGTTTGAACTGCAGATTGCCTCTTTAGGTCTAGTAGCCTATCAAATAACAATAATGTACACTTAAAGTGTATCCTATACTGACTAGTCTATTTATCCATTAGGTCTAATAAATGGATCCTATACTGACTAGTCTATTTATCCATTAGGTCTAATAAATGTATCCTATACTGACTAGTCTATTTATCCATTAGGTCTAATAAATGGATCCTATACTGACTAGTCTATTTATCAATTAGGTCTAATAAATATTGCCACTCCTAATTGCCATATCTTCAATCTAAGCCTACTAGAAAGTGTGTGCCCTCAGGCCTGGAGGGAAGCAAAAGTCATTCCGCTACCAAAGAATAGTAAAGCCCCCTTTACTGGCTCAAATAGCCGACCAATCAGCCTGTTACCAACCCTTAGTAACGTTTTGGGGAAAGTTGTGTTTGGCCAGATAAAATGCTATTTTACAGTAAGCAAATTGACAACAGACTTTTCAGCACACTTATAGGGAAGGGCATTCAACAAGCACAGCACTTACACAAATGACTGATGATTGGCTGAGAGAAATTGATGTTAAAAAGATTGTGGGGGCTGTTTTGTTAGACTTCAGTGCGGCTGTTGATATTATAGATCATATAGTCTGCTGATGGAATGGAATATTACTTTACTGATTACACTGTTTGACAGGTACAGGGGGGGGAAAGTATTTAGTCAGCCACCAATTGTGCAAGTTCTCCCACTTAAAAAGATGAGAGAGGCCTGTAATTTTCATCATAGGTACACGTCAACTATGACAGACAAATTGAGATTTTTTTTTCTCCAGAAAATCACATTGTAGGATTTTTTATGAATTTATTTGCAAATTATGGTGGAAAATAAGTATTTGGTCACCTACAAACAAGCAAGATTTCTGGCTCTCACAGACCTGTAACTTCTTATTTAAGAGGCTCCTCTGTCCTCCACTCGTTACCTGTATTAATGGCACCTGTTTGAACTTATCAGTATAAAAGACACCTGTCCACAACCTCAAACAGTCACACTCCAAACTCTACTATGGCCAAGACCAAAGAGCTGTCAAAGGACACCAGAAACAAAATTGTAGACCTGCACCAGGCTGGGAAGACTGAATCTGCAATAGGTAAGCAGCTTGGTTTGAAGAAATCAACTGTGGGAGCAATTATTAGGAAATGGAAGACATACAAGACCACTGATAATCTCCCTTGATCTGGGGCTCCATGCAAGATCTCACCCCGTGGGGTCAAAATGATCACAAGAACGGTGAGCAAAAATCCCAGAACCACACGGGGGGACCTAGTGAATGACCTGCAGAGAGCTTGGACCAAAGTAACAAAGCCTACCATCAGTAACACACTACACCGCCAGGGACTCAAATCCTGCTGTGCCAGACGTGTCCCCCTGCTTAAGCCAGTACATGTCCAGGCCCGTCTGAAGTTTGCTAGAGTGCATTTGGATGATCCAGAAGAGGATTGGGAGAATGTCATATGGTCAGATGAAACCAAAATATAACTTTTTGGTAAAAACTCAAGTCGTCGTGTTTGGAGGACAAAGAATGCTGAATTGCATCCAAAGAGTGAAAACCTCCTTCCATCAGCAAGGGCATTGAAGATGAAACGTGGCTGGGTCTTTCAGCATGACAATGATCCCAAACACACCGCCCGGGCAACGAAGGAGTGGCTTCGTAAGAAGCATTTCAAAATCCTGGAGTGGCCTAGCCAGTCTCCAGATCTCAACCCCATAGAAAATCTTTGGAGGGAGTTGAAAGTCTGTGTTGCCCAGCGACAGCCCCAAAACATCACTGCTCTAGAGGAGATCTGCATGGAGGAATGTGCCAAAATACCAGCAACAGTGTGTTAAAACCTTGTGAAGACTTACAGAAAACGTTTGACCTGTGTCATTGCCAACAAAGGGTATATAACAAAGTATTGAGAAACTTTTGTAATTGACCAAATACTTATTTTCCACCATAATTTGCAAATAAATTCATTAATAATCCTACAATGTGATTTTCTGGATTTTCTCATTTTGTCTGTCATAGCTGACGTGTACCTATGATGAAAATCACAGGCCTCTCTCATCTTTTTAAGTGGGAGAACTTGCACAATTGGTGGCTGACTAAATACTTTTTTTCCCCACTGTAACTAGCAACTGTAACGGATTACATTTAGAAAGTAACCCAACCAATCAACCCTGCCAAGATTATTTTAAATGTGAATTTTTTTTGTAAACTGGACTCGGGTTATTGAGGGATCTGATTTGGATTAAACCTCCTAGCAAGACGTTGTGGAGGTTTCATTCAGGTCTCTGTTTAAATAAACGCTCTGTCTTTGGCAGGAGAAAGACCAGACTCAGAGGAAGCAGAGACGTCCAAACCAGCAAGACGATTCCACTGCTCCCACTGTGGAAAAGGTTTTAATCAGTTAAGGGTCCTGAAACAACATGAGAGAATACACACAGGTGAGAAGCCTTTCCAATGCTCCCAGTGTGGAAAGAGTTTTTCCTTGATAGCGAACCTGAAAAGACATGAGAGGACACACACAGGAGATAAGCCTCATCACTGCTCCCAGTGTGGAAAGAGTTTTACCCAGTTAGGACACCTGAAAGTGCATGTGAGAATACACACAGGGGAAAAGCCTTATCACTGCTCCCAGTGTGGAAAGGGTTTTTAACCGGAAAGAACACCTGAAAGGGCATGAGAGAATACACACAGGGGAGAAGCCTTTCCAATGCTCCCAGTGTGGAAGTATTTTTTCCCAGTTAGGACACCTGAAAGTGCATGAGATAATACACACAGTGGAAAAGCCTCATCACTGCTCCCAGTGTGGAAAGAGTTTTAACCGGAAAGAATACCTGAAAGAGCATGAGAGAATACACACAGGGGAGAAGCCTTTCCAATGCTCCCAGTGTGGAAAGAGTTTTACCCAGTTAGCGAGCCTGAAAATACATGAGAGAATACACACAGGAGAGAAGCCTCATCACTGCTCCCAGTGTGGAAAGAGTTTTAACCTGAAAGGACAACTGAAAGAGCATGAGAGAATACACACAGGGGAGAAGCCCTACCACTGCTCCCAATGTGAAAAGAGTTTTGCCTGGTTAGCTAACCTGAGAAGACATGAGAGGACGCATACAGGAGAGAAGCCTCATTACTGCTCCCAGTGTGGAAATAGTTTTTACCAGTTAGGTCACCTGAGAAGACATGAGAATACACACAGGACATAAGGATGTATGCTGGTGAACAGTAGGACATAGGACAGATTTAGGATACTGAACAGTAGGACATAGGACAGATGTAGGATACTGAACAGTAGGACATAGGACAGATGTAGGATACTGAACAGTAGGACATAGGACAGATGTAGGATACGGAACAGTAGGACATAGGACAGATGTAGGCTGCTGAACAGTGGGACATAGGACAGATGTAGGATACTGAAAAGTAGGACATAGGACAGATGTAGGCTGAACAGTAGGACATAGGACAGATGTAGGATACTGAACAGTAGGACATAGGACAGATGTAGGATACTGAACAGTAGGACATAGGACAGATGTAGGATACTGAACAGTAGGACATAGGACAGATGTAGGATACTGAACAGTAGGACATAGGACAGATGTAGGATACTGAACAGTAGGACATAGGACAGATGTAGGCTGGTGAACAGTAGGACATAGGACAGATGTAGGATACTGAACAGTAGGACATAGGACAGATGTAGGATACTGAACAGTAGGACATAGGACAGATGTAGGATACTGAACAGTAGGACATAGGACAGATGTAGGATACTGAACAGTAGGACATAGGACAGATGTAGGCTGAACAGTGGGACATAGGACAGATGTAGGATACTGAACAGTAGGACATAGGACAGATGTAGGATACTGAACAGTAGGACTTAGGACAGATGTAGGATACTGAACAGTAGGACATAGGACAGATGTAGGTCCAATACATGTTGGATCAGTAGGCCGTAGAGCACAACTTATTCAGTTAACCAACTCATCATCAAGCTTTTCTGATTTGAATGGGTTGTGTAGTGTTAGAGGACCTGAGATGACATGAGAGAATACAGAGGCTTTGTTCTGACTGTTGTTTTGGACTGACAACTGTTCTGATTATTCTATTTTCCTTTAAGTTGTTGAAATGTTCCGTATTGACTGACCTTCATGTCTTAAAGTAATGATGGACTTGTCATTTCTCTTTGCTTATTTGAGCTGTTCTTGCCATAGTATGGACTTGGTCTTTTACCAAATAGGGCTATCTTCTGTATATCCCCCCTTACCTTGTCACAACACAACTGATTGGCTGAAACGCATTAAGAAGGAAAGAAATTCCACAAATGAACTTTTAAGAAGGCACACCTGTTAATTGAAATGCATTGAAATACCTGTTGAAAGAATGCCAAGAGTGTGCAAAGCTGTCATCAAGGCAAAGGGTGGCTACTTTGAAGAATCTCAAATATATTTTGATTTAACACTTTTTTGGTTAATACATGATTCCATATATGTTATTTCATAGTTTTGATGTCTTCACTATTATTCTACAATGTAGAAAATAGTAAAAATAAAGAAAAACCTTGAATGAGTAGGTGTTCTAAAACTTTTGACTGGTACTGTATATGAAAATGTTCTAAAATGTTTGCCCGGTAGTGTGTGTGTGTATATATATATATATATATATATATATATATATATGTATATATATACAGTTGAAGTCAGAAGTTTAAATACACTTAGGTTGGAGTCATTAAAACTCGTTTTTCAACCACTCCACACATTTCTTGTTAACAAACTATAGTTTTGGCAAGTCGGTTAGGACATCTACTTTGTACATGACACAAGTCATTTTTCCAACAATTGTTTACAGACAGATTATTTCACCTATAATTCATTTGTATCACAATTCCAGTGGGTCAGAAGTTTACATGCACTAAGTTGACTGTGCCTTTAAACAGCTTGGAAAATTCCAGAAAATTATGTCATGGCTTTAGAAGCTTCTAATAGGCTAATTGACATAATTTGTGTCAATTTGGAGATGTACCTATGGATGTATTTCAAGGCCTACCTTCAAACTAAGTGCCTCTTTGCTTGACATCATGGGAAAATGAAAAGAAATCAGCCAAGACCTCAGAAAATAAATGGTAGACCTCCACAAGTCTGGTTCATCCTTGGGAGCAATTTCCAAATGGCTGATGGTACCACGTTCATCTGTATAAACAATAGTACACAAGTATAAACACCATGGGACCACGCAGCCGTCATACCGCTCAGGAAGGAGACGCTTTTTATCTCCTAGAGATTAACGTACTTTAGTGCGAAAAGTGCAAATCAATCCCAGAACAACAACAAAGGACCTTGTGAAGATGCTGGAGGAAACAGGTACAAAAGTATCTATATCCACAGTAAAACTAGTCCTATATCGACATAACCTGAAAGGCCGCTCAGCAAGGAAGAAGCCTCTGCTCCAAAACCGCCATAAAAAAGCCAGACTACGGTTTGCAACTGCACGTGGGGACAAAAATCTTACTTTTTGGAGAAATGTCCTCTGGTCTGATAAAACAAAAAACAGAACTGTTTGGCCATAATGACCATCGTTATGTTTGGAGGAAAATGGGGGAGCCTGCAAGCCGAAGAACACCATCCCAACCGTGAAACACGTGGGTGGCAGCATCATGCTGTGGGGGTGCTTTGCTGCAGGAGGGACTGGTGCACTTCACAAAACAGATGGTATCATGAGGAAGGAAAATTATGTGGATATATTGAAGCAACATCTCAAGACATCAGTAAGGAAGTTAAAGCTTGGTCACAAATGGTTCTTCCAAATGGACAATGACCCCAAGCATACTTCCAAAGTTGTTGCAAAATGGCTTAAGGACAACAAAATCAAGGTATTGGAGTGGCCATCACAAAGCCCTGACCTCAATCCTATAGAAAATGTGTGGGCAGAACTGAAAAAGCGTTTGCGAGCAAGGAGGCCTACAAACCTGACTCAGTTACACCAGCTCTGTCATGAGGAATGGGCCAAAATTCACCCAACTTATTGTGGGAAGCTTGTGGAAGGCTACCCGAAACGTTTGACCCAAGTTAAACCATTTTAAAGGCAATGCTACCAAAAAACTAATTGAGTGTATATAAACTTCTGACCCACTGGGAATGTGATGAAAGAAATAAAAGCTGAAATAAATCACTCTCTCTACTATTATCATCCATCCATCCATTGATTCTTGAAGAATATAACTTCTAAATGCCTCATGAGTTCAACTGTTACACTCCATGAGAACCCAAAATGTAAGCTTGTTTTTCTCCAATGTTTGTAAACATTGTAAATGTAAACAAACACTATATAGCCTCATAACATGTTTAAAACAATAATGTTGATATCATGGATGGTCAGTCCTTGCATCCATAGCTCTGTCTATTCATCTTACATTACATTTCTCCCATCCCTCAGCTGTTTACCAAAACAGAGGCAGGGTCGACCGTTTTGTTATTGTTTCATCTGTGGATTTTGCCCTTTAAACAGCTGCATAGTATCAAGATATCAAAGTGTCCCCAACACAAAGGTAAACAATAGGCCTGTAGTAAATGCAGCATTTCGTCTTTCACATGTAAATAGTACTTTTTCAGTAGTGCTCAAAAGCATGCAGCGTTCTAAGGCGTCACTACTGATCCCGGTTCGATCCCAGCCGGCCGTGAACCGGGATGACCCATGATGCGGTGCCCAGTTGGCCCAGCGTCGTCCGGCTCAGGGGAGGGTTTGGCCGGCCCGGGTTTGTCCTTGTCCCAGCGCACTCTAGCTACTCCTGTGGCAGGCCGGGCGCAAGATGTACAGTGTTTCCTCCGACACATTGGTGCTGCTGGCTTCCGGGTTAAGCGAGCATTGTGTCAAGAAGCAGTGCGGCTCTCGACCTTCGTGGTCTGTGAGAGCCAGAAATCTTGCTTGTTTGTAGGTGACCAAATACTTATTTTCCACCATAATTTGCAAATAAATTCATTAAAAATCCTACAATGTGATTTTCTGGATTTTTTTCGAATTTTGTCTGTCATAGTTGACGTGTACCTATTTATAATTACAGGCCTCTCTCATCTTTTTAAGTGGGAGAACTTGCACAATTGGTGGCTGACTAAATAATTTTTTTCCCCACTGTATGTATTGGCAATAATTCATTTCCAATAGGGAGGCATGGAATAATTACAAATGTATATTTTGTCAGGCTGGATGTTTGAAATATGAGTAGGTGATTTGAGTCATGCTTCTTCAGTAGTGGAATAAAGACAATTAGCACTTGAATATTGTCAAGAAATACTGGAGTGATGTAAGATTGTTAATAAAATTGTTCATAGACGCTGCGTCAATGTTTATAGGCTGCAAGTACGTTGAATTAAGTTGTTTTCAAGTCGTTGAAACAACGACCTGAGAAATCTCTTCAACTTTCACTTTCAACCAAAACCGAACATAGATTGGACCTCGAGCATAGCCTTCTTTTCAACAACATTTTGCAAGGTGGGATAGCCCAATGTCAAAACACAGTTTTAACGTGTCCAAATCAATAACCAATATGCAGAGTTGTGGAGGTTTCATTCAGGTCTCTGTTTAAATAAACGCTCTGTCTTTGGCAGGAGAAAGACCAGATTCAGAGGAACCAGAGACGTCCAAACCAGCAAGACGATTCCACTGCACCCACTGTGGAAAAGGTTTTAATCAGTTAGGGGACCTGAAACGACATGAGAGAATACACACAGGGGAGAAGCCTTTCCAATGCTCCCAGTGTGGAAATAGTTTTTCCTTGTTAGCGAGCCTGAAAATACATGAGAGGATACACACAGGGGAAAAGCCTCATCACTGCTCCCAGTGTGGAAAGAGTTTTACCCAGTTAGGACACCTGAAAGTGCATGGGAGAATACACACAGGGGAAAAGCCTCATCACTGCTCCCACTGTGGAAAGGGTTTTAACCAGTTAGGGGACCTCAAACGACATGAGACAATACACACAGGGGAGAAGCCTCATCACTGCTCCCAGTGTGGAAAGGGTTTTAACCAGTTAGGGGACCTGAAACGACATGAGACAATACACACAGGGGAGAAGCCTTTCCAATGCTCCCAGTGTAGAAAGAGTTTTACCCAGTTAGGGAGCCTAAAAATACATGAGAGAATACACACAGGAGATAAGCCTCATCACTGCTCCCAGTGTGGAAAGAGTTTTACCCAGTTAGGACACCTGAAAGTGCATGAGAGAATACACACATGGGAGAAGTGCTACCACTGCTCCCAATGTGAAAAGAGTTTTGCCTGGTTAGGGTACCTGAAAATACATGAGAGAATACACACAGGAGAGAAGCCTCATCACTGCTCCCGGTGTGGAAAGAGTTTTACCCAGTTAAGTCACCTGAAACAGCATGAGAGAATACACACAGGGGAGAAGCCGTACCACTGCTCCCAATGTGAAAAGAGTTTTGCCTGGTTAGGTCACATGAGAAGACATGAGAGGACGCACACAGGAGATAAGGATGTAGGCTGCTGAACAGTGGGACATAGGACAGATGTAGACTGAACAGTAGGACATAGGACAGATGTAGGCTGAACAGTAGGACATAGGACAGATGTAGGCTGAACAGTAGGACATAGGACAGATGTAGGTCCAATACATGGTGGATCAGTAGGCCGTAGAGACTCTGAATGTGTCTTGTGTATTGACTTTCCAGTGTTTTCCGTACTGAAGTAGAGTGATGGAGTGCTGCATCAGATGACCTGGCCTCCACAATCACTCGACCTGAACCTCTATTGAGATGGTTTGGGATGAGTTGGACCGCAGAGTGAAGGAAACAAAGCCAACAAGTGCTCAGCATATGTGGGAACTCCTTCAAGACTGTTGGAAAATAATTCCTCATGAAGCTGGTTGAGAGAATGCCAAGCTGTCATCAAGGCAAAGGGTGGCCATTTTGAAGAATGTAAATATAAAAGATATATTGATTTGTTTAACACTTTTTGGTTACTACATGATTCGATATGTGTTTTTTCATATTGTTGATGTCTTCACCATTATTCAACAATGTATAAAATAGTAAAAATGAAGAAAAACCCTTGAATGAGTAGGTGTGTCCATACATTGACTGATACTGTACATCTACATGATGTATCGTTACACAATGTAGGCGCAGTATAGACCCAACTGCATATCTTGATATTGTTGTAACCTTATGTTTAAAATACTCACTCATTAAAAATCTGTAATGATCAACACATGATTCTCTTTGTACTTTTACATATATTTTATTTATTTTAATAAAATGCATGAAAAACAAACGTTTTGTTTGAAAATAAAATAAAGATTTGACCTGACGTTATTACTAACTGCAGTCAGCAGGTGGCGATGTGGGTCTTTCAGGCAATGCTGCCATTGTGACGTATAATCTAGCGGGCACAGGCTGCTGTCAAGAAACACTGGCATGTTTTATCATCGGACCCAGCTCTGCCAGTTTATTGTACAAAGGAGAGGTCGCAATTTACGCGACATGTTGGTCGATGCCAACTGCCAAAATGAGCCAGGCTCGTTTACGCCCTCTTCCGAACGGCAGCTATAAATGCAGAGGCACAGCGCACAGTGCAACGATATGCCACCCACGGAATGGAAAACGATTCCAAATAAATGGCATTATTAGGTGCTCCTCCACCCATGTCATCTCCATGATTAAATGTCCATGTGGGCTGTGGGATGTAGATAAAACCTCTCGTTCTCTCAAACCAGAGAATTCCTGAACATAAAAGTTCAACCGGAAGAAACGGCAGGGATTATCCAGTGACATTTTAATGACCAAAAACATCACATTTCTACCTTTTTAGATTTAGTGTCAAAGAGAAAGTCGAGATATCAGAGACGAGGTGATATAAAGAACTCTTGAGAAAAAGAGCATGTTTTGGGATTTTCACCCTCCAGACATTATCCCTAAAGGTCTAAATGATGAAATGTCCATGCATGTTATGTTGTAAATGAGAACGTGAACTAATGCGGCCACTTCAGACTACTCCGATGTTTCTTCTTGCACTGGACCCAATGAGTTATGAAAACTTACTTGATAGGTCGATGTGCTCGTTGTGGTTTTACAGACGTGTTTTAATACGTTTTATGTACACACTTAAGTAGAATACTTATGAAAGGCACATTGTTTTATTTAGTAAAACTTGTTTATTTTCCCTCGACTTCAACCCCATTGGATGCATTGGGTGGCGCAGTGGTGCAGTGGCGCAGTGGTCTAAGGCACTGCATCGCAGTGCTAACTGTTCGAATCCAGGCTCTGTCGCAGCCGGCCGCGACCGGGAGACTCATGGGCGGCGCACAATTGGCCCAGCACCGTCCAGGGTAGGGGAGGGAATGGCCGGCAGGGATGTAGCTCAGTTGATAGAGCATGGCGTTTGCAACGCCAGGGTTGTGTGTTCGATTCCCACGGGGGGCCAGTATAAAAAAAAAAAAATGTATTCACTAACTGTAAGTCGCTCTGGATAAGAGCGTCTGCTAAAATGACTAAAATGTAAAAAAAAAAAATGCATTGAACGGATGTGGGTGGAGCAACGTCTACATAAAGGTGCAAATTCAAAACACTCACAGAAGCTCTGACGAAGGCCTCGAGGCGGATACCTAAAGATAATAAAGAGCAGTGATACTATCAGGAGCAGTGGGCGGGTTTCTTCTAGATTCTCTCTTGTCATTGCTGATTAAATTTGATGTCAATGATGAGAGTAATGTAGCTGAAAAAGAAATATGTAAATGCTGGTTGATTTTTGTTTTGTACACAACAATTAAGAAATTGACAAAACTCGTAAATGGTATGAAATAAAACAAAAGTTGTTCATCAAGTATAGCAGTTTGAATTGCGTTAACACAAATGACTCGTAAATAAACCTTGTAGATGATAAAAGACGGGAATTAACGGTGAACATTGACCGGTGATGATACAACGGGGAATTGATCAACATGAACAAACAAAAGGTAGCCTAAACAACTCACGCTACGTCACAATACATGCGCACTATTTGTCTGGAGACAGAGACTTGCCTATAGTGCGTTTTCGCCTCACACCATTCCCTCCTTCTTCTCTAGACATCTGTTTGTATTATACTCAATATGCATAGCCCGATCTTTACAAGCAATAAGCCTCGGGGGAACTTTAAAAACGTGTTCGGGTATAAAGCAGTAGTCATTTATGAAAAACAAAGGAACATTCAAAGGACAAATGCGGAACATCGAAACCAATTTTTTTTTTTTTTTCGATTCATGTTTATTCATAAAAAGCAGAAGATAGTAAATATCATTAATCACAATGGTTAGTTGTCGTATATGATGAATGGTGGCAATTATTGCTGTCAACAAAAGAAGTCTGCTCATACTGAACATTGATCATAAGGTTTATTCAGACCACAAGCTTCAGCATGAGTTTACAGACACACGTGTGGTCCGGAGAGCAGTGTCGTCCAATTCTAATGTCTGCTCTGTCCTTTCTTCTTCGTGTACCCCTATTTATAACCAATACAACAAGATGGGCTCCCTCTTCTGGCCAGTTTACAATACACTTCCTGTCTATTATATGTTACATTATACTAACATAACCAACATTCCATTTCGTCATGAAAAACATTTAACAAAGGCATAATCTTCAGATACGATATTCCCCCCTTTCGAGACGAAATAAACGTCTCGAAAACAAACAGAATAAGATTATGACTATTAACCATTTATCTCATTGAATATTCTTAACCTTAAACCCAAAAACATTCTCCTCTAGAGTGTAAATACCTTTCTTATGAAATATGAATAACTGTTGATGAAATGTTAACACATTACTATGAATTATGAATAAATCTCTATGGAGTGTGAGAGCGAAAAACTGTCCAGCAGCCATCCATCCATATCAATCAAGACAGTAAAATTCTCTCACGGTCCCTCTGCCCCCAGGCAACCACCGTCGGTACTCCAGATAACCTCATAACTCATGTAAATGCATTTAAAAGTATGATGCAACTAAATACCCATGTAAACAAAATCCTATCCATAAATATCCATTGTACGGCTGGTCAACCCATCGAATCGTACAATGAATCTCTCCCTTCCTAGACCTTCTGTCCCTAACCCCATCGAAATAAACAAAAGCATCTAAGATCCTCATCTGCATTCAATAACATCAAACATCATTCTACTAAAATCAATACCTAAGAATATGACACAATTATGTATTACACATGTCTATATTTCATTGCAGACACTGGAATGTAGTCCACTACACTTCATCTCCCTGTAATGTCCTCTTCCAATGGACTTGTTGATGATGGAATCAGCCACACCCTCCTTGTTTCATCTCCTCCAGTCATATTGTCTTTGTTTGAGTATTCCAATCTCCACATGTTCTCCCAAATGCCTCTGGAAGAAAAAGAAAAAGACCAAACAGTATCTTTCCCAAAAAACACTTTCAAATTAAACATCACTATCCACTAAGACTATAAAACTGATATATAAATGATGCATGAATCACATAAACCCATTCCCCCCTTGATTCATAAATCATACTAAAATCATACTAAAAAAAAAATGTTTTCCTTGAAACAATAAAAATAAAATGATCAAATAATCAAAAAGGATATTTATCCATTCAGTAGTCCATCTAGACCCCCTCGTCCGTCTTCGTCCAGATCCGGAACAGTCAACACCGGCATCTGAGTGTTGTCTCCAGGCACCACTTCTCCAACCTATCTCAATCTCATAACTTTCTCAAAAGTCAGTACAAACATCACACAGTGTTATCAAAGCTTAAACTAGAATCTGACCCATCACTGCCCCTACTGGCCTAATTGATCTTGCATCCTCTCAGATCTCCTTATAATGCATCTATAACCCCAGTGATATTATCTGAACTATCTGGACTCAAAGTATAACTAATATTTATCAATATTATCTTCCCAAATGTTACACCATACCATGAATGAAGTCCCCCCTTCTCCCTTAAACTTATTCTTCAATGATAGGCTTGAAGACTATGACATGTCGCCATGTGTCTGCTAAAGGACTAAAATGTAAATGTAATGTCACCCTTTTAACCCTAGAGTTAGCTGTGTTCAATGCTATCCCTCTTATAATGGTAAAACCTCATATGGAAGCTTAAACGTTGACCTGTAACAACATCCTATCCCCCATAGGGTAAGAATATACTCTATCATCACAAACCCACCAAATATCTCTAAAATTCCCATAGTCACATTGTCAGTCAAAAGCTAATCTTTTAACCATCAAAGTCCTGCTCTTCTTACTACCTGATATATAAAAAGTAACCTATTATTTGTCATTACTACCCTTAAGGTCATGCTTATCCAAATTTATCATACAACATCACACTGATCTTCCCATAAACATACCCCTTACCTCATATGTTTTATTAGAGCAAAAACAACTTTTATCCCTCAATATTTCACCTGAATACTTCAGATTTCCACTGTTACCTGACTTTACATCTAACAATTCCCATAGGGTAATCCATTTACCCAAGAACACTTAAACCCTACTGTTTTGACAACTACATTATTTTATCTGTCAATGACTATTGCCAATTCCACAGTCATGACAAAGCTCAAGACTGACCCACACCTGACAGAGGCTGCGCAACCGTCTAACAGGTCCGGGATGGAATTCTCAACAGACATGGACCCTCAAGATTCCTCACTGACCTTACAGAATGAGTTAATCTATCTCTAATTTCCACAACAGAGGAACGAGCAGCACTGATCAGATGCCCCCCCCCCCTCCGTCATCAAAATCAAAAGACCCCATACTGCAGCTTCCATGATGAATCTCTATTCTCCATTTCAGATTAATCTATATTGTTTCTATCTGCTCTATTTTAATCCTATTCGTAATAACCTAAACCCCTGAGTCTCTCTTGCTGCCTCCTTTAATTTCAGAAAAGTTGTTGTCATCCTTCCTACATTTGCTATTACCATCGTATCATTAATCCCTTCCAAAGTTACCATTAACGTTGTTGATTTAGTTGATGAATTAAAACCCTTAATTCCCTCTAGTGGGAAACTACCAACATCCTATTCGATTATTCCCTGTTGGAGTGACTACTGTAATAAACTTATCCTTAACTCCCTCTGTGACTGTGGAAACTTCTACAGACTTCAAATCTTCCATTATAAGCGTTACTTTATGAATTACATAGCCCTTTAACCCATAATTCCTAACCGGAACAAATTCTAATGCTTCCCCTAAATAAGTACACATATATTCTCCCTGACCTTTCTCTGTAACATTACGCAACATCAGTGAACAGTCACTCCTAACCCTCTTCTAAACTATACCTCCTTTTACTCCTGGTCCTGATAACAATACTTATTCTCCATAATTATCTCTCCACATGAGAGAAACATCCCCAGCCTAAACCCTAATAAGTGTTTTCCCCTCAAATTGGTGCTGTATTGGTTCCCTTATAATCAAATGCGATATATTTATGACTTTAATACCTATCAATGTTGAAAGAGTTAAATTGCTTCTCCCTGTTGTTCTAATAAACTGAAGTGTTAATGTCCTTATTTACTCCTAGTTTTCCCATAAGACTTTGAACTCCTTCCTTGTACTTCCATCCATCCCCACTAGTGTCACTTTTTCCCCCTTTCAGTTCTACCTCTAAACTTTAAACCTCCTGATTATAACAAAATACACCTATAATGCCCTTGATCTCCCTACTGGAAACTGTAAATATAGATACTCAATCACCCTCAAATCATTCAGCAACACATACTTTCTCAATGCATCTGCTCCTAACCGATTTAAACTCCTACCATATCTTCCCACTAAACTTTAAAATGTCCTTCCTCACTGTTCTCTCTCTGTCTTACTACTAACTTTGAAACTTAGCCTACTGTCTCAGAGTCCCTTCAACCTAGCCTACCCCTAACTTATTTTAATCTAATCTTTTCTCTCATAACATTTAAACCTTTTCCCCTGATCTATTGACAAAATCTCTTACCACCAAATTTTAGAATATGTGATTGGGAAAGTTCCCCACCTGCTTCTGACTCATTACACACAGACTTGGCAAAACCGACTAAACACCTTTTAGCCCAACCTCAAATCTCTTAGTGTAAGAATGTAACCCAAAATAACAGTCACCCCTATTAAGTTTTTTCCCAGACAGATTGTCTAACAGGCAATCTAATACATTATCATCCTTCCTATGATATTTATCTTTTAAGCAAATGATTCCCCAAAAACCCTACTTCTTAAAATAGTCTACCAGACAGTCAGTCGTCTATTGTGCCTCTGATTGAATACTTCAATTTACACCATGCATCTCTTCCCACAATGTCATTGTTATATTGTCTCTTTTAATTCCTATTTGACTTCTATAGCAGAGCTCAATTGATTCCCTAAGAGTATTTAAACTGTTTTACTACCTCAAATCCCTATCCTAACCTAATTAGTTTATTTTACAGAGTGATATGTTTAACCTCTTTAGACTGAACCCAGATAAGTTTTCCCCTATTCACTATCACTTCTAATGGTCGGTTGTTTTTACTTCAATTGTTGGATATCTTTGTTCTTCTCTAATCGATGCTCTCAGCAATGCACCCCTTCCGGATATTCTCGGCACTCTAGAATATTTAGTGTTCACCTGAAGCACAGGTGATCTTCACTTGCTCGTTGATCTTCCTCTGTTTCTTCTTCTCCAATTCTGTGTCTGTCCAGAAACTGACAGTCGATATGGAACATCTGGTCCCCCCTTGGCGGGTACAATTGCCTTTGATATTGTTCAGTTAAAGCTGTAACAGTGATTGTTGATTTGATTCACTCTGATTCTTCATAACCAACACTTCTTTTCGTCTTCTCCACCACCAGTTATAAGTTGTATTTGATAGAGTTTTCTTCGTCCGTTTCTTCTCGTTGTGGACCTATCAGTATTCTTCAAAAGGTTATCTTCTAAGTTCTGTTCTTGAAATATCATCTTCCATCATCTTCTTACTTTTCTTCATCAGAACTCGAATATCTTGTCTCCTTCTGCGTTCAACTTTCATCAGAGATCAAGTCTCCAGTATCCTTCTTTCCTCTCTTGCCACTTCCTTCTGATCACAGAGTCATCTCCCATGCATGACCTCTCATCATCATCATCCTCTTCTCCTTAAGTTCCCAGACATCTCGGTTTTCTTCCGTCTTCTGGATTCATCTTCATCGTTGTTTCTGCTCGTATTCGTCTTCATCTCTGATGCCATAATCACCCTGCTGGATGATGTCTTTCTGCTGAATCCATATGTGAGAAAGGTGTACTAACTTCTGCCATTAGTCTCTCCTAACACTACTCTAACCCTACTTTGATTACTTTGATTAAAAAATGACTATTTTAATCAATTTTCCCCTATACCAAGCCCTTTATATTCCTTTATTGTGAACTATCCTATTTTAGACTATTTAAGTTATATAGGCTTCCCCCTGTAATTCTTAATATAACCTAACAACTCCAAATAAATCCAAATAAGTCAATTAAAAATCCTGAATAATTAAAACCAATTTTTATTCCTATATCCTATGTCACCACCTTATCCATTAGTGTTGAGTATATTACCACAGCCCATCAACTGCCAGTAAATGCAAGTTAGTCATCTTCAGACTAAAATACCCCTAAACAAAGCCTTTAACCCCTTGCTCTATAACCCCTAATTATCATAAATTTAAAGAATAATGTCAGTACCTGATTTCCAATCGAACTGCAATCCAGCCCAGTGATGCACATAGCCTCCAAAATGTAACTTTTATTGAAATAGAATTTGCCAAGCCCCTTGTAAAATCGTCATAACATCACATATCCTGTTAGGGAAAGATTTTGTAACCATAATCAGTACCAAAACCTTTTTTGACTTGATCCTCTGCCACGTGACGTGATCACTTCCTGTATCTCCTCGCTCCTCTCGCTTAGCGTTCCTCTCATATGACAGAAGAACAAAGACACAACATAACATTTTAGTCGTTAATGCAGTCACTGAGTATCTCCAACCATTCAATATTCATTTGTTCTACATGATTCACTGTAAGACTTTAACTCAGGACTAATTATAGATCGCCCAAAAACCTTTTGCTTTCAATCCGTCATTTAATTATTTAATTCAATCTATTATAATCCGTTATCCTATATTTAATTTATAAATTCAATAGGCTACAAAACAAGTTTCATCTTTAACCAATCTTCGTGTTAAACTCTCCCTGTGCCTATTTGTTCCGTCGTCTGTGTTCCTCTCCCTGCAGTTTAACCAATGTGTTGTTTTGCAGAATCCCACGCATGCGCAAATATCATTTTAAAATTAAACGCATCCCCATACATTTATTAACGCCACCATTTTGTTTCGTCGACCGCATGTCGTAGATTTAGTGCCGTAAACCAAAACATGTCCTAATCTCGTGTCATAAACTCCCCTTTCTATAGTGTAGTGTCGCAAAATTAAACGCATGCGCATAACCATTCAAAAATACTTTTCACCGTGGAAGAAAGATTCTCTCTTCTCTCTCCCCAAACAGAAAGAATAACAGCCAGCTGTAACTTCCCATTTCCCCCTTATAATCAAACAACATTTACCAGCGCTCACAAAACATATAACCTGACTTACAGACAGTGACAAATTTAAGAGACTTTAATCCATCGCAATGGAATCTCTAAGGATATCCGTTAGCATGTAGCACGCAACACAATTAGCCTGTAGCCTTAGCCTTTAGCTTAGCCTAAGGTACACCATAGCATTATTCACACTTTAGCCTTACAAAGATTAGCCTGAGCAACGATGTACCACGTGGCCTGAAACAATCCAGCCTTAGCTTCAGCCTCTAGCCAACTGCGGCCCACTAGCCATACCAATGAACACCCCGCACCGCGGCCCAATCATTTTCCATGATTATCAATAATATCTCCTTCTAACTTTTTGTTGCCTTGAAAGATGAATCTCATATCAAGCGGTTATCCCCAAACCAATTTCCCGTCGGCCAGAGGCGGAGTATAACATAAATACACCAATTCACTTCATAATTCCCGCTTAAGAAATCAACCTGACCCAATACTAACTAGGTCTGGATTTGTAGCCCATTCATAAAGAATCGCCTCCTCGAGGTCTTTTCCAGATTCACGGTGCTCTAATTATGCATACGTATTCCAACATTATTCTCTACCAATCCATTTGTACAATCCATTGTTGTAAACAGCGTTTACACATCAACCAAATTTAGAATATTTTCGTTCAGACTCCCAGTTAACAGCCATAACGCCACCCGAAACACGGTCGTAAGGGTACACTCCTCCAGTGTACATAAGTAGTAACAAACCAACAACTTAGCTGTGTCTAGTCGGGTCATGACTCCAAATCACAGTCAGCTTGAGTTAGCTTGTCGACTCCAAATGCAGCAAAGAAGGATTGCATCATCCCTCCTGGCAAGCTCGCCATTCTGTCGTATATGATGAATGGTGATCATTATGCTGTCAACAAAAGAAGTCTGCTCATACTGAACATTGATCATAAGGTTTATTCAGATCACAAGCTTCAGCATGAGTTTACAGACACGCGTTGTCCGGAGAGCAGTAGTGTCGTCCAATTCTGATGTCTGCTCTGTCCTATCTTCTTCGTGTACCCCTATTTATAACCAATGCAACAAGATGGCTCCCTCTGCTGGCCAGTTTACAATACACTTCCTGTCTATTATATGTTACATTATACTAACATAACCAACATTCCATTTCGTCATGAAAAACATTTAACAAAGGCATAATCTTCAGATACGATAGGGGCACAACTATTTTCGCTTGCTGATAACACAGGATGGATAATAATCGATAGTACAATTACACACAATGTATTTGCAGCCACGCACGGCCGTCTTGCAGCAATAATACAGGCTACTGCACTGCTTTACAAACATGGACAATTCATAAATAGCAAGTCATAACAACGCTACATGCACAATACCCAACAATCCAATTCAAAACAGTTGGTAATTACCGTAATAACGCTTCCTCATGCCAATAAAATGCATTTCCAATCGCGGAAAGCAAACAATAATGTACAATGCACTACCAACAACTTATTGGTACAATGCAGCTTGGACGCAGCTACCAAGCTGTCTTCCCACTAGAGTGCCGTCCTACGCTGGTATGATAACAGATAAATTAGTATTCCATAGCTACGAGTTGTTTATGGTAACACTAGCTAGCGTGGAACCACGTGTTATCGGCATATTCAACAGCTTTAAGAAATATATTACCTTCAACAGTGTTATCTTGTGATCAAGCCATCAATGTTATGTGATTTATTGGTGTCGTAAAAATGTTAGCTAACGGGTTAGCAATTAGCATGTATTCATAATTTACATCAAATAAAACTTTAATTTCAGTTATGTGCATTGACATAAACAATGAAAACACTGTTGGAGTTTGTGTTGGAGAGGTGCACTTGGAAAGTAAAGGAAGAAATACAATAATATATATATTATATTTTAGACATTTATTTTTTTGTACAAATAAATAATTTCATATGAACACAAACAAAACAAACAATTTAAATCTCCACCTCCATCCCTATATTGTCCCAAAAATCCCAATCTAAATCCAGCTCCACCGCTACCTCTGGATCCCACAGCACACACCTGCAGTGGAACCAGTGCTGGCAGAAGTCACAGCACACCCATGGCACCTCGGATCTACACTCCTGAGGGGAGCTTGCAGGCGGATCATGCTCCCCGCAGCGGGTGGTTTCTTCTTTTATAAAAAATAAAATAATAATCAAATTGATTAACATGGTTTTGCAAAATGTAGAAGTTCTTCAGCAACAATAGTAATTGATACAACTGAGTGAGAGAGAGAAAAACAGATGAAGTACCTGAGAGTGGTGCCATGGGTGGCGTGACAGAGGTGACCGGTGGAGCTTTTCTCTTACTTTTCTGTGCTGCATTTTGAGAAAAAGTAGTGTTAGACAGAGCATGTTTCATGAAAACCCTTTTCAACTTTTCTACATCAATACCTCTGGAGGAAGCTGCAGAAGTTTTGGAGGAGGTGGAGATGACTTGAGGGCTGGTGCTATGGACTGTAGATATGTAAAGAGAACTTTTATATTTTTACATTGCTGTTTTATAAAACAGATAAGTCCATTTTTTTGTAATTTAACATGTGTTTACCTGTGGAGGTGGCTGTATTCAAATTGCAGGGGGCAGGGACACCAGACGAGGCTGCTATGGTGGTGTGACCAGGGGAGACGTAGGAGGCAGTTGGTCCAGAGGAGGCCGTGTTGGTGCTGACAGACGTGGTGGGGTGGGGTGGGGGTGCATCGTGGTGGTGGTGGACAAAACCGCCGATGATGGCTTGGAGGAGCTTGTGTTTGTAATGGTGGGGTTGAGGGCCCAACAATGGTGTGGCTAGGAGAGTAGGCACGTGGCCTTCTTCTGCAGCTGGGGACTCCGGCGGCTCCTACAGGTGTTGCACACTGGGAGGCACTGGCAGTGGTGATACAGCTGTCAGGAGCAGGGAGTCCTGCAGAGGCGATGGCGTCAATGGTCTCATCCATGGCAGCCCTCTCCTGTGCCCTCTGTGATTTGAGGGCTGCCCGACGCTCTTTCTCCTCTGCCTCGGCCCTCTCCTTCTCACCCCTCTCCTGCCACTGGCGCGTGTATTCCTCCCCGGTGAGGCATGTGGCGACCACAGGGAGTCTTCTGTATCGGTCTGGCTGATATTTCAGGACAGTAAGGATGTGCCCCAGGTCCTTCGCTATCAGCCCTCCCTCTTCTAGAGCTGGGACTGGAGCAGGGGCTGAGGGTCCTCCTGTGGTCACTGGGGAGGAGGTGCTGATGGACGGCACAGTGCTGCTGGTTCCAGGAGAGGCGGTGGTGGGACCCGGTAGGGACCGAGACGGCATTAAACGGGACCCTTCAATGGCTGAAGGGTCAAAAGGGAAGAGGCCACACTTCTTAAACCCTTCCACCACATAGCGCATGTCCTTGCAGCGCTGGTACGGGTAGCGGAATACTCTCCCCCTGTCCAGGGTGTCCGGCCTCATGCTCAGGTTCTTGTGCCTCTTCCTGAACATTTCCCACCACCTCTTCCCAAGTGGTGGGATTGTTTCCCCTGGGTGCCGAAACCTACAATAGAATAGAATGTATAATTGTCCATTCAGGATGAAAATGTTTGTTTTGGCATCACCATACACATCCACATTTACATCACACACATTGAGAACAGTCAGTCCAGCAATCTACATACATAAACGCATAGAACACCAAATACCTGCGTATTTTGTCAGCGTATTTCATCACCCTCTGTCTGGTGAAGGGGAACCCATGGCTGGCGCAGTAGATACAGTACTACACCAGAGAATTTTCAAGCAATGTGGGTGGTCCACTGCGACAACCATGGGTCACCCGGCCGCTCAGCCTGTCCGCCAGGGTCTGCCGAGGTACACCATGCACCTTGGTAGATAAGAAAATAAAACTGTTACTAGCCGATAAAATTCACATACACCTGGTAATCTCCTAAAAACAAAAGATGCCTAACCTTGGCAGCCTGGCGGATAGCCATCCCTGCCCCGCAGTCCTCCATGGCATGGAACATGTCCACCTCACTCCACTGCTTCCTCTTGACTTTCTCCATGCTGTGGTGTTAATACATGTAGCTAAATAACTTGGCATACTATACACATTTTAGACAGATAACTCAATCTGAATATGTATAAACATTTACATTTCAAAGCTAAGGCATTGAAAGGTGGTGATGAAAGTTTTCACAATAACTGAAAGTGTACCCACATTTTTTGTTTGATGTTATCTGTAATGAAAATGAGTGTCCCAGTAAGTTTAATATTTACATTTTAGTCATTTAGCAGACGCTCTTATCCAGAGCGACTTACAGTTAGTGAGTGCATACATTTTTCATACTGGCCCCCCGTGGGAAACGAACCCACAACCCTGGCGTTGCAAGCGCCATGCTCTACCAACTGAGCTACAGGGGACTGATGCATACATTGTAACATTTGACTAAATACTGCCTCTATGTAGCTGTTGTAAGCTGAAACATAGCCAACAGTGATAGGTGTCAAAATGTTCATGGTTCAAAATACATTTTTGCAGATCAAAGGACTCCAATTCTGAAAAGGTTAAACTTGACAACATTCAGCTGTTTTCGTGATATGTATTATCTAATGCTTACAATTTATTTCCTTTTTGCTTACTTAGCAGTTCTATCAACATTTAGCAACTAAGCTAGCAACATTAGAAAATCAGTTTGCTATATTTCAGAGGTAAAAAGTTGGATATTAAATGAGGTGTGGTCTGTCGCGCAGTCGAATTTTACAATATGCAGCATGTTCCACAAAACGTGTACATATAACTTTTTTGAAAACTCTCAAAACCGAACTTAACTTACAAAAATTGCAATGAAAATCGGCGGTCAGCTAGCTAGAAGGGTGTCGTTAGTCGCAAAACGTACAGTTATTTTACAGTCCATTTAAATGTCGAACTCGAGGTGATTTAGTCCTCCAACCGCTAGAGTGTCCGAAGTTAGGGGGTGTTCGATGTTGGGGGAAAATTAGCTACATCGTTACTCAACCATTGGTCAAGGTCTGCCCACCCTCATCAATGTAATGCAAAGCACCTCTTCTACATTATAAAACAACATTAAAAACAATCCGCTTTTTATATTATAAACCAAACATGTCCAATCCAATCACATCACAGAAATCAAGCAGTACAGTCGTGGTGTAAAAGTTTTAGAATGACACAAGTATTGGTCTTCACAAAGTTTGCTGCTTCAGTGTTTTTAGATATTTTTGTCAGATGTTACTATGGTATACTGAAGTATAATTACAAGCATTCCATAAGTGTCAAAGGTTTTTATTGACAATTACATTACGTTTATGCAAAGAGTCAATATTTGCAGTGTTGACCCTTCTTTTTCAAGACCTCTGCAATCCGCCCTGGCAGGCTGTCATTATTGTGGATTATTGGGAATAGTCACATGTACAGGGTTGCAAGTGGTCATTATTGGGATTTATTGTTAATAGTCACATGTACAGGGTTGCAGGTGGTCATTATTGGGGATTATTGTGAATAGTCACATGTACAGGGTTGCAGGTCATTATTGTGAATAGTCACATGTGCAGGGTTGCATGTAGTGATTATTGTGGATTATTGGGAATAGTCACATGTACAGTGTTGCAGGTCATTATTGGGGATTAGTGTCAATAGTCGCATGTACAGGGTTGCAGGTGGTCATTATTGGGGTTTATTGTGAGTAGTCACATGTGCAGGGTTGCATGTGGTCATTATTGTGGATTATTGGGAATAGTCACATGTACAGGATTGCAGGTCATTATTGGGGATTAGTGTCAATAGTCGCATGTACAGGGTTGCATCTGGTCATTATTGGGGATTATTGTGAGTAGTCACATGTGCAGGGTTGCAGGTGATCATTATTGTGAATAGTCACATGTGCAGGGTTGCAGGTGGTCATTATTGGGGATTATTGTGAATAGTCACATGTACAGGATTGCAGGTGGTCATTATTATTGGGGATTATTGTGAATAGTCACATGTACAGGGTTGCAGGTGGTCATTATTGGGGATTATTGTGAATAGTCACATGTACAGGGTTGCAGGTCATTATTGTGAATAGTCACATGTGCAGGGTTGCATGTGGTCATTATTGTGGATTATTGGGAATAGTCACATGTACAGGGTTGCAGGTCATTATTGGGGATTAGTGTCAATAGTCGCATGTACAGGGTTGCAGGTGGTCATTATTGGGGTTTATTGTGAATAGTCACATGTGCAGGGTTGTATGTGGTCATTATTGTGGATTATTGGGAATAGTCACATGTACAGGATTTCAGGTCATTATTGGGGATTAGTGTCAATAGTCGCATGTACAGGGTTGCAGGTGGTCATTATTGGGGATTATTGTGAGTAGTCACATGTGCAGGGTTGCAGGTGATCATTATTGTGAATAGTCACATGTGCAGGGTTGCAGGTGGTCATTATTGGGGATTATTGTGAATAGTCACATGTACAGGATTGCAGGTGGTCATTATTATTGGGGATTATTGTGAATAGTCACATGTGCAGGGTTGCAGGTGATCATTATTGGGGATTATTGTGAATAGTCACATGTACAGGGTTGCAGGTGGTCATTATTGGGGATTATTGTGAGTAGTCACATGCTATATGTTAATATTATATTATATATTATGATAATATATGCAAATACTTATTTCCCTCATTTAAAATGCAAATCAATTTATAACATTTTTGACATGCGTTTTTCTGGATTTTTTTGTTGTTATTCTGTCTCTCACTGTTCAAATAAACCTACCATTAAAATTATAGACTGATCATTTCTTTGTCAGTGGGCAAACGTACAAAATCAGCAGGGGATCAAATACTTTTTTCCCTCACTGTATGTAGTTGAATCTGTTTGAAAATCAATACTTGACTGAGGGACCTTCCAGATGTTGTATGTGGGGACAGAGGAAGGGTTAGTCATTCAAAAAATCATGTTAACCGCTATTATTTACTGAGTCTATATCACTTATTATGTGATTGGTAAAGCCCAACTTTACTTATGAACTAATTTAGGCTTGCCTAAACAAAGGGGGTGAATACTAATGCAATGACTATATTTTAGTTATTTATTTGGTTTTGATTGTAAAAATTTGTAGAATTTTGTTTTCACTTACACATTATTTTGTGTAGATGAATTACGGAAAATTATAATCAAATCTATTTCAATCCCACTTTTTAAAGAAACAAAATGTGAAAGAAGTTATAGTGGGTGTAGACTTTCCATAGGAACTGTATAGCCTAATAATATTTAGGAAGTTAATTTCCTTGGGAAGATAACTGCCGTGCTTCTCCATCCATTCATATATAGACTACTCTATTTAATTGAGACCAAACGCTCACCTAATCTGGCACGCCCAACTAGGAGAGGAGAGGTATGGCTGCTGAACTAGGAGAGGAGTGGTATGGCTTCTGAACTAGGAGAGGAGAGGTATGGCTGCTGAACTAGGACAGGAGAGGTATGGCTGCTGAACTAGGAGAGGAGAGGAGAGGTATGGCTGCTGAACTAGGAGAGGAGAGGTATGGCTGCTGAACTAGGACAGGAGAGGTATGGCTGCCGAACTAGGAGAGGAGAGGTATGGCTGCCGAACTAGGAGAGGAGAGGTATGGCTGCCGAACTAGGAGAGGAGAGGTATGGCTGCTGAACTAGGACAGGAGAGGTATGGCTGCCGAACTAGGAGAGGAGAGGTATGGCTGCCGAACTAGGAGAGGAGAGGAGAGGCTGCCGAACTAGGAGAGGAGAGGAGAGGCTGCCGAACTAGGAGAGGAGAGGTATGGCTGCTGAACTAGGAGAGGTATGGCTGCTGAACTAGGACGGGAGAGGACAGGAGAGGCTGCCGAACTAGGAGAGGAGAGGTATGGCTGCTGAACTAGGAGAGGTATGGCTGCTGAACTAGGACGGGAGAGGACAGGAGAGGCTGCTGAACTAGGAGAGGAGAGTCTGCTGAACTAGGAGAGGAGAGGTATGGCTGCTGAACTAGGAGAGGTATGGCTGCTGAACTAGGACGGGAGAGGACAGGAGAGGCTGCTGAACTAGGAGAGGAGAGGCTGCTGAACTAGGAGAGGAGAGGTATGACTGCTGAACTAGGAGAGGAGAGGTATGGCTGCTGAACTAGGAGAGGAGAGGCATGGCTGCTGAACTAGGAGATCAGAGGTATGGCTGCTGAACTAGGAGAGGAGAGGTATGGCTGCTGAACTAGGACAGGAGAGGTATGGCTGCTGAGCTAGGACAGGAGAGGAGAGGTATGGCTGCTGAACTTGAAACAGCAAGAAAGATGAGCGGTCCGTTGCACTTTCTCTTGACCTACATTTTGCACGTAGGATATAGCCTGTCTTTTAGGAGCGGGTATATTTTCTGTCAGAGACAAATAAATGGATAATTAATATATATTGAGAAGGAGAAGACTCAACGCTCGATCCCCATGTTGCGCCTTTTGCTTTATATTGATAATCACATTTTGGGATTTCACCTCGACTCACATTGGTTGAGCGTCCCCACCTTCTTTCTATTAACAGACACTGTAGTAAACTATAGCCTCATTATATTTAAGTGAATTTCCTTGGAAAGATAACTGCCACGTGATTTATTTGCCCATTCATAGGTAGCCTTGTAGGCTAGTGTGTGAATAATTTGACAGAGGTGCTTTTAATACAATAGCTAGGCTAACGCATACACAACAGAAAGACACCGTTTCCAAATAATCTGCGGGACAAGTATATTTATCACAATGTTTTCTGTCTGACCGCCCTCAACATGAAACATACGGACCGCGCTGCAATGATCTCTGTCGGAGCCCGCAGCCCTCTACCTCCAAACATCTTTGTTGTACCATTTAAAAGTGGAAAGAAATATATACAGTACCAGTCAAAAGTTTGGACACACCTACTCATTCAAGGGTTTTTCTTTATTTTTACGTTGTAGAATAATAGTGAAGATATCACAACTATGAAATAACACATATGGAATCATGTAGTAACCAAGAAATTGTTCAACAGATCAAAATATGTGATGTTTGAGATTCTTCAAATAGCCACCCTTTGCCTTGATGACAGCTTTGCACACTCTTGGCATTCTCTCAACCAGCTTCATGAGGTAGTCACCTGGAATATATTCTGATTTGTTTAACACTTTGTTGGTTACAACATTATTCCATATGTGTTATTTCATAGTTGGGATGTTATTACATTTTTGTACATTTGTCAGCCAAAACATGACACCCACCCTTTTTTTATGTGTTCTATCGCAAACTGTCATCAACATGAAGCTTTCCAACGTAACATCAACTATCCAATCAAAGCCACATTGACAATTTGAAATCAGCACATCAATTACAAATAATTACAATTTAATATATTTCAATCCCACTTTGTAACGTAACAAAATGTGAAAAAGGTTCAAGGGAGTGCAGACGTTCTAAAGGCAATGTATTATATTAGGTTAACATTTCAAAATAGTCTGATGCATATCCTGTAGATCAGATCAAATATCCTGTAGATCAGATCAAATAGCCTATAGATCAGATCAAATAGCCTGTAGATCAGATCAAATAGCCTGTAGATCAGATCAAATAGCCTGTAGATCAGATCAAGGAACGCTGTCTATACTTCCATCCCTTTTGTTATTGGCTGATTCCATCGCCAGCAATGCCCCAAAATATTCTTGGAATTCTCACATAGAAACGTAATTGGGGTCTAAAATAAAAATAAGCTAAATCAATTTGCCCTTTTTCCCGATAGGGAATGTCCTATTGGTCTGAAGTGTAAGATATTGGTTTCTCCCGTGGGAGCCCCGGGTTCATATCGTGCGTGTTACATACAGTTACAATATTTGAGCGCTGCAAATCTGTGTAGCAAGCAAACAGACAATGTGTATTATTTTTTAACATGCTGTGAAAGTAGTACTCTCTTTTAGGAATGGGTAATCATTTACAAGTTGCAAACTATATCATAAACCCATCGTTGAAAACCACATTTTTCATCTTCTGTGGTTTGGTAACTTCCTGTTGATCAACGGACCGGAATGAAGAAGCAGTTTTGAAAAAAATTATTTGGTGTCCATTAAGTCTTAAACAGCAAGGGCGCAATGTTTCCACTCCGTTGTGGCCGTCCCCATTTAAATGCAAGACCTCATCATACCATTGTTGTGTTGTTTTACCCTTAGTGTACTAACTTGAAATCCACTACCCTCTTTTTGGGATTTACAGGAAACACCTATCCAACCCTCCTCCCCACTCCCCCTCTTGGGGTCCCCAGGTCGTGCCTCTCCTGGTAACTTACTGCTGGGTCTGAAGAGGGTGTCTGTGCTGCTGGTCGACTGCAGGAAAACACCAGGACAGAGTGGGTTTATGCACTTACATACATTTATTTTGGGACACTCCCTAGATGTCCTTAATTACCATTAAATACAATCACTAACCTTCTTAAAATGTAGAATCATTAGAAACACTCCTACCCCATTGGTTACATTGATGATTTTAACCCATCCAAAATGCTCAAATCCGATCACAAGAGTTTGGAAAGCTGGGCCTTGAACTAACTTCGATATGAAGAAGGAACCCTAACTGTCTGTCTTTGTTTCACAGGGGACAGCCCTAACCGTCGCTCTCTCAGTAGAAGGGGCTTATCATCTGGGGAGGCTAACCAACATCATGAGGCAGAGAAGAGTCTCTCCAGATCAGAACACCTCAAGAAACACCAGCAGAGACTTACAGGGAAGAAACCTCACTGCTGCTTTGACTGTGGAAAGAGTTTCACCTCTTCAGCAATACTTAAAACACACCAGAGAATACACACAGGAGAGAAATCTTACAGCTGTGATCAATGTGGGAAGAGATTCACTCAGTCAGGAAGCCTTGCTGAACACAAGATAATTCACACTGGAGAGATGCCTTACCACTGCTCAGACTGTGGGCTGAGTTGTACTACATCGAATTGTTTAAAAGTTCACCAGCGAACACACACTGGAGAGCCTTTTGGTTGTGATCAGTGTGGGAAGAGATTCACTCAGTCAGGAAACCTGGCTAGACACGAGAATACACACAGGAGAGAAGCCTTTTGGTTGTGATCAGTGTGGGAAGAGATTCACTTGGTCAGGAAGCCTGGCTGGACACAAGAGAATACACACAGGCGAGAAGCCTTACCACTGCTCTGACTGTGGCATGAGCTTAACTTCTTCACATGGACTTCTACTACACAAGAGAACACACACAGGAGAGAAACCTTATAGCTGTGATCAGTGTGGGAAGAGATTCACTCAGTCAGGAAGCCTGGCTGGACACAAGAGAATACACACAGGCGAGAAGCCTTACCACTGCTCTGACTGTGGCATGAGCTTAACTTCTTCACATGGACTTCTACTACACAAGAGAACACACACAGTAGAGAAACCTTATAGCTGTGATCAGTGTGGGAAGAGGTTCACTCATTCAGGACACCTGGCTAGACACAAGAGAATACACACAGGAGAGAAGCCTTTTGGTTGTGATCAGTGTGGGAAGAGATTCACTCGGTCAGGAAGCCTGGCTGGACACAAGAGAATTCACACAGGAGAGAAACCTTATAGCTGTGATCAATGTGGGAAGAGATTCTCTCATTCAGGACACTTGGTTGAACACCAGAGAACACACACAGGAGAGAAGCCTTTTGGTTGTGATCAGTGTGGGAAGAGATTCACTCAGTCAGGACACCTGGTTGAACACCAGAGAACACACACAGGAGAGAAGCCTTTTGGTTGTGATCAGTGTGGGAAGAGATTCACTCAGTCAGGAAGCCTGGTTGGACACATGAGAATACACCACACTGTTGGGTAACCTTTCCACTTTTGGTAGCTCAATCCAGTTAATGGTAGACTAGTGTACACACACCGGAGAGAAGCCCTACAGGGTGAGTTTTGCCACCTCAAGCGTTCTTAATGTGGCCTTCCTTAGTGTAATTTGATGTACTGTCAACAAGGGGTCCACCCTCTGATAACTGTAACTATCCATTATTTCCAGATTTCTATTAATTGCAATGTGAGTGAAATAGTCTGTGTTTGAATGGTGTGGGCGTACGTACCCCAACAACAGTATGGTGTGGGTGTTTCCCAACAACAGGATTGGTCAGCTCAGAGAAAGCAGGGCGGTAGCTCCTCCCCCTCTCTCTGCAAGTCTATCGTTAGGGTTAAGGCAAGGGTCCGTTTAATATGTTGACTAGTTGGGATGTGGTCAGAAAAGTCCCTTAAGTCGCTGCCGTCCCACAGTCTGTTGACAGATGCTATGATACCAGGAGTTTACAGAAATGTTGGCAAGTCGATTTATTTGGTTTGCTTAGCGAGCAAGCTAGAGGGATCTGAAGACTGATAACTATGTCTGAGGACAATTCACCATCCTCATGATCAACCCTGTCTACCAGCCAACTCACCATGATCAACCCTGTCTACCAGCCAACTCACCATGATCAACCCTGTCTACCAGCCAACTCACCATCACCATGATCAACCCTGTCTACCAGCCAACTCACCATGATCAACCCCGTCTACCAGCCAACTCACCATGATCAACCCCGTCTACCATCCAACTCACCTTATTTTGAAATGACATGATATATTGTTTGGCAGAATGAACACAGTGTAGTGAATATTTTCCCAAACTGCGTTACCCACTCCAGTCATCAGATGACGATGTGAGTCTTTCAAGAGCTGTTTCCTCCAGTGGACAGGACGCTTTTTCAACAACAACACGGACTCATCAGCCGCCTCAGTAGCTTGCTAGCAAACAAACAAACAAACCACAAAGTTGGCTGCTTCAGTGTTTTTAGATATTTTTCTCAGATGTTACTATGGTATACTGAAGTATAATTACAAGCATTCCATAAGTGTCAAAGGCTTTTATTGACAATTACATTAAGTTTATGCAATGAGTTAATATTTGCAGCGTTGACCCTTCTATTTCAAGACCTCTGCAATGGCATGCTGTCAATTAACTTCTGGGCCACATCCTGACTGATGGCAGCCCATTCTTGCCTAATCAGTGCTTGGAGTTTGTCAGAATTGGTGGGTTTTTGTTTGTCCACCCGCCTCTTGAGGATTGACCACAAGTTCTCAATGGGATTAAGGTCTGGGGAGTTTCCTGGCCCATGGACCCAACATTTCGATGTTTTGTTCCCCGAGCCACTTAGTTATCACTTTTGCCTTATGGCAAGGTGCTCCATCATGCTGGAAAAGGCATTGTTCGTCACCAAACTGTTATTGGATGGTTGGGAGAAGTTGCTCTCTGAGGATGTGTTGGTACCATTCTTTATTCATGGCTGTGTTCTTAGGCAAATTTGTGAGTGAGCCCACTCCCTTGGCTGAGAAGCAACCCCACACATGAATGGTCTCAGGATGCTTTACTGTTGGCATGACACAGGACTGATGGTAGCGCTCACCTTGTCTTCCTTGCAGGTAACCATGGTTAACAGAGGAAGAACAATGATTTCAAGCACCACCCTCCTTTTTAAAACTTCCAGTCTGTTATTCTAACTCAATCAGCATGACAGGGTGATCTCCAGCCTTGTCCTCGTCAACACTCTCACCTGTGTTAACAAGAGAATCACTGACATGATGTCAGCTGGTCCTTTTGTGGCAGGGCTGAAATGCAGTGGAAATGTTTTTGGGGGATTAAGTTCATTTTCATGGCAAAATGCAATTAATTGCAATTCATTTGATCACTCTTCATAACAGTCTGGAGTATAAGCAAATTGCCATCATAAAAACTGAGGCAGCAGACTTTGTGAAAATTAATATTTGGGTCATTCTCAACTTTTGACCAAGACTGTATATTAACAGCAGGGTTTTAAACACAGTCTGTGTGCTTACTAGTTATTACATGTCATATACAGTGGGGGAAAAAAGTATTTAGTCAGCCACCAATTGTGCAAGTTCTCCCACTTAAAAAGATGAGAGAGGCCTGTAATTTTCATCATAGGTACACGTCAACTATGACAGACAAATGGAGAATTTTTTTCTCCAGAAAATCACATTGTAGGATTTTTTATGAATTTATTTGCTAATTATGGTGGAAAATAAGTATTTGGTCACCTACAAACAAGCAATATTTCTGGCTCTCACAGACCTGTAAGTTCTTCTTTAAGAGGCTCCTCTGTCCTCCACTCATTACCTGTATTAATGGCACCTGTTTGAACTTATCAGTATAAAAGACACCTGTCCACAACCTCAAACAGTCACACTCCAAACTCCACTATGGCCAAGACCAAAGAGCTGTCAAAGGACACCAGAAACAAAATTGTAGACCTGCACCAGGCTGGGAAGACTGAATCTGCAATAGGTAAGGAGCTTGGTTTGAATAAATCAACTGTGGGAGCAATTATTAGGAAATGGAAGACATACAAGACCACTGATAATCTCCCTCGATCTGGGGCTCCACGCAAGATCTCACCCCGTGGGGTCAAAATGATCACAAGAACGGTGAGCAAAAATCCCAGAACCACACGGGGGGACCTAGTGAATGACCTGCAGAGAGCTGGGACCAAAGTAACAAAGCCTACCATCAGTAACACACTACGCCTCCAGGGACTCAAATCCTGCAGTGCCAGATGTGTCCCCCTGCTTAAGCCAGTACATGTCCAGGCCCATCTGAAGTTTGCTAGAGTGCATTCGGATGATCCAGAAGAGGATTGGGAGAATGTCATATGGTCAGATGAATCCAAAATATAACTTTTTGGTAAAAACTCAACTCGTCGTGTTTGGAGGACAAAGAATGCTGAGTTGCATCCCAAGAACACCATACCGACTGTGAAGCATGGGGGTGGAAACATCATGCTTTGGGGCTGTTTTTCTGCAAAGGGACCAGGACGACTGATCCGTGGAAAGGAAAGAATGAATGGGGCCATGTATCGTGAGATTTTGAGTGAAAACCTCCTTCCATCAGCAAGGGAATTAAAGATGAAACGTGGCTGGGTCTTTCAGCATGACAATGATCCCAAACACACCGCCCGGGCAACGAAGGAGTGGCTTCGTAAGAAGCATTTCAAGGTCCTGGAGTGGCCTAGCCAGTCTCCAGATCTCAACCCCATAGAAAATCTTTGGAGGGAGTTGAAAGTCCGTGTTGCCCAGCGACAGCCCCAAAACATCACTGCTCTAGAGGAGATCTGCATGGAGGAATGGGCCAAAATACCAGCAACAGTGTGTGAAAACCTTGTGAAGACTTACATAAATCGTTTGACCTGTGTCATTGCCAACAAAGGGTATATAACAAAGTATTGAGAAACTTTTGTTACTTACCAAATACTTATTTTCCACCATCATTTGCAAATAAATTCATTAAAAATCCTACAATGTGAAATTTTGGATTTTTTTTCTCATTTTGTCTGTCATAGTTGACGTGTACCTATGATGAAAATTACAGGCCTCTCATCTTTTTAAGTGGTGGCTGACTAAATACTTTTTTTCCCCACTGTACATTTGAAGTCGGAAGTTTACATACACTTAGGCTGGAGTCATTAAAACTCGTTTTTCAACCACTCCACAAATGTCTTGTTAACAAACTATAGTTTTGGCAAGTCGGTTAGGACATCTACTTTCTGCATGACAACAATTCTTTACAAACAGAATATTTCATTTATAATTCACTATATCACAATTCCAGTGGGTCAGAAGTTACATACACTTAGTTGACTGTGCCTTTAAACAGCTTGGAAAATTCCAGAAAATGATGTCATGGCTTTAGATGCTTCTGATAGGCTAATTGACATCATTTGAGTCAATTGGAGGTGTACCTGTGGATGTATTTCCAGGCCTACCTTCAAACTCAGTGCCTCTTTGCTTGGAAAAAGGGGGTATGGGGTGGGTGGGGGGGGTCGCTTGCAAGCCGATGAACACCATCCCAACTGTGAAGCACGGGGGTAGCAGCATCATGCTGTGGGTGTGATTTGCTGAAGGAGGGACTGGTGCACTTCACAAAATAGATGGCATCATGCGGAAGGAAAATTATCTGGATATATTAAAGCAACATCTCAAGACATCAGTCAGGAAGTTAGAGCTTGGTCGCAAATAGGTCTTCCAAATGGACAATGACCCCAAGCATACTTCCAAAGTTGTGGCAAAATGGCTTAAGGACAACAATGTCAAGGAATTTGAGTGGCCATCACAAAGCCCTGACCTCAATCCTATAGAACATTTGTGGGCAGAACTGAAAAAGCATTTTGTGTATATTATAATAATAATAATATGCCATTTAGCAGATGCTTTTATCCAAAGCGACTTAGTCATGTGCGCATACATTTTTACGTATGGGTGGTCCCGGGGATCGAACCTACTACCCTGGCGTTACAAGCACCATGCTCTACCAATTGAGCTACAGAGGACCACTATTAACAGCAGGGTTATAAATCAAATCAAATCAAATTTTATTGGTCACATGCGCCGAATACAACAGGTGCAGACATTACAGTGAAATGCTTACTTACAGCCCTTAACCAACAGTGCATTTATTTTAAACAAAAAAGTAAGAATAAAACAACAACAAAAAAGTGTTGAGAAAAAAAGAGCAGAAGTAAAATAAAGTGACAGTAGGGAGGCTATATATACAATAAAATAAAGTGACAGTAGGGAGGCTATATATACAGGGGGGTACCGTTGCATAGTCAATGTGCGGGGGCACCGGCTAGTTGAGGTAGTTGAGGTAATATGTACATGTGGGTAGAGTTAAAGTGACTATGCATAAATACTTAACAGAGTAGCAGCAGCGTAAAAAGGATGGGGTGGGGGGGCAGTGCAAATAGTCCGGGTAGCCATGATTAGCTGTTCAGGAGTCTTATGGCTTGGGGGTAGAAGCTGTTGAGAAGTCTTTTGGACCTAGACTTGGCACTCCGGTACCGCTTGCCGTGCGGTAGCAGAGAGAACAGTCTATGACTAGGGTGACTGGAGTCTTTGACAATTTTGAGGGCCTTCCTCTGACACCGCCTGGTATAGAGGTCCTGGATGGCAGGGAGCTTTGCCCCAGTGATGTACTGGGCCGTACGCACTACCCTCTGTAGTGCCTTGCGGTCAGAGGCCAAGCAGTTGCCATACCAGGCGGTGATGCAACCAGTCAGGATGCTCTCGATGGTGCAGCTGTAGAATTTTTTGAGGATCTGAGGACCCATGCCAAATCTTTTTAGTCTTCTGAGGGGGAATAGGCTTTGTCGTGCCCTCTTCACGACTGTCTTGGTGTGTTTGGACCATGATAGTTGTTGGTGATGTGGACACCAAGGAACTTGAAGCTCTCAACCTGTTCCACTAAAGCCCCGTCGATGAGAATGGGGGCGTGCTTACTAGTGAGAACAGTCTGTGTGCTTACTAGTCATATATATATGTTGTTATTCAGCTAGCTTGTTAAGATAGCCTAGCACTACGCTAATGCTAATTAACTAGCTAGCCAACTAACGTCCACAACCATGAGCTCAATAAGCTACTCGCCCCGTACAAAAGAAGATGTGTGCTGGTTGGAGAAAGAAGCTCTGGGGCTGAACATTGTTGTGAAAGAGGAAGAGGAGGATACCACAGTGAAAGGAGAGGAGGGGGAGATGACTGTCACAGTGAAAGGAGAGGAGGGGGAGATGACTGTCACAGTGAAAGGGGAGGCGGGGGGGGATGACTGTCACAGTGAAAGAGGAGAAGGAGGAGGATGGATATCTGATTAACAGCAGTGAGTTTTGTCTTGGGGAGGGGCAGAAAGCTCTGATTAGAGAAAAGGCCTGCAGTGTCACTGGCCTTTTTAACTATCCCAAAGCCTAGGACCAAGAGGCATGGAGAGGCAGCCTTTAGTTACTATGCCTCCCAGCCTCTGGAATAGCCAGAGAACCTGAGGGGGAAGGAAACTGTGGCATTTTAAAAAATAGATCTTAAAACACACCTTTTTAGTGGTGCTTTTCCTCAGGGTGCTTTTTAGTCGTGCATTTTTTATTGTAATTCTTTAGTTTTTTATCCTCTTATATTTGTGTAGTAAATATTTAGTTTCATTTTAATTGTTTTTATTAGTTTTTTTCCTGTGAAGCACATTGTGTTCCATTCCATGTCTGAAATGTGCTGTATAAATAAAGCTTGATTTGATTCTCTATGGTGTTATTAGATCCCTAATATTGAGTTAGGCCTGTAAGGTAAGATAGACTGATATGATTGAAATCTCTATGGTGTTATTGAATTTAAACAACAAGGCACTCAACCCCGTGGATTATTGTAAACAACTAATAGCTGTTCTCTAACATGACGTGAAGAGGAGTGAATAACACACAATTAATAGCTGTTCTCTAACATGACGAATAACACACAACTAAGTTAATAACACAACTAAGAGCTGTTCTCTAACATGACGTGAAGAGGAGTAAATAACACAACTAAGAGCTGTTCGTATTGGAGATCTTTAGTTAACAGCGAAATAGCCGATAAATACTGTATATACAGTTCCTTCAGAAAGTATTTATACCCCTTCCACTTTTTCACATTTTGTTGTTACAACCCTGAATTTAAAATGGATTAAATTGAGATTAATTTTGTCACTGGCATACTCACAATACCCCAAAATGTCAAAGTGGAATCATGTTTTTCGAACAAATTAATTAAAAATAAAAAGCTGAATTGTCTTGAGTTAATAAGAATTCAACCTATTTGTTATGACAAGCCTAAGAAAGTTCAGGAGTAAAAATCTTCTCAACAAGTCACATAATAAGTTGCATGGACTCACTCTGTGTGCAATAATAGTGTTTAACATGATTTTTGAATGACTACCTCATCTCCGTATCCCAGACATACTGTACAATTATCTGTAATGTCTCTCAGTCGAGCAGTGAATTTCAAACACAGATTCAACCACAACGACCAGGGAAGTTTTCCAATGCCTCACAAAGAAGGGCACCTATGGGTAGACGACATTGAATATTCCTTCATTCATTACACTTTGGATGGTGTATCAATATACCCAGCTTCTACAAAGATAGAGACATCCTTCTTAACTCAGTTGCCAGTGAGGAAGGAAACCGCTCAGGGATTTCACCATGAGGCGAATGCTGACTTTTAAACAGTTACAGAGTTTAATGGCTGTGATAGGAGAAAACTGAGAATGGATCAACAACATTGTAGTTACTCCACAATACTAACCTAAATTACAGAGTGAAAAGAAGGAAGCCTGTACATAATAAAAATATTCCAAAACATGCATCCTGTTTGCAACAAGGAACTAAAGTAATAATGCAAAAAAATGTGGCAAAGCAATTTAACTTTTTGCAATAAAATGCGAATTAATTACTTTAAAATCATACAATATGATTTTCTGGATTTTTGTTTTAAATTCCGTCTCTCACAGTTGAAGTGTACCTATGATAAAAATTATAGACCTCTACATGCTTTGTAAGTAGGAAAACCTGCAAAATCGGCAGTGTATCAAATACTTTTTCTCCCCACTGTATATAATAATGTATGCACTCACTAACTGTAAGTCGCTCTGGATAAGAGTGTCTGCTAAATGACTAAAATGTAAATGTCCTGCCACTGTTGTCTAGCAATGATCAACAACCAATTTGACGGAGCTTGAAGAATTTGTAAAATAATAATAGTAAATGTTGCACAATCCAGGTTTAGAAAGCTCTTAGAGACTTACCCAGAAAGACTCAGCTGTAACCGCTGCTAAAAGGTGCTTCTATAAAGTATTGACTCAGGTGTGAATACTTACACTACCAGACAAAGGTTTTAGAACACCTACTCATTCAAGGGTTTTTCTTTATTTGGACTATTTTCTACATTGTAGACTAATAGTGAAGACATCAAAACTATGAAATAACACATATGGAATCATGTAGTAACTAAAAAAGTGTTAAACAATTCAAAACATGTTTTATATTTGAGATTCTTCAAATAGCCACCCTTTGCCTTGATGACAGCTTTGCACACTCTTGCCATTCTCTCTACCAGCTTCACCTGGAATACTTTTCCAACAGTCTTGAAGGAGTTCCCACATATGCTGAGCACTTGTTGGCTGCTTTTCCTTCACTCTGCGGTCCGACTCATCCGAAACGATCTCAATTTAGTTTAGGTCGGGGGTTTGTGGAGGCCAGGTCATCTGATGCAGCACTACATCACTCTCCTTCTTGGTAACATAGCCCTTACATAGCCTGGAGGTGTGTTGGGTCATTGTCCTGTTGAAAAACAAATGATAGTCCAACTAAGCCCAATCAAGATGGAATGGCGTATCGCTGCAGAATGCTGTGGTAGCCATGCTGGTTAAGTGTGCCTTGAATTCTAAATAAATCACAGACAGTGTCACCAGCAAAGCACCCCCACACCATAACACCTCCTCCTCCATGCTTTACGGTGGGAGATACACATGCGATCATCTGTTCACAAAGATCTGCCTTACCAAAGACACTGCGGCTGGAACCAAAAATCTCCAATTTAGACTCCAGACCAAAGGACAAATTTCCACCGGTCTAATGTCCATTGCTTGTGTTTCTTGGCCCAAGCAAGTGTCTTCTTCTTATTGGTGTCCTTTAGTAGTTTTTTCTTTGTAGCAGTTCGACCATGAAGGACTGATTCACACAGTCCCCTCTGAACAGTTGATGTTGAGGTGTGTATGTGATTTAACTCTGAAGCATTTATTTGGGCTGCAATTTCTGAGGCTGGTAACTCTAATGAACTTATCCTCTGCAGCAGAGGTAACTGGGTCTTCCATTCCTGTGGCGGTCCTCATGAGAGCCAGTTTCATCATAGAGCTTGATGGTTTTTGCGACTGCACTTTAAGAAACGTTCGAAGTTCTTGAAATGAGTGACTGATCTTCATGTCTTAAAGTAATGATGGACTGTCGTTTCTCTTTGCTTATGTGAGCTGTTCTTGCCATAATATGGACTTGGTCTTTTACCAAATATGGCTATCTTCTGTATACCCCCCCCCCCCCCCCCTTACCTTGTCACAACAAAACTGATTGAATCAAATGCATTAAGAAGGAAAGAAATTCCACAAATTAACTTTTAAGAAGGCACACCTGTTTATTGAAATGCATTCCAGGTGACTACCTCATGAAGCTGGTTGAGAGAATGTCAAGAGTGTGCAAAGCTGTCTTCAAGGCAAAGGGTGGCTATTTGAAGAATCACAAATATTGTTTCGACCCCAGGAAGAGTAGCTGCTGCCTTGGGAGCAGCTAATGGGGATTCCTAATGAATACAAATACTTTTTAGGTTACTACATGATTCCATATGTGTTATTTCATAGTTTTGATGTCTTCACTATTATTCTACAATGTAGAGCATAGTAAAAAATTAAGAAAAACCCTTGATGAGTAGGTGTTCTAAAACTTTTGACCGGTAGTGTATATAAATGAGATTTTACTGTATTTAATTTAAATAGATTTATGCACAACAGCATTCTATCCAAGGTGGGAGAGAGCACGAGGAGGGATCATGTCATGCAGGTTCAGGTATCCGCTACAGGACAGTTGTATATTATTTAAAACATCAATTGGTAGCTGATTAGTATGTATGGATCATTTATTTTAAAATCTGCAATGTTTGAATGTCCAGTTTTAATTACTGAACAATAAATGACGTTATTACCACCAGCCAGCAGGCTATAAAATTGCAGCATTACAACACCATTTATAGATTTCGTGAAATGTTAGGCCCCGTGTAGCTCAGTTGGTAAAGCATGTCGTTTGCAATGCCAGGGTTGTGGGTTCGATTCCCATGGGGGGCAAGTATGAAACAAATTATATAGGCACTCACTAACTGTAAGTCGCTCTGGATAAGAGCGTCTGCTAAATGACTAAAATGAGAAAATGACGACCAAATAGAGGCCTACCAATAAACCTTTATCCATTAGCTAAAGCAAAGCTTTACATGCTCTTGCACCACAGGAACCCTATCATCGATTAATTAGGCACGCAGCCGCATAGACATGTCGCTATTTCAGCACGATGTACAGCGATCGGTTTGTGAGTGGAACTACAAATACCTAGGTGTCTGGTTAGACTGTAAACTCTCCTTCCAGACTCACATTAAGCATCTCCAATCCAAAGTTAAATCTAGAATCAGCTTCCTATTTCGCAACAAAGCCTCCTTCACTCATGCTGCCAAACATGCCCTCGTAAAACTGACTATCCTACCGATCCTTGACTTTGGCGATGTCATTTACAAAATAGCCTCCAAGCAAATTGAATGTAGTCTATCACAGTGCCATCCGTTTTTCACCAAAGCCCCATATACTACCCACCACTGTGACCTGTGCGCTCTTGTTGGCTGGTCCTCACTACATATTCGTCGCCAAACCCACTGGCTCCAGGCCATCTATAAATCACTGCTAGGCAAATCCCTGCCTTATCTTAGCTCATTGGTCACCATAGCAACACCCACCCGTAGTATGCGCTCCAGCAGGTATATCTCACTGGTCATCCCCAAAGCCAACACCTCCTTTGGCCGCCATTCCTTCCAGTACTCTGCTGCCAATGACTGGAACGAACTGCAAAAATCTCTGAAGCTGGAGACTCTTATCTCCCTCACTAACTTTAAGCATCAGTTGTCAGAGCACCTTACCGATCACTGCACCTGTACACAGCCCATCTGAAATTAGCCCGCCCAACTACCTCATCCCCATATTGTTATTTATTTTGCTCATTTGCACCCCAGTATCTCTATTTGCACATCATTACATTTACATTTTAGTCATTTAGCAGACGCTCTTATCCAGAGCGACTTACAGTTAGTTATTACATTTTAGTACATTTGTCAGCCAAAACATGACACCCACTGTCATAAGGTGCTGAAGGTGGGTGTGGTGTATGAATCAGGCGCAGGATGCAGAGGCTCAGTCCAAAGGCTTTAGTGCAAAATTCACACAAACAAAAGTACAATAAGCCTGAAGGCGAATACAAGGCGCACACAGGCGACAAAATAAACGGCGCACAAAACATGTGAAAAGTAATCACTCCAAAACACTGGAGGGAAATAGTAGCTCCAACACGTAACAGAGGCGCAATCACACACAAACACATAAACACACAACAAGAACTAAATTGAACACTAACGAGGACTAACTAGACACAGGTGTACAACATTAAGACCAAACCAAACGAACATGAAACATAGATCGGTGGCAGCTAGTACTCCGGGGACGACGACCGCCGAAGCCTGCCCGAACCAGGAGGAGGAGCAGCCTCGGCCGAAACCGTGACAATACCCCCCACTTGACGCGTGGCTCCAGCCGTGCGCCGACCCCGGCCTCGGGGACGACCAGGAGGACGCGGAGCAGGGCGCGCGGGATGGTCCCGGTGGAACTCCGACAGGAGAGATGGGTCTAGGATGTCCCTCCGCGGCACCCAGCACCGCTCCTCCGGGCCGTACCCCTCCCACTCCACGAGATACTGGAGACCCCCCATCCGGCGTCTGGAGTCCAAGATGGACCGAACGGTGTACGCCGGAGCCCCCTCGATGTCCAATGGGGGCGGAGGAGTCTCTCCTATCTCATTGTCCTGGAGTGGACCAGCTACCACCGGCCTGAGAAGAGACACATGGAACGAGGGGTTAATATTCTTATATTCAACAGGTAGATGTAACTTATAACACACCTCGTTCTATCTTCTCAGGACTTTAAAGGGCCCCACAAACCGCCGACCCAGCTTCCGGCAGGGCAGGCGGAGGGGTAGGTTTCTGGTAGAGAGCACATCTCCGGGTGCGTACACCGGCCCCTCACTGCGGTGGAGATCGGCGCTCGCCTTGTGACGACAGACGGCCCGCTGCAGGTGGACGTGGGCAGCGTTCCACGTCTCTTCCGAGCGCCTCATCCAATCATCCACCGCAGGGGCCTCGATCTGGCTCTGCTGCCACGGTGCCAGAACCGGCTGGTAACCTAATACACATTGGAAAGGGGTTAGGTTGGTAGAGGAGTGGCGAAGAGAATTCTGGGCCATCTCGGACCAGGGAATGTAACGCGCCCACTCCTCAGGCCGGTCCTGGCAATACGACCTCAGAAACCTACCCACATCCTGGTTGACACGTTCTACCTGCCCGTTACTCTCCGGGTGGTACCCCGAGGTAAGGCTAACCGAGACCCCCAAACGCTCCATAAACGCTCTCCACACCCGGGAGGTAAACTGGGGGCCTCGATCAGACACTATATCCTCGGGGACCCCGTAATGCCGGAAGACGTGGGTAAATAGGGCCTCAGCAGTCTGTAGGGCAGTAGGAAGACCCGACATAGGGAGAAGGCGACAGGCCTTAGAGAACCGGTCCACAACGACCAGGATGGTGGTATTCCCCTGAGAGAGGGGAAGGTCTGTTACAAAATCCACCGAGAGGTGGGACCATGGTCGTTGTGGAACGGGTAGGGGCTGTAACTTACCCCTGGGCAGATGTCGGGGCGCCTTACACTGGGCGCACACCGAGCAGGAGGAGACATAAACCCTCACATCCCTAGCCAAAGTGGGCCACCAGTATTTAGTGCTAAGTTAATGCACTGTCCGGCCGATACCCGGATGTCCAGAGGAGGGTGACGTGTGAGCCCAGTAAATGAGTCGATCCCGAATCTCGAGCGGAACGTACCTCCGACCCTCAGGACACTGTGGAGGGCTGGGGTCGGTACGCAACGCTCGCTCGATTTCGGAATCGACCTCCCACACCACCGTTGCCACAAGGAAAGACTCCGGTAGTATGGGAGTGGGCTCAACGGACCTCTCCTCCGTGTCATACCGCCGGGACAGCGCATCTGCCTTACCATTCTGGGACCCAGGGATGTACGTGATTTTAAATACGAACCTGGTGAGAAACATACTCCATCGAGCCTGGCGAGGGTTCAGTCTCCTCGCTGCCCGGATGTACTCCAGGTTCCGATGGTCAGTCAAAATGAGGAAAGGGTGTTGAGCCCCCTCAAGCCAATGCCTCCACACCTTAAGGGCTTGAACTACAGCTAACAGCTCCCTGTCCCCAACGTCATAGTTACGCTCCGCCGGGCTGAGCTTCTTAGAGTAAAAAGCACAGGGGCGGAGTTTAGGTGGCGTGCCGGACCGTTGAGAGAGAACGGCCCCTATACCAGCCTCAGACGCGTCTACCTCAACCTGAAAGGGTAATGCGGGATCCGGATGCACCAGCACCGGAGCCGACGTAAACAGGTCCTTCAGTCTCCTAAAGGCCCTGTCCACATCGGCTGACCACTGCAGTCGCACCGGACCCCCCTTCAGAAGGGACGTGATGGGAGCTGCCACCTGTCCAAAACCCCGGATAAACCTCCGGTAGTAATTCGCAAAACCCAAAAACTGCTGCACCTCTTTTACAGTAGTTGGGGTTTGCCAATTATGCACAGCGGACACACGATCCACCTCCATTCTCACCCCTGACGCGGACAACCGATAACCCAAAAAGGAGACCGACTCCTGGAAAAACAGACATTTCTCTGCCTTGACATATAGGTCGTGTTCCAACAGCCTCCTCAATACACGACGCACCAGGGTTATATGCTCGGCTCGGGTAGACGAGTACACCAGAATGTCATCAATGTACACGACCACCCCTTGTCCCTGCATATCCCGGAAAATCTCATCTACGAAGGATTGGAAGACTGATGGAGCATTCATCAACCCATATGGCATGACGAGATATTCGAAATGACCTGACGTGGTACTAAACGCTGTCTTCCATTCGTCACCCTCCATTATGCGCACCAAGTTATACGCGCTCCTGAGATCCAGTTTTGTGAAAAACCGCGCTCCATGCAATGACTCCGTCATGGTCGCAATCAGAGGGAGTGGATAACTGTATTTCACAGTAATCTGATTGAGACCACGGTAATCAATGCACGGGCGCAACCCTCCATCTTTCTTTTTCACAAAAAAGAAGCTTGAGGAGGCGGGAGAAGTGGAGGGCCGAATGTATCCCTGTCTCAAAGATTCGGCTATGTAAGTCTCCATAGCTTTTCTCTCCTCTTGAGACAAAGGATACACATGGCTCCGTGGGAGCGCTGCTCCTGCCTGGAGATCAATCGCACAATCCCCCTGTCTATGAGGAGGCAACTGCGTCGCCCTAGTTTGGCTAAACACGAGAGCTAAATCCCCATATTCAGGCGGAATGTGCAGTGCGGGCACTTGGTTTGGACTCTCCACCGAAGTCGCCCCCACGGAAACACCCAGACATCGCCCCTCGCACTGAGCAGACCACCCATCGAGAGCCCTCTGTTGCCACGAAATAGCAGGGTTGTGGGTGCTTAACCAGGGAATCCCCAGCACCACTGGGTACGCAGGAGAGTCGATCAGATACAGCTGTATAGTCTCCTCATGACCCCCCTGCGCACACATCCGAAGTGGCGCTGTGATCTCCCTGATCAACCCCGACCCCAACGGACGGCTATCTAAGGCATGAACGGGAAAAGGTTTGTGAACAGGTAGGAGAGGGATCCCTAACTCAAAACAAAACTTCCGATCAACAAAATTCCCAGCTGCGCCTGAATCTACGAGCGCCTTATGCTGGGAATGAGGTGCAACCTGTGGAAAACACACAGGTATACAAAAGTGCGCAACAGAAAGCTCTGGGTAAGTGGGACGTCTACTCACCAGGGAGGCCCCCCCAGTGCGTGGCCTGTTGTCTTCCCCCTCGGAGAACCCTCCCCAGCACGTGGCCGCAGTGTGCCCTCCACGACCGCACTTGGTGCAGGAGACAGGCCCCCTCGGGCTCCTCCTACTCCGTTCTCTAGCACCGGCACCCCCGAGCTCCATAGGGCTCGGCTCGGAGGCGCCGGAGGGCGGAATGGACGGACTCCCCTCGGGACGTCCACGGGTGGCCAGCAGGGTGTCCAGACGGATGGACATATCGACCAACTGGTCGAATGTAAGATGGGTATCCCTGCAGGCCAACTCACGTTGAACGTCCTCTCGTAGGTTACATCGAAAATGGTCGATGAGAGCCTGTTCATTCCACCCTGCATCAGCCGCTAGAGTCCGGTACTCTAGAGCGAACGCCTGCGCGCTCCTCCTCCCCTGTCTCAACTGGACTAGACGCTCCCCCGCCGCTTTGCCCTCAGGTGGATGGTCGAACACGGCCTTGAAGCGGCGGGAGAACTCTGCGTAGGTCATGGTGTTGGCGTCCATTCTCCTCCACTCGGCGTTAGCCCACTCCAACGCCTTGCCCGTGAGACAGGAGATGAGGGCGGAAACGCTCTCGTGTCCCGAGGGCACCAGGTGTACAGTGGCCAGGTAGAGCTCCACCTGCAGGAGGAACCCCTGACACCCGGCAGCTGTTCCGTCATACGCCCTCGGGAGCGAGAGCCGAATCCCCCTGGGTTCCGAACCTAGGACTGGTGGACCGACCGATGGGGTGGGCAGGGTAGGTGGAAGTGTGGGTACCCGGCTGGCCTCCCATCGGTGCAAGGTGTAGATTACCTCCTGTAGAGCGGTTTCCAGTTGTCGAATCTGGCCATCTTGTCCACGGATATGCTCCTCGAGCGACACAATGGAATCAGCTGATCCTGCTGATTCCATTGTGGTGTGTGATTCTGTCATAAGGTGCTGAAGGTGGGTGTGGTGTATGAATCAGGCGCAGGACGCAGAGGCTCAGTCCAAAGGCTTTAGTGCAAAATTCACACAAACAAAAGCACAATAAGCCTGAAGGCGAATACAAGGCGCACACAGGCGACAAAATAAACGGCGCACAAAACATGTGCAAAGTAATCACTCCAAAACACTGGAGGGAAATAGTAGCTCCAACACGTAACAGAGGCGCAATCACACACAAACACAGACACACACAACGAGAACTAAATAGAACACTAACGAGGAATAACTAGACACAGGTGTACAACATTAAGACCAAACCAAACGAACATGAAACATAGATCGGTGGCAGCTAGTACTCCGGGGACGACGACCGCCGAAGTCTGCCCGAACCAGGAGGAGGAGCAGCCTCGGCCGAAACCGTGACACCCACCCTTTTTTTCATGTGTTCTATCGCAAACTGTCATAAACATAAAGCTTTCCAACATAACATCAACTATCCAATCAAAGCCACATTGACAATTTGAAATTAGCACATCAATTACAAAAAATTACAATTTAATATATTTAAATCCCACTTCGTAACTTAACAAAATGTGAAAAAAGTTCAAGGGAGTGCAGACGTTCTAAAGGCAATGTATTATATTAGGTTAACATTTCAAAATAGTCTGATGCATATCCTGAAGATCAGTTCAAATATCCTGTAGATCAGATCAAATAGCCTGTAGATCAGATCAAGGAACGCTGTCTATACTTCCATCCCTTTGGTTATTGGCTGATTCCATCGCCAGCAATACCCAAAAATATTATTGGAATTCTCACATAGAAACGTAATTGGAGTCTGTTATGATGAGTTTCTGCTCAAAGAATCAAGGATATACTTAGACATTCTGTATTTAATGATCGGTACCGGGTTAGAAACACCAACGGACATAGCTTTGCCATTTTGCTGTTTCCAACTAACTAACAAAGAAGACCCTCTACCTTTTATATACCCTCTTGGTCCTCCTTCCTTTCACATCCATCTGGAAACCATCATAGGCCACCCTGTCTCTGTTCTTATTGCCCTTTGACCTCAGGTCACTACATCCTGTCCATCACTCACACTACCCTGACCATCACTAATTACATTACATTTTAGTCATTTAGTAGACGCTCTTATCCAGAGCGACTTAAAGTTAGTGAATACATATATTTATTTATTTTATACTGGCCCCCCATGGGAATTGAACCCACAACCCACAACCCTGGCATTGCAAACGCCATGCTCTATCAACTGAGCTACATCCCTGCCGGCCATTCCCTCCCCTACTCTGGACGACGCTGGGCCAATTGTGCGCCGACCATGAGTCTCCCGGTCGCGGCCGGCTGCAACAGAGCCTGGATTCGAACCAGGATTTCTAGTGGCACAGTTAGCACTGCGATGCAGTGCCTTAGACCACTGCGCCACTCAGGAGGTGTACATCTCTTGCACATCAATCATTCCAGTGTTAATAATAATTGTAATGATTTTGCACTATGGCCTATTTATTGCCTTACCTCCATAACTTGCTACATTTGCAAACACTGTATATATATTTTCTGTTGTATTTTTTATTTAAGTTTTGTTTTACCCCATATGTAACTCTGTGTTGTTGTTTTTATCGCACTGCTTTGCTTTATCTTGGCCAGGTCGCAGTTGTAAATGAGAACTTTGTTCTCAACTGGCTTACCTGGTTAAATAAACGTAAAATAAAAAATAAAAATGATTTGTATGTTGGCCGAATCACAACGTTTCAGTTGAAAGGAAGTGAAGGCGGAGCCTGGGTCTTTTCTCTTGTGACTTTACGCTCCGTGCAGAGTAGAACACCAGACAACATGATTGAACAAAGGAGGAATGTTAAAATGATATCGGACTGTAACTTTTGAAAATGAGCTAAGCAGACTACTGCTGTAGTATTATTTGTATGTTGGCGGAAGTCCTATTTTTCATTCGAACGGAAGTGAAGGTGGAGTCACATGTTCTCTATTCTCCATTTTGTCTTGTGACTAGGCAGAGAGTCACATGTTGAAATATAACGTCTCGGTCCTCTACATCCCTGATCTAAAAGGTCCGTAGACTAGAGATAAACATCTAGTTAACTTCGCCTGAACTCTGCAATCGACCATAAACACACGTTTCTACAATGAATCAGGTGAGTTTAGATGAATTTAATCATTTTTATAAAGGGTCTTTGTATCATACTTCCTGCTTTTACACTGCGCGCATTTAATGGTCCTTGACTTTTGGAAAATAATTTGTGTAGTTTAGCTGGTTACTCGTAGCCAGGCCCGGCGGCAGGATGAACTCGGCAAGGGGGCATCAGCAATGACTAAGGGGGCACAACTATTTTCGCTTGCTGATAACACAGGATTGATAATAATCGATAATACAATTACACACAATGTGTTTGCAGCCACGCACGGCTGTCTTGCAGCAAGAATACAGGCTACTGCACCGCTTTACAAACATGGACAATTCATAAATAGCAAGTCATGACAACGCTACACAGCTACTTGCACAATACCCAACAATCCAATTCAAAACAGTTGCTAATTACCGTAATAACACTTTCTCATGCCAATACAATGCATTTCCAATCGCGGAAAGCAAACAATAATGCACTACCAATGACTTATTGGTACAATGCAGCTAGTTGGAGCTTGCCAGTTGGCTGTAGGCTACTCCACTAGCAGCTTGCTAAAAACTGTAAGCAAGCTAGCCTTTTAGCTTCCCACAGATTTAGATGTGGCTTAGTGTTGTAGGTTACGGTCTTGCTGAAAGGTGAGTTCCTCTCCCAGTGTCTGGTGTAAAGCAGACTGAGGCAGTCTTTCCTCTAGGATCTCCCGTTTCGTTTCATCCTGTAAAACTCCCCAGTCTTTGACGATGTCAAGCATTTCCTTACCATGATGCAGCCATCACCATGCTTGAAAATAAGGAGGCAGTTACTCAGTGATGTTATGTTGGATTTGCCCCAAACTTATGGCTTTGCATTTAGGCCCAAAAAGTGTATTCATTTGCCCTGTTACTTTTTTAGCAGTATTACTTTAGTGCCTTGTTGCAAACAAGATATGGAATATTTATATTCTCCTTTCACTCTGTCATTTAGGTCATTATTGTGGATTATTGTGAATAGTCACATGTACAGGGTTGCAGGTGGTCACTGTGGTCTAAGGCACTGCATCGCACTGCACTGCACAGCGTCGTCCAGGGTAGGGGAGGGAATGGCCGGCAGGTATGTAGCTCAGTTGGTAGAGCATGGCGTTTGCAACGGCAGGGTTGTGGGTTCGATTCCCATGGGGGGCCAGTATGAAAAACTAGTCACATGTACAGGGTTGCAGGTCATTATTGTGAATAGTCACATGTACAGGGTTGCAGGTGGTCATTATTGGGGATAATTGTGAATAGTCACATATACAGGGTTGCAGGTGGTCATTATTGTGGATTATTGTGTATAGTCACATGTACAGGGTTGCAGGTAGTCATTATTGTGGATTATTGTGAATAGTCAAATGTACAGGGTTAAAGGTGGTCATTATTGTGGATTATTGTGAATAGTCACATGTACAGGGTTGCAGGTGGTCATTATTGTGGATTATTGTGGATAGTCACATGTACAGGGTTGCAGGTGGTCATTATTGGGGATTATTGTGAACATCTTTGACGTGTCTGGGTGGCTTAATACACCATACACAACATCATTATTAACAGAGGAAGGGTTAGTCATTCATATCACACAATTACTATTTTAGTTATTGTTTTGTATTTGTTTGTTAAAATATGTAGAATTTTGTTTTTACTTTCACATTATTTTGTGTAGATGAATAACGGAAAATTATAATCAAATCTATTTCAATCCCACTTTTTAAAGCAACAAAATGTGAAAAAAGTTATAGTGGGTGTAGACTTTCCATAGGAACTGTATAGCCTAATAATATTTAGGTAGTTAATTTCCTTGGGAAGATAACTGCCCGTGCTTCTCCATCCATTCATATATAGACTACTCTATTTAATTGAGACCACACACTCACCTGATCTGGCACGCCCAACTAGGAGAGGAGAGGTATGGCTGCTGAACTAGGACATGAGAGGTATGGCTGCTGAACTAGGACAGGAGAGGTATGGCTGCTGAACTAGGAGAGGAGAGGTATGGCTGCTGAACTAGGAGAGGATAGGTATGGCTGCTGAACTAGGACAGGAGAGGAGAGGTATGGCTGCTGAACTAGGAGAGGAGAGGTATGGCTGCTGAACTAGGACAGGAGAGGTATGGCTGATGAACTAGGACAGGAGAGGAGAGGTATGGCTGCTGAACTAGGAGAGGAGAGGTATGGCTGCTGAACTAGGAGAGGAGAGGTATGGCTGCTGAACTAGGAGAGGAGAGGTATGGCTGCTGAACTAGGACAGGAGAGGAGAGGTATAGCTGCTGAAGTAGGACAGGAGAGGAGAGGTATGGCTGCTGAACTAGGAGAGGAGAGGTATGGCTGCTGAACTAGGAGAGGAGAGGTATGGCTGCTGAACTAGGAGAGGAGAGGTATGGCTGCTGAACTAGGAGAGGAGAGGTATGGCTGCTGAACTAGGAGAGGAGAGGTATGGCTGCTGAACTAGGAGAGGAGAGGTATGGCTGCTGAACTAGGACAGGAGAGGTATGGCTGCTGAACTAGGAGAGGAGAGGTATGGCTGCTGAACTAGGAGAGGAGAGGTATGGCTGCTGAACTAGGAGAGGAGAGGAGAGGCTGCTGAACTAGGACAGGACAGGACAGGAGAGGTATGCCTGCTGAACTAGGACAGGACAGGAGAGGTATGGCTGCTGAACTAGGAGAGGAGAGGTATGCCTGCTGAACTAGGAAAGGAGAGGTATGGCTGCTGAACTTGAAACAGCAAGAAAGATGAGCGGTCCGTTGCACTTTCTCTTGACCTATGTTTTATACGTAGGATATAGCCTGTCTTTTAGGAGCGGGAATATTTTCAGTCAGAGACAAATAAATTGATAATTAATATAAATTGAGAAGGAGAAGACTCAACGCTCGATCCCCATGTTGCGCCTTTTGCTTTATATTGATAATTACATTTTGGGATTTCACCTCGACTCACATTGGTTGAGCGTCCCCAACTTCTTTCTATTAACAGACACTGTAGTAAACTATAGCCTAATTATATTTAAGTGAATTTCCTTGGAAAGATAACTGCCACGTGATTTATTATCCCATTCATAGGTAGCCTGGTAGGCTAGTGTGTGAATAATTTGACAGAGGTGCTTTTAGTACAATAGCTAGGCTAACGCATACACAGCAGAAAGACACCGTTTCCAAATAATCTGCGGGACAAGTATATTTATCACAACGTTTTCTGTCTGACCGCCCTCAACATGAAAAATACGGACCGCGCTGCAATGATCTCTGTCGGAGCCCGCAGCCCTCTACCTCTAAACGACTTTGTTGTACCATTTGAAAGTGGAAAGAAATATATACAGTTCCAGTCAAAAGTTTGGACACACCTACTCATTCAAGGGTTTTTCTTTATTTTTACGTTGTAGAATAATAGTGAAGACATCAAAACTATGAAATAACACATATGTAATCATGTAGTAACCAAGAAAGTGTTAAACAAATCAAAATATGATGTTTGAGATTCTTAAAATAGCTACCCTTTGCCTTGATGTCAGCTTTGCACTCTCTTGGCATTCTCTCAATCAGCTTCATGAGGTAGTCACCTGGAATATATTCTGAATTGTTTAACACTTTGTTGGTTACCACATTATTCCATATGTGTTATTTCATAGTTTGGATGTTATTACATTTTAGTACATTTGTCAGCCAAAACATGACACCCACCCTTTTTTTATGTGTTCTATCGCAAACTGTCATCAACATGAAGCTTTCCAACGTAACATCAACTATCCAATCTAAGCCACATTGACAATTTGAAATTAGCACATCAATTACAATTTAATATATTTCAATCCCACTTTGTAACGTAACAAAATGTGAAAAAGGTTCAAGGGAGTGCAGACGTTCTAAAGGCAATATATTATATTAGGTTAACATTTCAAAATAGTCTGATGCATATCCTGTAGATCAGATCAAATATCCTGTAGATCAGATCAAATAGCCTGAAGATCAGATCAAATAGCCTGTAGATCAGATCAAATAGCCTGTAGATCAGATCAAATAGCCTGTAGATCAGAACAAATATCCTGTAGATCAGATCAAATATCCTGTAGATCAGATCAAGGAACGCTGTCTATACTTCCATCCCTTTTGTTATTGGCTGATTCCATCGCCAGCAATGGCCAAAAATATTCTTGGAATTCTTACATAGAAACGTAATTGGGGTCTAATATAAAAATAAGCTAAATCAATTTGCCCTTTTTCCCGATAGGGAATGTCCTATTGGTCTGAAGTGTAAGATATTGGTTTCTCCCGTGGGAGCCCCGGGTTCATATCATGCGTGTTACATACAGTTACAATATTTGAGTGCTGCAAATCTGCGTAGCAAGCAAACAGACAATGTGTATTATTTTTAACATGCTGTGAAAGTAGTACTCACTTTTAGGAATGGGTAATCGTTTACAAGTTGCAAGCTATATCATAAACCCATCGTTGAAAACCACAATTTTCATCTTCTGTGGTTTGGTAACTTCCTGTTGTTCAACGGATCGGAATGAAGAAGCAGAGTTTGGAAAAAATGTATTTGGTGTCCATTAAGTCTTAAACAGCAAGGGGGCATTGTTACCACTCCGTTGTGGCCGTCCCCATTTAAATGCAAGACCTCATCATACCATTGTTGTGTTGTTTTACCCTTAGTGTACTAACTTGAACTCCCAATACCCTCTTTTTGGGATTTACAGGAAACACCTATCCCACCCCCCTCCTCCCTCTCCCTCCAACTCTCCTCCCCCCTCCCCCTCTTGGGGTCCCCAGGTCGTGCCTCTCCTGGTAACTTACTGCTGGGTCCGAAGAGGGTGTCTGTGCTGCTGGTCGACTGCAGGAAAACACCGGGACGGAGTGGGTTTATGCTCTTACATACATTTATTTTGGGACACTCCCTAGATGTCCTTAATTACCAGTAAATACAATCACTAACCTTCTTAAAATGTAGAATCATTAGAAGCATTCCTACCCCATTGGTTACATTGATGATTGATTATTTTAACCCATCCAAAATGCTCAAATCTAATCACAAGAGTTTGGAAAGCTGGGCCTTGAACTAACTTCGATATGAAGAAGGAACCCTAACTGTCTGTCTTTGTTTCACAGGGGACAGCCCTAACCGTCGCTCTCTCAGTAGAAGGGGCTTATCATCTGGGGAGGCTAACCAACATCATGATGCTGACGAGGCAGAGAAGAGTCTCTCCAGATCAGAACACCTCAAGAAACCTCACCGCTGCTTTGACTGTGGAAAGAGTTTCACCTCTTCAGGTGGACTTCTACTACACAAGAGAACACACACAGGAGAGAAGCCTTTTGGTTGTGATCAGTGTGGGAAGAGATTCACTCAGTCAGGAAACCTGGCTGAACACAAGAGAATACACACAGGAGAGAAACCTTATAGCTGTGATCAGTGTGGGAAGAGATTCACTCACTCAGGAAGCCTGGCTGGACACAAGAGAATACACACAGGAGAGAAGCCTTACCACTGCTCAGACTGTGGAATGAGCTTAACCACTTCAAACAGACTTCTAGTACACAAGAGAATACACACTGGAGAGAAGCCTTTTGGTTGTGATCAGTGTGGGAAGAGATTCACTCACTCAGGAAGCCTGGCTGGACACAAGAGAACACACACAGGAGAGAAGCCTTTTGGTTGTGATCAGTGTGGGAAGAGATTCACTCACTCAGGAAGCCTGGCCGGACACAAGAGAATACACACAGGAGAGAAGCCTTACCACTGCTCAGACTGTGGAATGAGCTTCAGCACTTCAAACAGACTTCTAGTACACCAGAGAATACACACAGGAGAGAAGCCTTTTGGTTGTGATCAGTGTGGGAAGAGATTCACTCAGTCTGGAGGCCTGGATGGACACAAGAGAATACACACAGGAGAGAAGCCTTACCACTGCTCAGACTGTGGAATGAGCTTCACCACTTCAAACGGACTTCTAGTACACCAGAGAACACACACAGGAGAGAAGCCTTTTGGTTGTGATCAGTGTGGGAAGAGATTCACTCACTCAGGAAGCCTGGCCGGACACAAGAGAATACACACAGGAGAGAAGCCTTACCACTGCTCAGACTGTGGAATGAGCTTCACCACTTCAAACGGACTTCTAGTACACCAGAGAACACACACAGGAGAGAAGCCTTTTGGTTGTGATCAATGTGGGAGGAGATTCACTCGGTCTGGAAGCCTAGATGGACACGAGAATACACACAGGAGAGAAGCCTTATAGCTGTGATCAATGTGGAAGAGATTCACTCAGTCAAGAAACATGGCTAGACACAAGAGAAAACACCACACTGTTGGGTAACCTTTCCACTGTTGGTAGCTCAATCCAGTTAATGGTAGACTAGTGTACACACACCGGAGAAAAGCCCTACAGGGTGAGTTTTGCCACCTCAAGAGTTCTTAATGTGGCCTTCCTTAGTGTAATTTGATGTGCTGTCAACAAGGGGTCCACCCTCTGAAAACTAATTATCCATTATTTCCAGATTTCTAGTTATTGCAATGTGAGTGAAATAGTCTGTGTTTGAATGGTGTGGGTGTTTCCCAACAACAGCATTGGTCAGCTCAGAGAAAGCAGGGCGGTAGCTCCTCCCCCTCTCTCTGCAAGTCTATCGTTAGGGTTAAGGCAAGGGTCCGTTTAATATGTTGACTAGTTGGGATGTGGTCAGAAAAGTCCCTTAATTCGCTGCCATCCCACAGTCTTTTGACAGATGCTATGATACCAGTTAAGTCTGTTCACCAGAGATTACAGAAATGTTGGCAGGTAGATTTCTTTGGTTTGCTTAGCGAGCAAGCTAGAGGGATCTGAAGACTGATAACAATGTCTGAGGACAATTCACCATCACCATGATCGACCCCGTCTACCATCCAACTCACCATGATGAACCCTGTCTACCATTCGACTCACCATCACCATGATCAACCCTGTCCACCATCCAACTCACCATGATCAACCCCGTCTACCATCCAGCTCACCATGATCAACCCCGTCTACCATCCAACTCACCATGATCAACCCTGTCTACCATCCAGCTCACCTTATTTTGAAATGACATGATATTGTTTGGTAGAATGAACACAGTATAGTGAATATTTTCCCAAACTGCGTTACCCACTCCCGTCAGCAGATGACGATGTGAGTCTTTCAAGAGCTGTTTCTTGCGTGACGTATAGTCCAGTGGACAGGAAGCTTTTTCAACAACACAGACTCATCAGCCTCCTCGGTAGCTTGCTAGCAAACATAGAAACCAAAACATCGGCGCTCTTTTGACCATTTCATGTACAGTCGTGGTCAAAGGTTTTGAGAATGACACAAGTATTGGTCTTCACAAAGTTTGCTGCTTCAGTGTTTTTAGATATTTTTCTCAGATGTTACTATGGTATACTGAAGTATAATTACAAGCATTCCATAAGTGTCAAAGGCTTTTATTGACAATTACATTGTTTATGCAAATAGTCAATATTTGCAGTATTGACCCTTCTATTTCAAGACCTCTGCAATGGCATGCTGTCAATTAACTTCTGGGCCACATCCTGACTGATGGCAGCCCATTCTTGCCTAATCAATGCTTGGAGTTTGTCAGAATTGGTGGGTTTTTGTTTGTCCACCCGCCTCTTGAGGATTGACCACAAGTTCTCAATGGGATTAAGGTCTGGGGAGTTTCCTGGCCATGGACCCAACATTTCGATGTTTTGTTCCCCGAGCCACTTAGTTATCACTTTTGCCTTATGGCAAGGTGCTCCATAATGCTGGAAAAGGCATTGTTTGTCACCAAACTGTTCTTGGATGGTTGGGAGAAGTTGTTCTCTGAGGATGTGTTGGTACCATTCTTTATTCATGGCTGTGTTCTTAGGCAAAATTGTGAGTGAGCAAATACTTATTTTCCACCATAATTTGCCAATAAATTAATAAAAAATCCTACAATGTGATTTTCTGGATTTTTTTTCTCAATTTGTCTGTCATAGTTGACGTGTACCTATGATGAAAATTACAGGCGTCTCTCATCTTTTTAAGTGGGATAACTTGCACAATTGGTGGCTGACTAAATACTTTTTTCCCCCACTGTAACTACTTAGACAACGTAACAAACCAATTATATGATTTATAAAATGTTGTAAAGTATTTAAACCCCTTCCACTTTTACACATTTTGTTGTTACAACCCTGAATTTAAAATGGATTAAATTGAGATTAATTTAGTCACTGGCATACACACAGTACCCCAAAATGTCAAAGTGGAATCATGTTTTTCGAAACAAATTAATTAATAATGAAAAGCTGAAATGTCTTGAGTTAATAAGAATTCAACCTATTTGTTATGACAAGCCTAAGAAAGTTCAGGAGTAAAAATCTTCTCAACAAGTCACATAATAAGTTGCATGGACTCACTCTGTGTGCAATAATAGTGTTTAACATGATTTTTGAATGACTACCTCATCTCCGTACTCCAGACATACTGTACAATTATCTGTACGGTCCCTCAGTCGAGCAGTGAATTTCAAACACAGATTCAACCACAAAGACCAGGGAAGTTTTCCAATGCCTCGGAAAGAAGGGCACCTATGGGTAGACAACATTGAATATTCCTTCATTCATTACACTTTGGATGGTGTATCAATATACCCAGCCTCTACAAAGATAGAGACATCCTTCCTAACTCAGTTGCCGGAGAGGAAGGAAACCATTCAGGGATTTCACAATGAGGCTAATGCTGACTTTTAAACATTTACAGAGTTTAATGGCTGTGATAGGAGAAAACTGAGAATGGATCAACAACATTGTAGTTACTCCACAATACTAACCTAAATGACAGAGTGAAAAGAAGGAAGCCTGTACAGAATAAAGTTATTCCAAAAATGCATCCTGTTTGCAACAAGGAACTAAAGTAATAATGCAAAAAAAATGTGGCAAAGCAATTATCTTTTTGCAATAAAATGCAAATTAATTACTTAAAAATCATACAATGTGATTTTCTGGATTTTTGTTTTAAATTCCGTCTCTCACAGTTGAAGTGTACCTATGATAAAAATTACAGACCTCTACATGCTTTGTAAGTAGGAAAACCTGCAAAATCGGCAGTGTATCAAATACTTGTTCTCCCCACTGTATATAATAATGTATGCACTCACTAACTGTAAGTCGCTCTGGATAAGAGCGTCTGCTAAATGACTAAAATGTAAATGTCCTCCCTCATCATAAATGGCACTTATGGCCACTGTTGTCTAGCAATGATCAACAACCAATTTGACGGAGCTTGAAGAATTTGTAAAATAATAATAGTAAATGTGGCACAATCCAGGTTTAGAAAGCTCTTAGAGACTTACCCAGAAAGACTCAGCTGTAACCGCTGCTAAAAGGTGCTTCTATAAAGTATTGACTCAGGTGTGAATACTTACACGACCGGACAAAGGTTTTAGAACACCTACTCATTCAAGGGTTTTTCTTTATTTGGACTATTTTCTACATTGAAGACTAATAGTGAAGACATCAAAACTATGAAATAACACATATGGAATCATGTAGTAACCAAAAAAGTGTTAAACAATTCAAAACATGTTTTATATTTGAGATTCTTCAAATAGCCACCCTTTGCCTTGATGACAGCTTTGCACACTCTTGCCATTCTCTCTACCAGCTTCACCTGGAATACTTTTCCAACAGTCTTGAAGGAGTTCCCACATATGCTGAGCACTTGTTGGCTGCTTTTCCTTCACTCTGCAGTCCGACTCATCCGAAACCATCTCAATTTAGTTTTGGTCGGGGGATTATGGAGGCCAGGTCATCTGATGCAGCACTACATCACTCTCCTTCTTGGTAACATAGCCCTTACATATCCTGGAGGTGTGTTGGGTCAGTGTCCTGTTGAAAAACAAATGATAGTCCAACTAAGTTCAAACCAGATGGGATGGTGTATTGCTGCAGAATGCTGTGGTAGCAATGCTGGTTAAGTGTGCCTTGAATTCTAAATAAATCACAGACAGTGTCACCAGCAAAGCACCCCCACACCATAACACCTCCTCCTCCATGCTTTACGGTGGGAAATACACATGCGATCATCCGTTCACCCACACCGCGTCTCACAAAGACACTGCGGCTGGATCCAAAAATCTCCAATTTGGACTCCAGACCAAAGGACAAATGTCCACCGGTCTAATGTCCATTGCTTGTGTTTCTTGGCCCAAGCAAGTGTCTTCTTCTTATTGGTGTCCTTTAGTAGTGGTTTCTTTGCAGCAGTTCGACCATGAAGGACTGATTTACACAGTCCCCTCTGAACAGTTGATGTTGAGGTGTGTATGTGACTTGAACTCTGAAGCATTTATTTGGGCTGCAATTTCTGAGGCTGGTAACTCTAATGAACTTATCCTCTGCAGCAGAGGTAACCGGGTCTTCCATTCCTGTGGCGGTCCTCATGAGAGCCAGTTTCATCATAGAGCTTGATGGTTTTTGCGACTGCACTTTAAGAAACGTTCAAAGTTCTTGAAATGAGTGACTGATCTTCATGTCTTAAAGTAATGATGGACTGTCGTTTCTCTTTGCTTATGTGAGCTCTTCTTGCCATAATATGGACTTGGTCTTTTACCAAATATGGCTATCTTCTGTATACCCCCCCTTACCTTGTCACAACAAAACTGATTGAATCAAATGCATTAAGAAGGAAAGAAATTCCACAAATTAACTTTTAAGAAGGCACACCTGTTAATTGAAATGCATTCCAGGTGACTACCTCATGAAGCTGGTTGAGAGAATGTCAAGAGTGCACAAGCATTTTTGGGGGCGGGCCCGGCCCCCTTATTTTATATATAGAGGCCCAAAGTCCAACCTTGCAGGGTCCAGAGAAACTGCGTTAACTTTAGAAAATTAGTTACTAAAAGCAGAAGGCGTCCTATGACTGGAGTATTATTTGTATGTTGGCCGAATCCCAACGTTTAAGTTGAACGGAAGTGAAGGCGGAGCCTGGCTCTTTTCTCTTGTGACTTTACGCTCCGTACAGAGTAGAACACCAGACAACATGATTGAACAAAGGAGGAATGATAAAATGATATCGGACGGTAACTTTTGAAAATGAGCTAAACAGAAGCCTCCTGCTGGAGTATTATTTGTATGTTGGCGGAAGTCCTATTTTTCAGTCGAACGGAAGTGAAGGTGGAGTCACATGTTCTCTATTCTCCATTTTGTCTTGTGACTTTAGGCAGAGATTCACATGTTGAAATATAACGTCTCGGTCCTCTACCTCCCAGATCTAAAAGGTCCGTAGACTACAGATAAACATTGTAATCTAGTTAACTTCGCCTGAACTCTGCAATCGACCATAAACACACGTTTCTACAATGAATCAGGTGAGTTTAGATTAATTTAAACATTTTTATAACGGGTCTTTGTGGCCTACTTCCTGCTTTTACACTGCTCGCATTTAATGGTCCTTGACTTTTGGAAAATTATTTGTGTAGTTTAGCTGGTTACTCGTAGCCAGGCCCGGCGGCAGGATGAACTCGGCAAGGGGGCATCAGAAATGACTAAGGGGGCACAACTATTTTCGCTTGCTGATAACACAGGATGGATAATAATCGATAGTACAATTACACACAATGTATTTGCAGCCACGCACGGCTGTCTTGCAGCAAGAATACAGGCTACTGCACCGCTTTACAAACATGGACAATTCATGAATAAATAGCAAGTCATGACAACGCTACACAGCTACATGCACAATCCCCAACAATCCAATGCAAAACAGTTGCTAATTACCGTAATAACACTTCCTCATGCCAAGACAATGCATTTCCAATCGCGGAAAGCAAACAATAATGCACTACCAACGACTTATCGGTACAATGCAGCTAGTTGGAGCTTGCCAGTTGGCTGTAGGCTACTCCACTAGCAGCTTACCAGTTGGCTGTAGGCTACTCCACTAGCAGCTTACCAGTTGGCTGTAGGCTACTCCATTAGCAGCTTACCAGTTGGCTGTAGGCTACTCCACTAGCAGCTTGCCAGTTGGCTGTAGGCTACTCCACTAGCAGCTTACCAGTTGGCTGTAGGCTACTCCACTAGCAGCTTATCAGTTGGCTGTAGGCTACTCCACTAGCAGCTTACCAGTTGGCTGTAGGCTACTCCACTAGCAGCTTACCAGTTGGCTGTAGGCTACTCCATTAGCAGCTTACCAGTTGGCTGTAGGCTACTCCACTAGCAGCTTACCAGTTGGCTGTAGGCTACTCCATTAGCAGCTTACCTGTTGGCTGTAGGCTACTCCACTAGCAGCTTACCAGTTTGCTGTAGGCTACTCCACCAGCAGCTTGCTAAAAACTGTAAGCAAGCTAGCCTTTTAGCTTCCCACAGATTTAGATGTGGCGTAGTGTTGTAGGTTACGGTCTTGCTGAAAGGTAAATTCCTCTCCCAGTGTCTGGTGTAAAGCAGACTGAAGCAGTCTTTCCTCTAGGATCTCCCGTTTCGTTTCATCCTGTAAAACTCCCCAGTCTTTGACGATGTCAAGCATTTCCTTACCATGATGCAGCCATCACCATGCTTGAAAATAAGGAGGCAGTTACTCAGTGATGTTGGATTTGCCCCAAACTTAAGGCTTTGCATTTAGGCCCAAAAAGTGTATTGATTTGCCCTGTTAATTTTTTAGCAGTATTACTTTAGTGCCTTGTTGCAAACAAGATGGATGTTCTGGAATATTTATATTCTCCTTTCACTCTGTCATTTACAGTGGGGAGAACAAGTATTTGATACACTGCCGATTTTGCAGGTTTTCCTACTTACAAAGCATGTAGAGGTCTGTAATTTTTATCATAGGTACACTTCAACTGTGAGAGACGGAATCTAAAACAAAAATCCTGAAAATCACATTGTATGATTTTTAAGTAATTAATTTGCATTTTATTGCATGACATAAGTATTTGATCACCTACCAACCAGTAAGAATTCCGGCTCTCACAGACCTGTTAGTTTTTCTTTAAGAAGCCCTCCTGTTCTCCACTCATTACCTGTATTAACTGCACCTGTTTGAACTCGTTACCTGTATAAAAGACACCTGTCCACACACTCAATCAAACAGACTCCAACCTCTCCACAATGGCCAAGACCAGAGAGCTGTGTAAGGACATCAGGGATAAAATTGTAGACCTGCACAAGGCTGGGATGGGCTACAGGACAATAGGCAAGCAGCTTGGTGAGAAGTTAACAACTGTTGGCGCAATTATTAGAAAATGGAAGAAGTTCAAGATGACGGTCAATCACCCTCAGTCTGGGGCTCCATGCAAGATCTCACCTTGTGGGGCATCAATGATCATGAGGAAGGTGAGGGATCAGCCCAGAACTACACGGCAGGACCTGGTCAATGACCTGAAGAGAGCTGGGACCACAGTCTCAAAGAAAACCATTAGTAACACACTACGTCGTCATGGATTAAAATTCTGCAGCGCACGCAAGGTCCTCCTGCTCAAGCCAGCGCATGTCCAGGCCCGTCTGAAGTTTGCCAATGACCATCTGGATGATCCAGAGGAGGAATGGGAGATGGTCATGTGGTCTGATGAGACAAAAATAGAGCTTTTTGGTCTAAACTCCACTCGCAGTGTTTGGAGGAAGAAGAAGGATGAGTACAACCCCAAGAACACCATCCCAACCGTGAAGAATGGAGGTGGAAACATCATTCTTTGGGGATGCTTTTCTGCAAAGGGGACAGGACGACTGCACCGTATTGAAGGGAGGATGGATGGGGCCATGTATCGCGAGATCTTGGCTAACAACGTCCTTCCCTCAGTAAGAGCATTGAAGATGGGTCGTGACTGGGTCTTCCAGCATGACAACGACCCGAACCACACAGCCAGGGCAACTAAGTAGTGGCTCTGTAAGAAGCATCTCAAGGTCCTGGAGTGGCCTAGCCAGTCTCCAGACCTGAACCCAATAGAAAATCTTTGGAGGGAGCTGAAAGTCCGTATTGCCCAGCGACAGCCCCGAAACCTGAAGGATCTGGAGAAGGTCTGTATGGAGGAGTGGGCCAAAATCCCTGCTGCAGTGTGTGCAAACCTGGTCAAGACCTACAGGAAACGTATGATCTCTGTAATTGCAAACAAAGGTTTCTGTACCAAATATTATGTTCTGCTTTTCTGATGTATCAAATACTTATGTCATGCAATAAAATGCAAATTAATTACTTAAAAATCATACAATGTGATTTTCTGGATTTTTGTTTTAGATTCCGTCTCTCACAGTTGAAGTGTACCTATGATAAAAATTACAGACCTCTACATGCTTTGTAAGTAGGAAAACCTGCAAAATCGGCAGTGTATCAAATACTTGTTCTCCCCACTGTAGGTCATTATTGTGGATTATTGTGAATAGTCACATGTACAGGGTTGCAGGTGGTCACTGTGGTCTAAGGCACTGCATCGCACTGCACTGCACAGCGTCGTCCAGGGTAGGGGAGGGAATGGCCGGCAGGGATGTAGCTCAGTTGGTAAAGCATGGCGTTTGCAACGGCAGGGTTGTGGGTTCGATTCCCATAGGGGGCCAGTATGAAAAACTAGTCACATGTACAGGGTTGCAGGTCATTATTGTGAATAGTCACATGTACAGGGTTGCAGGTGGTCATTATTGGGGATTATTGTGAATAGTCACATATACAGGGTTGCAGGTGGTCATTATTGGGGATTATTGTGAATAGTCAAATGTACAGGGTTGCAGGTGGTCATTATTGTGGATTATTGCGAATAGTCAAATGTACAGGGTTGCAGGTAGTCATTATTGGGGATTATTGTGTATAGTCACATGTACAGGGTTGCAGGTGGTCATTATTGGGAATGATTTCGAATAGTCAAATGTACAGGGTTGCAGGTAGTCATTATTGGGGATTATTGTGAATAGTCAAATGTACAGGGTTAAAGGTGGTCATTATTGGGGATTATTGTGAATAGTCACATGTACAGGGTTGCAGGTGGTCATTATTGGGGATTATTGTGTATAGTCACATATACAGGGTTGCAGGCAGTCATTATTGGGGATTATTGTAAATAGTCACGTGTACAGGGTTGCAGGTGGTCATTATTGGGGATTATTGTGAACATCTTTGACGTGTCTGGGTGGCTTAATACACCATACACAACATCATTATTAACAGAGGAAGGGTTAGTCATTCATATCACACAATTACTATTTTAGTGTCATGAGGTGAGGTGTATGTGTGGTGGAAGTCAGGCGCAGGACACCGAGGCTCAGTCCAACAGAGTTTACTCAAAATTCCAAAAGGACACGGTAAACTAACGACCTCAAACAAAAAGAGGCGAGTATTTACGCACATGCGTAAAACACTAAATAACAAAACAAGAAACGAAACACGCAAACACAAGACAGGCGAACAACAACACACAACTAATCCAAACAAACACAGGGAACTTATAGGACACGTAATAATCACAAATCAGACACAGGTGCTAAAGACAGACAAAAGCAATCGCACATGGAAATAGTCCAACGATGGCAGCTAGTACTCCGGGGACGGCGAACGCCTTTGCCTGCCCGAACCAGGAGGAGGAGCAGTCTCGGCCGAAACCGTGACATTTAGTTTTTAAAAAATATTTGTTTGTACAAATTTGTAGAATTTTGTTTTTACTTTCACATTATTTTGTGTAGATGAATTACGGGAAATTATAATCAAATCTATTTCAATCCCACTTTTTAAAGCAACAAAATGTGAAAAAAGTTATAGTGGGTGTAGACTTTCCATAGGAACTGTATAGCCTAATAATATTTAGGAAGTTAATTTCCTTGGGAAGATAACTGCCGGTGCATCTCCATCCATTCATATATAGACTACTCTATTTAATTGAGACCAAACGCTCACCTGATCTGGCACGCCCAACTAGGAGAGGAGAGGTATGGCTGCTGAACTAGGAGAGGAGAGGTATGGCTGCTGAACTAGGACAGGAGAGGTATGGCTGCTGAACTAGGAGAGGAGAGGTATGGCTGCTGAACTAGGAGAGGAGAGGTATGGCTGCTGAACTAGGAGAGGAGAGGTATGGCTGCTGAACTAGGACAGGAGAGGTATGGCTGCTGAACGAGGAGAGGAGAGGTATGGCTGCTGAACTAGGAGAGGCTGCTGAACTAGGAGAGGAGAGGTATGGCTGCTGAACTAGGAGAGGAGAGGTATGGCTGCTGAACTAGGAGAGGAGAGGTATGGCTGCTGAACTAGGAGAGGAGAGGTATGGCTGCTGAACTAGGAGAGGAGAGGTATGGCTACTGAACTAGGAGAGGAGAGGAGAGGTATGGCTCCTGAACTTGAAACAGCAAGAAAGATGAGCGGTCCGTTGCACTTTCTCTTGACCTACGTTTTGCACGTAGGATATAGCCTGTCTTTTAGGAGCGGGAATATTTTCAGTCAGAGACAAATAAATGGATAATTAATATATATTGAGAAGGAGAAGACTCAACGCTCGATCCCCATGTTGCGCCTTTTGCTTTATATTGATAATCACATTTTGGGATTTCACCTCGACTCACGTTGGTTGAGCGTCCCCAACTTCTTTCTATTAACAGACACAGTAGTAAACTATAGCCTAATTATATTTAAGTGAATTTCCTTGGAAAGATGACTGCCACGTGATTTATTCGCCCATTCATAGGTAGCCTGGTAGGCTAGTGTGTGAATAATTTGACAGAGGTGCTTTTAGTACAATAGCTAGGCTAACGCATACACAGCAGAAAGACACCGTTTCCGAATAATCTGCGGGACAAGTATATTTATCACAACGTTTTCTGTCTGACCGCCCGCAACATGAGAAATACGGACCACGCTTCAATGATCTCTGTCGGAGCCAGCAGCCCTCTACCTCCAAACGTCTTTGTTGTACCATTTGAAAGTGGAAAAAAATATATACAGTTCCAGTCAAAAGTTTGGACACACCTACTCATTCAAGGGTTTTTCTTTATTTTTACGTTGTAGAATAATAGTGAAGACATCAAAACTATGAAATAACACATATGGAATCATGTAGTAACCAAGAAAGTGTTAAACAAATCAAAATATGATGTTTGAGATTCTTCAAATAGCCACCCTTTGCCTTGATGACAGCTTTGCACTCTCTTGCCATTCTCTCAACCAGCTTCATGAGGTAGTCACCTGGAATATATTCTGATTTGTTTAACACTTTGTTGGTTACAACATTATTCCATATGTGTTATTTCATAGTTTGGATGTTATTACATTTTAGTACATTTGTCAGCCAAAACATGACACCCACCCTTTTTTTATGTGTTCTATCGCAAACTGTCATCAACATGAAGCTTTCCAACGTAACATCAACTATCCAATCAAAGCCACATTGACAATTTGAAATTAGCACATCAATTACAAATAATTACAATTTAATATATTTAAATCCCACTTTGTAACGTAACAAAATGTGAAAAAGGTTCAAGGGAGTGCAGACGTTCTAAAGGCAATGTATTATATTAGGTTAACATTTCAAAATAGTCTGATGCATATCCTGTAGATCAGATCAAATATCCTGTAGATCAGATCAAATATCCTGTAGATCAGATCAAGGAACGCTGTCTATACTTCCATCCCTTTTGTTATTGGCTGATTCCATCGCCAGCAATGCCCAAAAATATTCTTGGAATTCTCACATAGAAACGTAATTGGGGTCTAAAATAAAAATAAGCTAAATCAATGTGCCCTTTTTCCCGATAGGGAATGTCCTATTGGTCTGAAGTGTAAGATATTGGTTTCTCCCGTGGGAGCCCCGGGTTCATATCGTGCGTGTTACATACAGTTACAATATTTGAGCGCTGCAAATCTGCGTAGCAAGCAAACAGACAATGTGTATTATTTTTAACATGCTGTGAAAGTGGTACTCACTTTTAGGAATGGGTAATCGTTTACAAGTTACAAGCTATATCATAAACCCATCGTTGAAAACCACATTTTTCATCTTCTGTGGTTTGGTAACTTCCTGTTGTTCAACGGACCGGAATGAAGAAGCAGAGTTTGGAAAAAAAATATTTGGTGTCCATTAAGTCTTAAACAGCAAGGGGGCATTGTTTCCACTCCGTTGTGGCCGTCCCCATTTAATGCAAGACCTCATCATACCATTGTTGTGTAGTTTTACCCTTAGTGTACTAACTTGAACTCCACTACCCTCTTTTTGGGATTTACAGGAAACACCTATCCCACCCCCCTCCTCCCTCCAACCCTCCTCCCCCTCCCCCTCTTGGGGTCCCCAGGTCGTGCCTCTCCTGGTAACTTACTGCTGGGTCTGAAGAGGGTGTCTGTGCTGCTGGTCGACTGCAGGAAAACACCGGGACGGAGTGGGTTTATGCTCTTACATACATTTATTTTGGGACACTCCCTAGATGTCCTTAATTATCATTAAATACAATCACTAACCTTCTTAAAATGTAGAATCATTAGAAGCACTCCTACCTCATTGGTTAAATTGATGATTTTAACCCATCCAATATGCTCAAATCTGATCACAAGAGTTTGGAAAGCTGGGCCTTGAACTAACTTCGATATGAAAAAGGAACCCTAACTGTCTGTCTTTGTTTCACAGGGGACAGCCCTAACCGTCACTCTCTCAGTAGAAGGGGCTTATCATCTGGGGAGGCTAACCAACATCATGATGCTGATGAGGCAGAGAAGAGTCTCTCCAGATCAGAACACCTCAAGAAACACCAGCAGAGACTTACAGGGAAGAAACCTCACTGCTGCTTTGACTGTGGAAAGAGTTTCACCTCTTCAACAAATCTTAATATACACAAGAGAATACACACAGGAGAGAAACCTTATAGCTGTGATCAGTGTGGGAAGAGATTCACTCAGTCAGGAAACCTGGCTGAACACAAGAGAATACACACAGGAGAGAAGCCTTACCACTGCTCAGACTGTGGAATGAGCTTAACCACTTCAAACGGACTTCTAGTACACCAGAGAACACACACAGGAGAGAAGCCTTTTTGTTGTGATCAGTGTGGGAAGAGATTCACTCGGTCAGGAATCCTGGCTTCACACAAGAGAATACACACAGGAGAGAAGCCTTTTGGTTGTGATCAGTGTGGGAAGAGATTCACTCAGTCAGGAAGCCTGGCTGGACACAAGAAAATACACACAGGAGAGAAGCCTTTTGGTTGTGATCAGTGTGGGAAGAGATTCATTCTTTCAGGATACCTGGCTGTACACAAGAGAACACACACAGGAGAGAAGCCTTACCACTGCTCAGACTGTGGAATGAGCTTAAGCACTTCAAAAGGACTTCTAGTACACCAGAGAATACACACAGGAGAGAAACCTTATAGCTGTGATCAATGTAGGAAGAGATTCTCTCATTCAGGACACCTGGTTGAACACCAGAGAACACACACAGGAGAGAAGCCTTTTGGTTGTGATCAGTGTGGGAAGAGGTTCACTCAGTCAGGAAGCCTGGCTGTACACAAGAGAATACACACAGGAGAAAAGCCATTTGGTTGTGATCAATGTGGGAAGAGATTCTCTCATTCAGGACACCTGGTTAAACACCAGAGAACACACACAGGAGAGAAGCCTTTTGGTTGTGATCAGTGTGGGAAGAGATTCACTCAGTCAGGACACCTGGCTTTACACTAGAGAAAACACCACACTGTTGGGTAACCTTTCCACTTTTGGTAGCTCAATCCAGTTAATGGTAGACTAGTGTACATACACCGGAGAGAAGCCCTACAGGGTGAGTTTTGCCACCTCAAGCGTTCTTAATATGGCCTTCCTTAGTGTAATTTGATGTACTGTCAACAAGGGGTCCACCCTCTGAAAACTTTAACTATCCATTATTTCCAGATTTCTATTAATTGCAATGTGAGTGAAATAGTCTGTGTTTGAATGGTGTGGGCGTACGTACCCCAACAACAGAATGGTGTGGGTGTTTCCCAACAACAGGGTTGGTCAGCTCAGAGAAAGCAGGGCGGTAGCTCTACCCAACATTTCTACCCAACATTTCGATGTTTTGTTCCCCGAGCCACTTAGTTATCACTTTTGCCTTATGGCAAGGTGCTCCTTCATGCTGGAAAAGGTATTGTTCGTCACCAAACTGTTCTTGGATGGTTGGGAGAAGTTGTTCTCTGAGGATGTGTTGGTACCATTCTTTATTCATGGCTGTGTTCTTAGGCAAAATTGTAAGCCCACTCCCTTGGCTGAGAAGCAACCCCACACACGAATGGTCTCAGGATGCTTTACTGTTGGCATGACACAGGACTGATGGTAGCGCTCACCTTGTCTTGTCCGGACAAGCTTTTTTCCGGATGCCCCAAACAATCGGAAAGGGGGTTCATCAGAGAAAATGACTTTACCCCAGTCCTCAGCAGTTCAATCCCTGTACCTTTTGTAGAATATCAGTCTGTCCCTGATGTTTTTCCTGGAGAGTAGTGGCTTCCTCGCTGCCCTTCTTGACACCAGGCCATCCTCCAAAAGTCTTCGCCTCACTGTGCGTGCAGATGCACTCACACCTGCCTGCTGCCATTCCTGAGCAAGCTCTGCACTGGTGGTGCCCCGATCCTGCAGCTGAATCAACTTTAGGAGACGGTCCTGGCGCTTGCTGGATTTTCTTGGGCGCTCTGATGCCTTTTTCACACAATTGAACCTCTCTCCTTGAAGTTCTTGATGATCCGATAAGTGGTTGATTTAGGTGCAATCTTACTAGCAGCAATATCCTTGCCTGTGAAGCCATTTTTGTGCAAAGCAATGATGGCGGCACGTGTTTCCTTGCAGGTAACCATGGCTAACAGAGGAAGAACAATGATTTCAAGCACCACCCTCCTTTTTAAAGCTTCCAGTCTGTTATTCTAACTCAATCAGCATGACAGGGTGATCTCCAGCCTTGTCCTCGTCAACACTCTCACCTGTGTTAACGAGAGAATCACTGACATGATGTCAGCTGGTCCTTTTGTGGCAGGGCTGAAATGCAGTGGAAATGTTTTTGGGGGATTAAGTTCATTTTCATCTGATCACTCTTCATAACAGTCTGGAGTATATGCAAATTGCCATCATAAAAACTGAGGCAGCAGACTTTGTGAAAATTTATATTTGTGTCATTCTCAACTTTTGACCACGACTGTATATTAACAGCAGGGTTTTAAACACAGTCTGTGTGCTTACTAGTTATTACATGTCATATACAGTTGAAGTCGGAAGTTTACATACACTTAGGTTGGAGTCATTAAAAGTCGTTTTTCAACCATTCCACAAATTTCTTGTTAACAAACTATAGATTTGGCAAGGCGGTTAGGACATCTACTTTGTGCATGACAACAATTCTTTACAAACAGATTATTTCACTTATAATTCACTATATCACAATTCCAGTGGGTCAGCAGTGTACACACACTTAGTTGACTGTGCCTTTAAACAGCTTGGAAAATTCCAGAAAATTATGTCATGGCTTTAGAAGCTTCTGGCGAATTGACATCATTTGAGTCAATTGGAGGTGTACCTGTGGATGTATTTCCAGGCCTACCTTCAAACTCAGTGCCTCTTTGCTTGACATGATGGGAAAATGAAAAGAAATCAGCCAAGACATCAGAAAAGTAATTGTAGACCTCCACAAGTCTGGTTCATCCTTAGGAGCAATTTCCAAACACCTGAAGGTACCACGTTCATCTGTACAAACAATAGTACGCAAGTATAAACACCATGGGACCACGCAGCCGTCATACCGCTCAGGAAGGAGACGCGTTCTGTCTCCTAGAGATGAACGTACTTTGGTGCGAAAAGTGCAAATCAATCCCAGAAAAACAGCAAAGGACCTTGTGAAATTGCTGGAGGAAACAGGTACAAAAGTATCTATATCCACAGTAAAACGAGTCCTATATCAACGTAACCTGAAAGGCCGCTCAGCAAGGAAGAAGCCACTGCTGCAAAACCGCCATAAAAAAGCCAGACTACGGTTTGCAACTGCACATAGGGATAAAGATTGTACTATTTGGAGGGGGGGGGGGGGGGGGGGTAGCTTGCAAGCCGAAGAACACCATCCCAACCGTGAAGCACGGGGGTGGCAACATCATGCTGTGGGGGTGATTTGCTGCAGGAGGGACTGGTGCACTTCACAAAATAGATGGCATCATGAGGAATGAAAATGATTTTATGTGGATATATTGAAGCAACATCTCAAGACATCAGTCTTCCAAATGGACAATGACCCCAAGCATACTTCCAAAGTTCTGGCAAAATGGCTTAAGTACAACAAAGTCAAGGTATTTGAGTGGCCATCACAAAGCCCTGACCTCAATCCTATAGAACATGTGTGGGTAGAACTGAAAAAGCATGTTCGAGCAAGGAGGCCTACAAACCTGACTCAGTTACACCAGCTCTGTCAGGAGGATTGGGCCAAAATTCACCCAATTTATTGTGGGAAGCTTGTGGAAGGCTACATGTAAAGTTTGACCCAAGTTAAACAATTTAAATGCAATGCGACCAAATACTAATTGAGTGTATGTAAACTTCTGACCCACTGGGAATGTGATGAAAGAATTAAAAGCTGAAATAAATAATTCTCTCTCCTATTATTCTGACATTTCACATTCTTAAAATAAAGTGGTGATCTAACTGACCTAAAACAGGGAATTTTACTAGGATTAAATGTCAGAAATTGTGAAAAACTGAGTTTAAATGCATTTGGCTAAGGTGTATGTAAGCTTCCGACTTCAACTGTATATGTTGTTAGTCAGCTAGCTTGTTACGATAGCATTAGCGTAGTGCTAGGCTAGTTTTAAAACACAACAAACATACAAACCAAAACATTGGTGCTATTTTGACCATTTTGTGTATATTAACAGCAGGGTTATAAACACACAGTCTGTGTGCTTACTAGTAATATATGTTGTTATTCAGCTATATTTGGTTTATTTATGAAAGGAGGGGGAGATGACTGTCACAGTGAAAGGGGAGGAGGGGGAGATGACTGTCACAGTGAAAGGGGAGGAGGGGGAGATGACTGTCACAGTGAAAGGGGAGGAGGGGGAGATGACTGTCACAGTGAAAGGGGAGAAGGAGGGGGAGATGACTGTCACAGTGAAAGGGGAGAAGGAGGGGGAGATGACTGTCACAGTGAAAGGGGAGAAGGAGGGGGAGATGACTGTCACAGTGAAAGGGGAGAAGGAGGGGGAGATGACTGTCACAGTGAAAGGAGAGGAGGGGGAGATGACTGTCACAGTGAAAGGGGAGAAGGGGAAGATGACTGTCACAGTGAAAGGAGAGGAGGGGGAGATGACTGTCACAGTGAAAGGGGAGGAGGGGGAGATGACTATCACAGTGAAAGGGGAGGAGGAGGATGGATATCTGATTAACAGCAGTGAGTTTTGTCTTGGGGAGAGTCAGAAAGCTCTGATTAGAGAAAATGCCTTTTTGGCCTTTTTAACTATCCCAAAGCCTAGGACCAAGAGGCATGGAGAGGCAGCCTTTAGTTACTATGCCTACCAGCCTCTGGAATAGCCAGAGAACCTGAGGGGGAACGAAACTGTGGCATTTTAAAAAAGATATCTTAAAACACACCTTTTTAGTGGTGCTTTTCCTCAGGGTGCTTTTTAGTCGTGCAGTTTATTGTAATTCTTTAGTTTTTTATCCTCTTATATTTGTGTAGTAAATATTTAATTTAATTTTAATTGTTTTTATTAGTTTTTTTCCTGTGAAGCACATTGTGTTCCATTCCATGTCTGAAATGTGCTGTATAAATAAAGCTTGATTTGATTCTCTATGGTGTTATTAGGTCCCTAATATTGTAGTTAGGCCTATAAGGTAAGATAGACTGATATGATTGAAATCTCTATGGTGTTATTGAATTTAAACAACAAGGCACTCAACCCCGTGGATTATTGTGAACAACTAAGAGCTGTTCTCTAACATGACGTGAAGAGCGAATAACACAACTAAGAGCTGTTCGTATTGGAGATGTTTAGTTAACTACTTAGACAACGTAACAAACCAATTATATGATTTATACAGTTTTGTAGAATGAAACGCCTATATGCCCTATATGCCTATGGATTAAGAACCAATTAAAGGGTTTAAAAAGAGCCATGATGAAATGGCTCTATAGGTATTTTTCCATTACATATATTATAATATGCTTAGCAATAGTAGAGACATTTCTTTAGTGCAAATGCTGTGCTTCTGATAAATGATGGTTCCCTCTAGCTCCCTGCATCTGGTCTGGGCCTGTAGGCAAGGACATGGGATGTAGATAAACTTCAGGAACAGATACACCTGTATTGTAGTAACGGAACTAACGTTATCACTTGTTTGTGCGCTAAGACCCGATACACATAGACACAAGAAGAAACCATAGTGGCTCAAGGTCAAAGGGAGGGTGGCTGTTTGGATAAAGAGGGGGTTCCGATATGATATGTAAAGGAGACCAAGCAGACATGGGGATAGACAGGAAAGAAGCTAGACAAAGAAACCATAGTGGCTCCGATATGATATGAAAAGATGAAGCTATATAAAAAGAGAGCTCCAAGTCTGGGACGGCAGTTGCTCTGCAGACCAGCTCGGCTGTATTGCTTGTGTAATAAAGTCTCTTGATTCTACAAAAACTCTGAAAGTACTTTGTTTGTTTTAATAAGTATAGGGATAATTTACTACAACAATAGCAGCTAAATAGCCGCTAAATACTGTATGAATAGTGCCTTCAGAAAGTATTTATACCCCTTCCACTTTTTTACATTTTGTTGTTACAACCCTGAATTTAAAATGGATTAAATTGAGATTAATTTTGTCACTGGCATACACACAATACCCCAAAATGTCAAAGTGGAATCATGTTTTTCGAACCAATTAATTAAAAATAAAAAGCTGAAATGTCTAGAGTTAATAAGAATTCAACCTATTTGTTATGACAAGCCTAAGAAAGTTCAGGAGTAAAAATATTCTCAACAAGTCACATAATCAGTTGCATGGACTCACTCTGTGTGCAATAATAGTGTTTAACATGATTTTTGAATGACTACCTCATCTCCGTACCCCAGACATACTGTAAAATTATCTGTACGGTCCCTCAGTCGAGCAGTGAATTTCAAACACAGATTCAACCACAAAGACCAGGGAAGTTTTCCAATGCCTCGCAAAGAAGGACACCTATGGGTAGACGATATTGAATATTCCTTCATTCATTACACTTTGGATGGTGTATCAATATACCCAGCCTCTACAAAGATAGAGACATCCTTCCTAACTCAGTTGCCGGAGAGGAAGGAAACCGCTCAATGATTTCACCATGAGGATAATGCTGACTTTTAAACAGTTACAGAGTTTAATGGCTGTGATAGGAGAAAACTGAGAATGGATCAACAACATTGTAGTTACTCCACAATACTAACCTAAATGACAGAGTGAAAAGAAGGAAGCCTGTACATAATAAAACATATTCCAAAAACATGCATCCTGTTTGCAACAAGGAACTAAAGTAATAATGCAAAAAAATGTGGCAAAGCAATATACTTTTTGTCCTGAATACAAAGTGGTATGTTAGGGCAAATCCAATCCAACACATTTCTGAGTACCACTCTTGAAATGTCCAAGCTTAGCTGTGGCTGCATCATGTTATGGGTATGCTTGTAATCGTTAAGGACTTTGGAGTTTTTCAGGATAAAAATTAATGGAATGAAGCTAAGCACAGGCAAAATCCTAGAGGAAAACCTGGTTCAGTCTGCTTCCACCAGACACTGTGAGATGCATTCACCTTTCAGCAGGACAATAACCTAAAACACAAGGCCAAATTTACGCTGGATTTGCTTACTAAGAAGGTAATAAATGTTCTTGAGAGGCCGAGTTACAGTTTTGACTTAAATCAACTTGATAATCTATGGCAAGACCTGAGAATGGTTGTCTAGCAGTGGAGGCTCCTCTGAGTAGGAAAGGAATGAGAGCATCCTCCTCAGTGAATTTCATAAAAATAAAAATTGTAAAACATTGAAAAGTTATCCTTTTTAGATAAAACTATACTAAATATTCTCACCTGTCACCAAATAATTGATTAAAACACACTGTTTTGCGTCTACAGTAGCCTCAACAGCACTCTGTACGATAGCACAACTCCCTTCCATAGACTTACACAGTAATTATGACAACTTCCGGAGGACGTCCTCCAACCTATCAGAGCTCTTGCAGCATGAACTGACATGTTGTCCACCCAATCAAAGGATCAGAGAATTCATCTAGTACTGAAAGCACAAGCTACAGCTAGCTAGCTAGCACTGCAGTGCATAAAATGTGGTGAGTAGTTGACTCAAAGAGAGATAAAGACAATAGTTTAGCAGTTTTCAACAAACTAATTTATTCAAAAATGAAGGCGAAGGGAGAGAGAGAGAGAATTCATCATTTCTTTTAACTTTCAGAGTCACTTACTTAGCTAGCAAATGCAGCTGGCTAGTTTAGTTACTCAAACACCCTGCTCAAACAGAGTGATGCTATGTTAGCTAGCTGGCTAGTTTAGTTACTCAAACACCCTGCTCAAACAGAGGGATGCTACGTTAGCTAGCTGGCTAGTTTAGTTACTCAAACACCCGGCTCAAACATATAAACATATCTGAATTTGTCCATTAGAAACTCTTGTTTGCAACTGTTGGACAAATGATTACACCCTAGATAAGCTAATTGCAGGCAAGAGTGTGCAAGGCGGTATTGAATGTGTCACTGTCCGTATGTCACCTACGTTGTAAACTTTCATTCATAGACTAGGTTGTAGCAACCTCATGATGGGAATAGGGAACATTTGAGTATCATGTAGTAGCCTAAACCTATCGATGTTACATTGAACTGGGTGAATGGAATATGAATGACAGTCATCCAACATGCTGTCAAATCAAAACTTTGAAATAACACATGGAATCATGTAGTAACCAAAAAAGTGTTAAACAATTCAAAACATGTTTTATATTTGAGATTCTTCAAAATAGCCACCCTTTGCCTTGATGACAGCTTTGCACACTCTTGCCATTCTCTCTACCAGCTTCACCTGGAATGCTTTTCCAACAGTCTTGAAGGAGTTCCCACATATGCTGAGCACTTGTTGGCTGCTTTTCCTTCACTCTGCGGTCCAACTCATTCAAAACCATCTCAATTTGGTTTAGGTTGGGGGATTGTGGAGGCCCGGTCATCTGATCCAGCACTACATCACTCTCCTTCTTGGTAATATAGCCCTTAAATAGCCTGGAGGTGTGTTGGGTCATTTACATTTCAGTCATTTAGCAGACGCTCTTATCCAGAGCGACTTACAGTTAGTGAGTGCATACAATGTTAAAATGTTTTAGTATTTATTTCTTCATAAAAATAAAAAATGTATTTATTATTATTTTTTTCTGCCGGCATTCCCTCCCCTACCCTGGACGATGCTGGGCCAATTGTGCGCCATCTCATGGGTCTCCCGGTCGTGGCCGGCTACGACAGAGCCTGGATTCGAACCAGAATCTCTAGTGGCACTGCTAGCACTTAGACCACTGCGCCACTCGGGAGACTCCTTCTTGGGAGACTCCTCGTTTGTTAAGTCTAATGACACTGCTGGTCCTGCTCACACTGCCCTACCCTATGCTTGCAACTTGTGACTACAGGCCGCCCAACAACCTGCCCGCTTGACCCCATCCCCTCCTCTCTTCTCCAGACCATCTCCGGTGACCTTATTTTTTTAAATTTTATTTTATTTCACCTTTATTTAACCAGGTAAGCCAGTTGAGAACAGGTTCTCATTTACAACTGCGACCTGGCCAAGATAAAGCAAAGCAGTGCAATAAAAACAACACAGTTACATATGGGGTAAAAAACATAAAGTCAAAAATACAACAGAAAATATATATACAGTGTGTGCAAATGTAGCAAGTTATGGAGGTGAGGCAATAAATAGGCTATAGTGCAGAATAATTACAATAGTATTAACACTGGAATGCTAGATGTGCAAGAGATTATGTGCAAATAGAGATACTGGGGTGCAAAAGAGCAAAATAAATAACAATATAGGGATGAGGTAGTTGGGTGGGCTAATTTCAGATGGGCTGTGTACAGGTGCAGTGATCGGTAAGGTGCTCTGACAACTGATGCTTAAAGTTATTGAGGGAGATAAGAGTCTCCAGCTTCAGAGATTTTTGCAATTCGTTCCAGTCATTGGCAGCAGAGAACTGGAAGGAATGGCGGCCAAAGGAGGTATTGGCTTTGGGAATGACCAGTGAGATATACCTGCTGGAGCGCAGACTACGGGTGGGTGCTGCTATGGTGACCAATGAGCTAAGATAAGGCGGGGATTTGCCTAGCAGTGATTTATAGATGGCCTGGAGCCAGTGGGTTTGACGACGAACATGTAGTGAGGACCAGCCAACAAGAGCGTACAGGTCACAGTGGTGGGTAGTGTATGGGGCTTTGGAGACAAAACGGATGACACTGTGATAGACTACATCCAATTTGCTGAGTAGAGTGTTGGAGGCTATTTTGTAAATGACATCTCCCCTACCTCACCTCGCTGATCAACTCATCCTTGACCGCTGGCTATGTCCCTTCCGTCTTCAAGAGAGCGAGAGTTGCACCCCTTCTCAAAAAACCAACACTTGATCCCTCTGATGTCAACAACTACAGACCAGTATCCCTTCTTTCTTTTCTTTGCAAAACTATTGAGCGTGCCGTCTTTAGCCAACTCTCTTGCTATCTCTCTCAGAATGACCTTCTTGATCCAAACCAGTCAGGTTTCAGGACTGGTCATTCAACTGAGACTGCTCTTCTCTGTGTCACGGAGGCTCTCCGCACTGCTAAAGCTAACTCTCTCTCCTCTGCTCTTGTCCTTCTAGACCTGTCTGCTGCCTTTGATATTGTGAACCATCAGATCCTCCTCTCCACCCTCTCCGAGCTGGGCATCTCTGGCGCGGCTCACTCTTGGATTGCGTCCTACCTGACCGGTCGCTCCTACCAAGTGGCGTGGCGAGAAGCTGTCTCCGCACCACGTGCTCTCACCACTGGTGTCCCCCAGGGCTCAGTTCTAGGCCCTCTCCTATTCTCGCTATACACCAAGTCACTTGGCTCTGTCATATCCTCACATGGCCTCTCCTATCATTGCTACGCTGACGATACACAACTAATCTTCTCCTTTCCCCCTTCTGATAACCAGGTGGCGAATCGCATCTCTGCATGTCTGGCAGACATATCAGTATGGATGACGGATCACCACCTCAAGCTGAACCTTGGCAAGACGGAGCTGCTCTTCCTCCCGGAGAAGGACTGCCCGTTCCATGATCTCGCCATCACGGTTGACAACTCCGTTGTGTCCTCCTCCCAGAGTGCGAAGAGCCTTGGCGTGACCCTGGACAACACCATGTCGTTGTCCGCTAACATCAAGGCGGTGACCCGATCCTGCAGGTTCATGCTCTACAACATTCGGAGAGTACGACCCTGCCTTACACAGGAAGCGGCACAGGTCCTAATCCAGGCACTTGTCATCTCCCGTCTGGATTACTGCAACTCGCTGTTGGCTGGGCTCCCTGCCTGTGCCATTAAACCCCTACAACTCATCCAGAATGCCGCAGCCCGTCTGGTGTTCAACCTTCCCAAGTTCTCTCACGTCAACCCGCTCCTCCGCACACTCCACTGGCTTCCAGTTGAAGCTCGCATCTGTTACAAGTCCATGGTGCTTGCCTATGGAGCTGTGAGGGGAACGGCACCTCCGTAACTTCAGGCTCTGATCAGTCCCTACACCCAAACGAGGGCATTGCGTTCATCCACCTCTGGCCTGCTGGCTCCCCTTCCTCTGCGGAAGCATAGTTCCCGCTCAGCCCAGTCAAAACTGTTCGCTGCTCTGGCACCCCAATGGTGGAACAAGCTCCCTCACGACGCCAGGACAGCGGAGTCACTCACCACCTTCCGGAGACATTTGAAACCCCACCTCTTTAAGGAATACCTGGGATAGGATAAAGTAATCCTTCTACCCCCCCCCCCCTAAAATTTAAAAAAATAATAATAATAATAAAAAATAAAAAATACATTGTAAAGTGGTTATCCCACTGGCTATAGGGTGAATGCACCAATTTGTAAGTCGCTCTGGATAAGAGCGTCTGCTAAATGACGTAAATGTAAATGAAATGTAAATGGTAACATAGCCCTTACATAGCCTGGAGGTGTGTTGGGTCATTGTCCTGTTGAAAAACAAATGATAGTCCCACTAAGCCCAATCCAGATGGGATTGCGTATCACTGCAGAATGCTGTGGTAGCCATGCTGGTTAAGTGTGCCTTGAATTCTAAATAAATCAAAGAGTGTAGCCAGCAAAGCACCCCCACACCATAACTCCTCCTCCATGCTTTACGGTGGGAAATACACATGCGATCATCCGTTCACCCACACCGCGTCTCACAAAGACATGGCGGCTGGAACCAAAAATCTCCAATTTGGACTCCAGACCAAAGGACAAATTTCCACCGTTTCCACCATTGCTTGTGTTTCTTGGCCCAAGCAAGTCTCTTCTTCTTATTGGTGTCCTTTAGTAGTGGTTTCTATGCAGTAATTCGAACATGAAGGACTGATTCACACAGTCCCCTCTGAACAGTTGATGTTGAGATGTGTCTGTGACTTCAACTCTGAAGCATTCATTTGGGCTGCAATTTATGAGGCTGGTAACTCTAATGAACTTATCCTCTGCAGCAGAGGTAACTGGGTCTTCCATTCCTGTGGCGGTCCTCATGAGAGCCAGTTTCATCATAGAGCTTGATGGTTTTTGCGACTGCACTTTAAGAAACTTTCAAAAATCCAGAAAATCACATTGTAGGATTTTTAATGAATTTATTTGCAAATTATGGTGGAAAATAAGTATTTGGTCAATAAAAAAAGTTTCTCAATATTTTGTTATATACCCTTTGTTGGCAATGACAGAGGTCAAACGTTTTCTGTAAGTCTTCACAAGGTTTTCACACACTGTTGCTGGTATTTTGGCCCATTCCTCCATGCAGATCTCCTCTAGAGCAGTGATGTTTTGGGGCTGTTGCTGGGCAACACGGACTTTCAACTCCCTCCAAAGATTTTCTATGGGGTTGATATCTGGAGACTGGCTAGGCCACTCCAGGACCTTGATATGCCTCTTACGAAGCCACTCCTTCGTTGCTCGGGCGGTGTGTTTGGGATCATTGTCATGCTGAAAGACCCAGCCACGTTTCATCTTCAATGCCCTTGCTGATGGAAGGAGGTTTTCACTCAAAATCGCACGATACATGGCCCCATTCATTCTTTCCTTTACACGGATCAGTCGTCCTGGTCCCTTTGCAGAAAAACAGCCCCAAAGCATGATGTTTCCACCCCCATGCTTCACAGTAGGTATGGTGTTCTTTGGATGCAACTCAGCATTCTTTGTCCTCCAAACACGACGACTTGAGTTTTTACCAAAAAGTTATATTTTGGTTTCATCTGACCATATGACATTCTCCCAATCCTCTTCTGGATCATCCAAATGCACTCTAGCAAACTTCAGACGGGCCTGGACATGTACTGGCTTAAGCGGGGGGACACGTCTGGCACTGCAGGATTTGAGTCCCTGGCGGCGTAGTGTGTTACTGATGGTAGGCTTTGTTACTTTGGTCCCAGCTCTCTGCAGGTCATTCATTTGGTCCCCCCGTGTGGTTCTGGGATTTTTGCTCACCGTTCTGGTGATCATTTTGACCCCACGGGGTGAGATCTTGCGTGGAGCCCCAGATCGAGGGAGATTATCAGTGGTCTTGTATGTCTTCCATTTCCTAATAATTGCTCCCAGAGTTGATTTCTTCAAACCAAGCTGCTTACCTATTGCAGATTCAGTCTTCCCAGCCTGGTGCAGGTCTACAATTTTGTTTCTGGTGTCCTTTGACAGCTCTTTGGTCTTGGCCATAGTGGAGTTTGGAGTGTGACTGTTTGAGGTTGTGGACAGGTGTCTTTTATACTGATAACAAGTTCAAACAGGTGCCATTAATACAGGTAACGAGTGGAGGACAGAGGAGCCTCTTAAAGAAGAAGTTACAGGTCTGTGAGAGCCAGAAATCTTGCTTGTTTGTAGGTGACCAAATACTTATTTTCCACCATAATTTGCAAATAAATTCATTAAAAATCCTACAATGTGATTTTCTGGATTGTTTTTTCTCAATTTGTCTGTCATAGTTGACGTGTACCTATGATGAAAATTACAGGCCTCTCTCATCTTTTTAAGTGGCAGAACATGCACAATTGGTGGCTGACTAAATACTTTTTTCCCCCACTGTTCAGTGCAGTTGTATATTATTTAAAACATCAATTGGTAGCTGATTAGTATGCATGGACAATTTATTTTAAAATCTGCAATGTTTGAATGTCCAGTTTTAATTACTGAATAAGAAATGACATTATTACCACCAGCCAGCAGGCTATAAAATTGCAGCATTACGACACCGTGTATAGATTTCGTGAAATGTTAGGCCCTGTGTTGCTCAGTTCGTAGAGCATGGCATTTGCAACGGCAGGGCTGTGGGTTCGATTCCCACGGGGGCCAGTATGAAAAAATATATATATGCACTCACTAACTGTAAGTCGCTCTGGATAAGAGCGTCTGCTAAATGACTAAAATGAGAAAATGACGACCAAATAGAGGCCTACCAATAAACCTTTATCCATTAGCTAAAGCAAAGCTTTACATGCTCTTGCACCACAGGAACCCTATCATCGATTAATTAGGCACGCAGCCGCATAGACATGTCTCTATTTCAGCACGATGTACAGTGATCGGTTTGAGTGGCTGTCTGGCTGAAACATTCAATTTTATTTTATATTAGGGAGAGGCCCAAAGTCCAATGTTGTGGGTTCCAGAGAAACTGTGTTAACTTTAGAAAATGAGTTACTAAAAACAGAAGGCTTCCTACGACTGGAGTAAAAGTAATTTCTTCTCAATCTTAAATAAGTATGCCCCATTCAAAAAATACAGAACTAAGAACAGATATAGCCCCTGGTTCTCCTCAGACTTGACTGCACTTGACCAGCACAAAATCATCCTGTGGCGTACTGCATTTGCATCAAATAGCCCCCCCGATATGCAACTTTTCAGGGAAGTTAGGAACCAATTTACACAAGCAGTTAGGAAAGCAAAGGCAAGCTTTTCAAACAGAAATGTGCATCCTGTAGCGCTAACTCCAAAAGGTTTTGGGACACTGTAACGTCCATGGAGAATAAGAGCACCTCCTCCCAGCTGCCCACTGCACTGAGGCTAGGAAACACCATCACCACCGATAAATCTACAATAATCAAGAATTTCAACAAGCATTTTGCTATGGCTGGCCATGTTTTCCATCTGGCTACCACTACCCCGGCCACCAGCTCTGCACCCTTCGCTGCAACTTGCCCATGCCCCCGCCGCTTCTCCTTCACACAAATTCAGACAGCTGATGTTCTGAAAGAGCTGCAAAATCTGGACCCCTACAAATCATCTGGGCTAGACAATCTGGACCCTTTCTTTCTAAAATTAGCCGCCGAAATTGTCGCAACCCCAATTACTAGCCTGTTCAACCTCTCTTTCGTAACGTCTGAGATCCCCAGAGATTGGAAAGCTGCCCATCTTGAAAGGGGGTGACACTCTAGATCCAAACTGTTACAGACCTATATCCATCCTGCCCTGCCTTTCGAAAGTTTTTGAAAGCCAAGTTAACAAACAGATCACCGACCATTTCGAATCCCACCGTACCTTCTCCGCTATGCAATCCGGTCTCCAAGCTGGTCATGGGTGCACCTTAGCCACGCTCAAGTTCCTAAACAATATTATAACCGCGATCGATAATAGACAGTACTGTGCAGCCGTCTTCATCGACCTGGCCAAGGCTTTCGACTCTGTCAACCACCGCATTCTTATTGGCAGACTAATTAGCCTTGATTTCTCAAATGACTGTCTCGCCTGGTTCACCAACTACTTCTCAGATAGAGTTCAATGTGTCAAATCGGAGGGCCTGTTGTCTGGACCTATGGCAGTCTCTATGGGGGTGCCACAGGGTTCAGTTCTTGGGCCGACTCTTTTCTCTGTGTATATCAATGATGTCGCTCTTGCGTGACTCTAAGATCCACCTCTACACAGACGACACCATTTTGTATACATCTGGCCCTTCATTGGACACTGTGTTAACAAACCTCCAAACGAGCTTCAATGCCATACAACACTCCTTCAGTAGCCTCCAACTGCTCTTAAACACTAGTAAAACTAAATGCATGCTCTTCAATCGAACGCTGCTGGCACCCGCCCACCCGACTAGAATCACTACTCTCGACGGGTCTGACCTAGAGTATGTGGACATCTACAAATACCTAGGTGTCTGGTTAGACTGTAAACTCTCCTTCCAGACTCACATTAAACATCTCCAATCCAAAGTTAAATCTAGAATCGGCTTCCTATTTCGCAACAAAGCCTCCTTCACTCATGCTGCCAAACATGCCCTCGTAAAACTGACTATCCTACCGACCCTTGACTTCGGCCATGTCATTTACAAAATAGCCTCCAACACTCTTCTCAGCAAATTGGATGTAGTCAATCACAGTGCCATCCGTTTTTCACCAAAGCCCCATATACTACCCACCACTGTGACCTGTACGCTCTTGTCGGCTGGTCCTCACTACATATTCGTCGCCAAACCCACTGGCTCCAGGCCATCTATAAATCGCTGCTAGGCAAATCCCCGCCTTATCTTAGCTCATTGGTCACCATAGCAACACCCACCCGTAGTCTGCGCTCCAGCAGGTATATCTCACTGGTCATCCCCAAAGCCAACTCCTCCTTTGGCCGCAATTCCTTCCAGTTCTCTGCTGCCAATGATTGGAACAAATTGCAAAAATCTCTGAAGCTGGAGACTCTTATCTCCCTCACTAACTTTAAGCATCAGTTGTCAGAGCACCTTACCGATCACTGCACCTGTACACAGCCCATCTGAAATTAGCCCACTCAACTACCTCATCCCCATATTGTTATTTATTTTGCTCATTTGCACCCCAGTATCTCTATTTGCACATCATCTCTTGCACATCTATCATTCCAGTGTTAATACTAATTGTAATTATTTTGCATTATGGCCTATTTATTGCCTTACCTCCATGACTTGCTACATTTGCACACACTGTATATATATTTTCTGTTGTATTTTTGACTTTATGTTTTGTTTTACCCCATATGTAACTCTGTGTTATTGTTTTTATCGCACTGCTTTGCTTTATCTTGGCCAGGTCGCAGTTGTAAATGAGAACTTGTTCTCAATTGGCTTACCTGGTTAAATAAACGTTAAATAAAATAAAAAAATAAAAATGATTTGTATGTTGGCCGAATCCCAACGTTTCAGTTGAACGGAAGTGAAGGCGGAGCCTGGCTCTTTTCTCTTGTGACTTTACGCTCCGTGCAGAGTAGAACACCAGACAACATGATTGAACAAAGGAGGACTGTTAAAATGATATCGGACGGTCACTTTTGAAAATGAGCTAAACAAAAGCCTACAGCTGGAGTATTATTTGTATGTTAGCGGAAGTCCTATTTTTCAGTCGAACTGAAGTGAAGATGGAGTCACATGTTCTCTATTCTCCATTTTGTCTTGTGACTTTAGGCAGAGAGTCACATTTTGAAATATAACGTCTTGGTCCTCTACCTCCCTGATCTAAAAGGTCCGTAGACTAGAGATAAACATCTAGTTAACTTCGCCTGAATTCTGCAATCGACTATAAACACACGTTTCTACAATGAATCAGGTGAGTTTAGATTAATTGAATAATTTTTTATAACGGGTCTTTGTAGCCTGCTTCATGCTTTTACACTGCGCGCATTTAATGGTCCTTGACTTTTGGAAAATATTTTGTGTAGTTTAGCTGGTTACTCGTAGCCAGGCCCGGCGGCAGGATGAACTCGGCAAGGGGGCATCAGAAATGACTAAGGGGGCACAACTATTTTCGCTTGCTGATAACACAGGATAAATAATAATCGATAGTACAATTACACACAATGTATTTGCAGCCACGCACGGCTGTCTTGCAGCAAGAATACAGGCTACTGCACCGCTTTACAAACATGGACAATTCATAAATAGCAAGTCATGACAACGCTACACAGTTACATTCACAATACCCAACAATACAAAACAGTTGCTAATTACCGTAATAACACTTCCTCATGCCAATAAAATGGATTTCCAATCGCGGAAAGCAAACAATAATGCACTACCAATGACTTATCGGTACAATGCAGCTAGTTGGAGCTTGCCAGTTGGCTGTAGGCTACTCCACTAGCAGCTTACCAGTTGGCTGTAGGCTACTCCACTAGCAGCTTACCAGTTGGCTGTAGGCTACTCCACTAGCGGCTTGCCAGTTGGCTGTAGGCTACTCCACTAGCAGCTTGCCAGTTGGCTGTAGGCTACTCCACTAGCAGCTTGCCAGTTGGCTGTAGGCTACTCCACTAGCAGCTTGCCAGTTGGCTGTAGGCTACTCTACTAGCAGCTTGCCAGTTGGCTGTAGGCTACTCCACTAGCAGCTTGCCAGTTGGCTGTAGGCTAGTCCACTAGCAGCTTGCCAGTTGGCTGTAGGCTACTCCACTAGCAGCTTGCCAGTTGGCTGTAGGCTACTCCACTAGCAGCTTGCCAGTTGGCTGTAGGCTACTCTACTAGCAGCTTGCCAGTTGGCTGTAGGCTACTCCACTAGCAGCTTGCCAGTTGGCTGTAGGCTAGTCCACTAGCAGCTTACCAGTTGGCTGTAGGCTACTCCATTAGCAGCTTACCAGTTGGCTGTAGGCTACTCCACTAGCAGCTTACCAGTTGGCTTAAGGCTACTCCACTAGCAGCTTGCCAGTTGGCTGTAGGCTACTCCACTAGCAGCTTACCAGTTGGCTGTAGGCTACTCCACTAGCAGCTTACCTGTTGGCTGTAGGCTACTCCACTAGCAGCTTACCAGTTGGCTGTAGGCTACTCCATTAGCAGCTTACCAGTTGGCTGTAGGCTACTCCACTAGCAGCGTACCAGTTGGCTGTAGGCTACTCCATTAGCAGCTTACCAGTTGGCTGTAGGCTACTCCACTAGCAGCTTACCAGTTGGCTATAGGCTACTCCACTAGCAGCGTACCAGTTGGCTGTAGGCTACTCCACTAGCAGTTTACCAGTTGGCTGTAGGCTACCCCACTAGCAGCTTACCAGTTGGCTGTAGGCTACTCCACTAGCAGCTTGCCAGTTGGCTGTAGGCTACTCTACTAGCAGCTTGCTAAAAACTGTAAGCAAGCTAGCCTTTTAGCTTCCCACAGATTTAGATGTGGCTTAGTGTTGTAGGTTACGGTCTTGCTGAAAGGTGAGTTCCTCTCCCAGTGTCTGGTGTAAAGCAGACTGAAGCAGGCTTTCCTCTAGGAAATCCTGTTTCTTTTCATCCTGTAAAACTCCCCAGTCTTTGACAATGTCAAGCATTTCCTTACCATGATGCAGCCATCACCATGCTTGAAAATAAGGAGGCAGTTACTCAGTAAGGCTTTGCATTTAGGCCCAAAAAGTGTATTCATTTGCCCTGTTATTTTTTTAGCAGTATTACTTTAGTGCCTTGTTGCAAACAAGATGGATGTTCTGGAATATTTATATTATCCTTTCACTCTGTCATTTAGGTCATTATTGGGGATTATTGTGAACAGTCACATGTACAGGGTTGCAGGTGGTCACTGTGGTCTAAGGCACTGCATCGCACTGCACTGCGTCGTCCAGGGTAGGGGAGGGAATGGCCTGCAGGGATGTACATCAGTTGGTAGAGCATGGCGTTTGCAACGGCAGGGTTGTGAGTTCGATTCCCATGGGGGGCCAGTATGAAAGACTAGTCACATGTACAGGGTTGCAGGTCATTATTGTGAATAGTCACATGTACAGGGTTGCAGGTAGTCATTATTGTGGATTATTGTGAATAGTCAAATGTACAGGGTTGCAGGTGGTCATTTTATGGGATTATTGTGAATAGTCACATATACAGGGTTGCAGGTGGTCATTATTGTGAATAGTCACATGTACAGGGTTGCAGGTGGTCATTATTGTGTATAGTCAAATGTACGGGGTTGCAGGTGGTCATTATTGTGGTTTATTATGAATAGTCACATGTACAGGGTTACAGGTGGTCATTATTCTTGATTTTTGGGAATAGTCACATGTACAGGGTTGCAGGGTGTCATTATTGTGGATCATTGCGAATTGTCACATGTACATGGTTGCAGGTGGTCATTATTGGTTATTATTATGAATAGTCACATGTTCAGGGTTGCGGGTGGTCATTATTGTTGATTATTGTGAATAGTCACATGTACAGGGTTGCAGGTTTTTCATTATTGTGGATTACTGTGAATAGTCACATGTACTGGGTTGCAGGTGGTCATTATTGGGGATTACTGTGAATAGTCACATGTACTGGGTTGCAGGTGATCATTGTCGATTATTGCGAATAGTCACATGTGCAGGGTTGCAGGTGTTCATTATTGTGAATTATCACATGTACAGGGTTGCATGTTTGTCATTATTGTGGATGATTAAGAATAGTTACATGTACAGGGTTGCAGGTGGTCATTATTCTTAATTTTTGGGAATAGTCACATGTACAGGGTTGCAGGTGGTCGTTATTGTTGATTTTTGGGAATAGTCACATGTACAGGGTTGCAGGTGGTCATTATTCTTGATTTTTGCGAATAGTCACATGTACAGGGTTGCAGGTGGTCATTATTGTTGATTTTCTGGAATAGTCACATGTACAGGGTTGCAGGTGGTCATTATTGGGGATTATTGCGAATAGTCACATGTACAGGGTTGCAGGCGGGCATTATTGGGGATTATTGGGAATGGTCACATGTACAGGGTTTCAGGTGATCATTATTGGGGATTATTATGAATAGTCACATGTACAGGGTTGCAGGTGGTCATTATTGAGATTATTGTGAATAGTCACATGTACAGGGTTGCATGTGGTCATTATTGGGGATTATTGTGAACATCTTTGATCATTATTAACAGAGGAAGGGTAAGTCATTCAAAAAAATCAAGTTAACCGCTATTATTTTACAGTCCATATCAATTATGTGGGTTTTTTAAACACCAACTTTACTTATGGACTAATTTAGGCTTACCTAAACAATGACTATATTTTAGTGATTTATTTGGATTTGTTTGTACAATTTTGTCGAATTTTGTTTTAACTTTCACATTATTTTGTGTATATGAATTACGAAAAATTATAATCAAATCTATTTCAATCCCACTTTTTAAAGCAACAAAATGTGAAAAAAGTTATAGTGGGTGTAGACTTTCCATAGGAACTGTATAGCCTAATAATATTTAGGAAGTTAATTTCCTTGGGAAGATAACTGCCCGTGCTTCTCCATCCATTCATATATATATATATATCTATATATATCCTACTCTATTTAATTGAGACCATACGCTCACCTGATCTGGCACACCCAACTAGGAGAGGAGAGCCCTTGTAGCTCAATTGTGGGTTCGATTCCCAGGGGGAGCCAGTATGAAAAAAAAATGTATGCACTCACTAACTCTAAGTCGCTCTGGATAAGTGTCTGCTAAATGACTGAAGGAGATGATTGTGGACTACAGGAAAAAAAAGAGGACTGAGCACGCTCCCATTCTCATCGACGGGGCTGTAGTGGAACAGGTTGAGAGCTTCAAGTTCCTTGGTGTCCACATCACCAACGAACTATCATGGTCCAAACACACCAAGACAGTCGTGAAGAGGGCACGACAAAGCCTATTCCCCCTCAGGAGACTAAAAAGATTTGGCATGGGTCCTCAGATCCTCAAAAAATTCTACAGCTGCACCATCGAGAGCATCCTGACTGGTTGCATCACCGCCTGGGATGGCAACTGCTTGGCCTCTGACCGCAAGGCACTACAGAGGGTAGTGCGTACGGCCCAGTACATCACTGGGGCAAAGCTCCCTGCCATCCAGGACCTCTATTCCAGGCGGTGTCAGAGGAAGGCCCTCAAAATTGTCAAAGACTCCAGCCACCCTAGTCATAGACTGTTCTCTCTGCTACCGCACGGCAAGCGGTACCGGAGTGCCAAGTCTAGGTCCAAAAGACTTCTCAACAGCTTCTACCCCCAAGCCATAAGACTCCTGAACAGCTAATCATGGCTACCCGGACTATTTGCACTGCCCCCCCACCCCATCCTTTTTACGCTGCTGCTACTCTGTTAAGTATTTATGCATAGTCACTTTAACTCTACCCACATGTACATATTACCTCAACTACCTCAACTAGCCGGTGCCCCCGCACATTGACTCTGCAACGGTACCCCCCTGTATATATAGCCTCCCTACTGTCACTTTATTTTACTGTGTATATATAGCCTCCCTACTGTCACTTTATTTTTTACTTCTGCTATTTTTTTCTCAACACTTTTTTTGTTGTTGTTTTATTCTTACTTTTTTTGTTTAAAATAAATGCACTGTTGGTTAAGGGCTGTAAGTAAGCATTTCACTGTAATGTCTGCACCTGTTGTATTCGGCGCATGTGACCAATAAAATTTGATTTGATTTGATTTGAAATGTAAAATGAGAGGTATGGCTTCTGAACTAGGAGAGGAGAGGCTGCTGAACTAAGAGAGGTATGGCTGCTGAACTAGGAGAGGAGGTGTCACTGCTGAACTAGGAGAGGAGAGGTACAGTGGGGGAAAAATTATTTAGTCAGCCACCAATTGTGCAAGTTCTCCCACTTAAAAAGATGAGAGGCCTGTAATTTTCATTATAGGTACACGTCAACTATGACAGACAAAATGAGAAAAAACAATCCAGAAAATCACATTGTAGGATTTTTAATGCATTTATTTGCAAGTTATGGTGGAAAATAAGTATTTGGTCACCTACAAACAAGCAAGATTTCTGGCTCTCACAGACCTGTAACTTCTTCTTTAAGAGGCTCCTCTGTCCTCCACTCGTTACCTGTATTAATGGCACCTGTTTGAACTTGTTATCAGTATAAAAGACACCTGTCCAAAACCTCAAACAGTCACACTCCAAACTCCACTATGGCCAAGACCAAAGAGCTGTCAAAGGACACCAGAAACAAAATTGTAGACCTGCACCAGGCTGGGAAGACTGAATCTGCAATAGGTAAGCAGCTTGGTTTGAAGAAATCAACTGTGGGAGCAATTATTAGGAAATGGAAGACATACAAGACCACTGATAATCTCCCTCGATCTGGGGCTCCACGCAAGATCTCACCCCGTGGGGTCAATATGATCACAAGAACGGTGAGCAAAAATTCCAGAACCACACGGGGGGACCTAGTGAATGACCTGCAGAGAGCTGGGACCAAAGTAACAAAGCCTACCATCAGTAACACACTACGCCACCAGGGACTCAAATCCTGCAGTGCCAGACGTGTCCCCCTGCTTAAGCCAGTACATGTCCAGGCCCGTCTGAAGTTTGCTAGAGTGCATTTGGATGATCCAGAAGAGGATTGGGAGAATGTCATATGGTCAGATGAAACCAAAATATAACTTTTTGGTAAAAACTCAACTCGTCGTGTTTTGAGGACAAAGAATGCTGTGTTGCATCCAAACACCACACCTACTGTGAAGCATGGGGGTGGAAACATCATGCTTTGGGGCTGTTTTTCTGCAAAGGGACCAGGACAACTGATCCGTGTAAAGGCAAGAATGAATGGGGACATTAATCGTGAGATTTTGAGTGAAAACCTCCTTCCATCAGCAAGGGCATTGAAGATGAAACATGGCTGGGTCTTTCAGCATGACAATGATCCCAAACACACCACCCGGGCAACGAAGGAGTGGCTTCGTAAGAAGCATTTCAAGGTCCTGGAGTGGCCTAGCCAGTCTCCAGATCTCAACGCCATAGAAAATCTTTGGAGGGAGTTGAAAGTCCGTGTTGCCCAGCAACAGCCCCAAAACATCACTGCTCTAGAGGAGATCTGCATGGAGGAATGGGCCAAAATACCAGCAACAGTGTGTGAAAACCTTGTGAAGACTTACAGAAAACGTTTGACCTGTGTCATTGCCAACAAACGGTATATAACAAAGTATTGAGAAACTTTTGTTATTGACCAAATACTTATTTTCCACCATAATTTGCAAATAAATTCATTAAAAATCCTACAATGTGATTTCCTGGAAAATAAATTCTCATTTTGTCTGTCATAGTTGACGTGTACCTATGATGACAATTACAGGCCTCTCTCATCTTTTTAAGTGGGAGAACTTGCACAATTGGTGGCTGACTAAATACTTTTTCGCCCCACTGAATGGCTGCTGAACTAGGACAGGAGAGGTATGGCTGCTGAACTAGGACGGGAGAGGTATGGCTGCTGAACTAGGACGGGAGAGGTATGGCTGCTGAACTAGGACGGGAGAGGTATGGCTGCTGAACTAACACGGGAGAGGTATGGCTGGAGAAGAGTCAACGCTAGCTCTCCATGTTGCGCCTTTTGCTTTATGATGATACGATTTTGGGATTTTAATGCGACTCACGTTGGTTGAGCACCTCCCAATTATTTCTATTAACAGATACTGTAGTAAACTATAGCCTAATCATATTTAAGTTAATTTCCTTGGAAAGATAACTGCAACATGATTTATTCGCCCATGCATAGGTAGCCTGGTAGGCTAGTGTGTGAATAATTTGACAGAGTTGCTTTTAGTACAATAGCTAGGCTAACGCATACATAGCAGAAAGACACCGTTTCCAAATAATCTGCGGGGCAAGTATATTTATCACAACGTTTTCTGTCTGACCGCCCTCAACATGAAAAATACGGACCGCAGCCCGTACCTCCAAACGTCTTTGTTGTAACATTTGAAAGTGGAAAAAATATACACTGCTCAAAGAAATAAAGGGAACACTAAAATAACACATCCTAGATCTGAATGAATGAAATAATCTAATTAAATACTTTTTTCTTTACATAGTTGAATGTGCTGACAACAAAATCACACAAAAATTATCAATGGAAATCAAATGTATCAACCCATGGAGGTCTGGATTTGGAGTCACCCTCAAAATTAAAGTGGAAAACCACGCTACACGCTGATCCAACTTTGATGTAATGTCCTTAAAACAAGTCAAAATGAGGCTCAGTAGTGTGTGTGGCCTCCACGTGCCTGTATGACCTCCCTACAATGCCTTGGCATGCTCCTGATGAGGTGGCGGATGGTCTCCTGAGGGATCTCCTCCCAGACCTGGACTAAAGCATCCGCCAACTCCTGGACAGTCTGTGGTGCAACGTGGCGTTGGTGGATGGAGCGAGACATGATGTCCCAGATGTGCTCAATTGGATTCAGGTCTGGGGAACGGGCGAGCCAGTCCATAGCATCAATGCCTTCCTCTTACAGGAACTGCTGACACACTCCAGCCAGATGAGGTCTAGCATTGTCTTGCATTAGGAGGAACCCAGGGCCAACCGCACAAGCATATGGTCTCACAAGGGGTCTGAGGATCTCATCTCGGTACCTAATGGCAGTCAGGCTACCTCTGGCGAGCACATGGAGGGCTGTGCGGCCCCCCAAAGAAATGCCACCCCACACCATGACTGACCCACCTCCAAACCGGTCATGCTGGAGGATGTTGCAGGCAGCAGAACGTTCTCCACGACGTCTCCAGACTCTGTCATGTCTGTCACGTGCTCAGTGTGAACCTGCTTTCATCTGTGAAGAGCACAGGGCGCCAGTGGCGAATTTGCTAATCTTGGTGTTCTCTGGCAAATGCCAAACATCCTGCACGGTGTTGGGCTGTAAGCACAACCCCCACCTGTGGACGTCGGGCCCTCATACCACCCTCATGGAGTCTGTTTCTGACCGTTTGAGCAGACACATGCACATGTGTGGCCTGCTGGAGGTCATTTTGCATGGCTCTGGCAGTGCTCCTCCTTGCACAAAGGCGGATTGTGGGTTGTTGCCCTCCTATGGCCTCCTCCACGTCTCCTGATGTACTGGCCTGTCTCCTGGTAGTGCCTCCATGCTCTGGACACTACGCTGACAGACACAGCAAACCTTCTTGCCACAGCTCGCATTGATGTGCCATCCTGGATGAGCTGCGCTACCTGAGCCACTTGTGTGGGTTGTAGACTCTGTCTCATGCTACCACTAGAGTGAAAGCACCGCCAGCATTCAAAAGTGACCAAAACATCAGCCAGGAAGCATAGGAACTGAGAAGTGGTCTGTGGTCAACACCTGCAAAACCAGTCTTTTTATTGGGGGTGTCTTGCTAATTGCCTATAATTTCCACCTGTTGTCTATTCCATTTGCACAACAGCATGTGAAATGTATTGTCAATCAGTGTTGCTTCCTACGTGGACAGTTTGATTTCACAGAAGTGTGATTGACTTGGAGTTACATTGTGTTGTTTAAGTGTTCCCTTTATTTTTTTGAGCAGTGTATATACAGTACCAGTCAAAAGTTTGGACACCTGCACATTCAAGGGTATTTTACATTGTAGAATAATAATCATGTAGTAACCAAAAAAGTGTTAAACAAATCAAAAACATGTTATATTTTAGATTCTTCAATAGCCATCCTTTGCCTTGATGAAAGCTTTGCGCACTCTTGGCATTCTCTCAACCAGCTTCATGAGGTAGTCATCTGGAATATATTTTGATTTGTTTAACACTTTGTTGGTTACAACATGATTATTATTCTACAATGTAAAAACTAAAATAAAACCCTTGAATGAGTAGGTGTCCAAACTTTTGACTGGTACTGTATGTTATTACATTTTAGTACATTTGTCAGCCAAAACATGACACCCACCCTTTTTTTCATGTGTTCTATCGCAAACTGTCATTAACAAAGCTTTCCAACATAACATCAACTATCCAATCAAAGCCACATTGACATTTTGAAATTAGCACATCAATTACAAAAAATAATAATTGAATATATTTAAATCCCACATTGTAACATAACAAAATGTGAAAAAGGTTCAAGGGAGTGCAGATGTTCTAAAGGCAATGTATTATATTAGGTTAACATTTCAAAATAGTCTGATGCATATCCTGTAGATCAGATCAAATAGCCTGTAGATCAGATCAAGGAACGCTGTCTATACTTCCATCCCTTTTGTTATTGGCTGATTCCATCGCCAGCAATGCCCAAAAATATTCTTGGAATTCTCACATAGAAACGTAATTGGGGTCTAAAATAAAAATAAGCTAAATCAATGTGCCCTTTTTCCCGATAGGGAATGTCCTATTGGTCTGAAGTGTAAGATATTGGTTTCTCCCGTGGGAGCCCCGGGTTCATATCGTGCGTGTTACATACAGTTACAATATTTGACCGCTGCAAATCTGTGTAGCAAGCAAACAGACAATTATTTTTAACATGCTGTGAAAGTAGTACTCACTTTTAGAAATGGGTAATCGTTTACAAGTTGCAAGCTATATCATAAACCCATCGTTGAAAACCACAATTTTCATCTTCTGTGGTTTGTTAACTTCCTGTTGTTCAACGGACCGGAATGAAGAAGCAGAGTTTGGAAAAAATGTATTTGGTGTCCATTAAGTCTTAAACAGCAAGGGGGCATTGTTTCCACTCCGTTGTGGCCGTCCCCATTTAAATGCAAGACCTCATCATACCATTGTTGTGTTGTTTTACCCTTAGTGTACTAACTTGAACTCCACTACCCTCTTTTGGGGATTTACAGGAAACACCTATCCCAACCCCCTCCTCCCTCTCCCTCCAACCCTCCTCCCCCCTCCCCCTCTTGGGGTCCCCAGGTCGTGCCTCTCCTGGTAACTTACTGCTGGGTCTGAAGAGGGTGTCTGTGCTGCTGGTCGACTGCAGGAAAACACCGGGACGGAGTGGGTTTATGCTCTTACATACATTTATTTTGGGACACTCCCTAGATGTCCTTAATTACCATTAAATACAATCACTAACCTTCTTAAAATGTAGACTCATTAGAAGCACTCCTACCCCATTGGTTACATTGATGATTTTAACCCATCCAAAATGCTCATATCCGATAACAATAGTTTGGAAAGCTGGGCCTTGAACTAACTTCGATATGAAGAAGGAACCCTAACTGTCTGTGTTTGTTTCACAGGGGACAGCCCTAACTGTCGCTCTGTCAGTAGAAGGGGCTTATCATCTGGGGAGGCTAACCAACATCATGATGCTAACGAGACAGAGAAGAGTCTCTCCAGATCAGAACACCTCAAGAAACACCAGCAGAGACTTACAGGGAAGAAACCTCACCGCTGCTTTGACTGTGGAAAGAGTTTCACCTCTTCAGCAAGACTTAAAACACACCAGAGAATACACACAGGAGAGAAGCCTTACAGCTGTGATCAATGTGGGAAGAGATTCACTCAGTCAGGACACCTGGCTGGACACAAGAGAATACACACAGGAGAGAAGCCTTACAGCTGTGATCAATGTGGGAAGAGTTTTTCTATATCAGACCAGCTGGTAATACACCAGAGAATACACACAGGAGAGAAGCCTTATAGCTGTGATCAGTGTGGGAAGAGATTCACTCGGTCAGGAAACCTGGCTGGACACAAGAGAATACACACAGGAGAGAAACCTTATAGCTGTGATCAATGTGGGAAGAGATTCACTCGGTCAGGAAGCCTGGCTGGACACAAGAGAATACACACAGGAGAGAAGCCTTACAGCTGTGATCAATGTGGGAAGAGATTCACTCAGTCAAGAAACCTGGCTTTACACAAGAGAATACACACTGGAGAGAAGCCTTACCACTGCTCAGACTGTGGGTTGAGTTGTACTACTTCAAGGGAATTAAAAGTTCACCAGCGAACACACACTGGGGAGAAGCCTTTTGGTTGTGATCAGTGTGGGAAGAGATTCACTCGGTCTGGAAGCCTGGTTGGACACAAGAGAATACACACAGGAGAGAAGCCTTACCACTGCTCAGACTGTGGCATTAGCTTAACCACTTCACGTGGACTTGTAATACACAAGAGAACACACACAGGAGAGAAGCCTTACCACTGCTCAGACTGTGGGCATAGTTGTAGTACTTCAGGGTATTTAAAAGTTCACCAGCGAACACACACTGGAGAGAAGCCTTTTGGTTGTGATCAGTGTGGGAAGAGATTCACTCAGTCAGGAAGCCTGGCTGAACACAAGAGAAAACACACAGGAGAGAAGCCTTACCACTGCTCAGACTGTGGAATGAGCTCAACCACTTCAAAGGGACTTCTAGTACACCAGAGAATACATACTGGAGAGAAGCCTTTTGGTTGTGATCAATGTGGGAAGAGATTCACTCAGTCAGGAAACCTGGCTTTACACAAGAGAAAACACCACACTGGTGGGTAACCTTTCCACTTTTGTTGGCTCAATCCAGTTAATGGTAGACTAGTGTACATACACCGGAGAGAAGCCCTACAGGGTGAGTTTTGCCACCTCAAGCATTCTTAATGTGGCCTTCCTTAGTGTCATTTGATGTACTGTCAACAAGGTGCCCACCCTCTGATAACTTTAACTGTCCATTATTTCCAGATTTCTATTAATTGCAATGTGAGTGAAATAGTCTGTGTTTGAATGGTGTGGGCGTACGTACCCCAACAACAGAATGGTGTGGGTGTTTCCCAACAACAGGATTGGTCAGCTCAGAGAAAGCAGGGCGGTAGCTCCTCCCCTTCTCTCTGCAAGTCTATCGTTAGGGTTAAGGCAAGGGTCCGTTTAACATGTTGACTAGTTGGGAAGTGGTCAGAAAAGTGCCTTAAGTCGCTGCCGTCCCACAGTCTGTTGACAGATGCTATGATACCAGTTAAGTCTGTTCACGAGAGATTACAGAAATGTTGGCAGGTAGATTTTGGTTTGCTTAGCAAGCAAGCTAGAGGGATCTGAAGACTGATAACAATGTCTGAGGACAATTCACCATCACCATGATCAACCCTGTCTACCAGCCAACTCACCTTATTTTGAAATGACATGATATTGTTTGGCAGAATGAACACAGTGTAGTGAATATTTTCCCAAACTGCGTTACCCACTCCAGTCAGCAGATGACAATGTGAGTCTTTCAAGAGCTGTTTCCTCCAGTGGACAGGACGCTTTTTCAACAACAACACAGACTCATCAGAAGCCTTGGTAGCTTGCTAGCAAACAAACAAACCGCAAAGTTTGCTGCTTCAGGGTTTTTACATATTTTTCTCAGATGTTACTATGGTATACTGAAGTATAATTACAAGCATTCCATAAGTGTCAAAGGCTTTTATTGACAATTACATGAAGTTTATGCAATGAGTTAATATTTGCAGTGTTGACCCTTCTATTTCAAGACCTCTGCAATGGCATGCTGTCAATTAACTTCTGGGTCACATCCTGACTGATGGCAGCCCATTCTTGCCTAATCAATGCTTGGTGTTTGTCAGAATTTGTGGGATTAAGTTCTGGGGAGTTTCCTTGCCCATGGACCCAACATTTCAATGTTTTGTTCCCCGAGCCACTTGGTTATCACCTTTGCCTTCTGGCAAGGTGCTCCATCATGCTGGAAAAGACATTGTTCGTCACCAAACTGTTCTTGGATGGTTGGGAGAAGTTGCTCTCAATTGTGAGTGAGCCCACTCCCTTGGCTGAGAAGCAACCCCACACATGAATGGTCTCAGGATGCTTTACTGTTGGCATGACACAGGACTGATGGTAGCGCTCACCTTGTCTTCTCCGGACAAGCTTTTTTCCGGATGCCCCAAACAATCGGAAAGGGGATTCATCAGAGAAAATGACTTTACCCCAGTCCTCAGCAATTCAATACCTGTACCTTTTGCAGAATATCAGTCTGTCCCTGATGTTTTTCCTGGAGAGTAGTGGCTTCCTCGCTGCCCTTCTTGACACCAGGCCATCCTCCAAAAGTCTTCGCCTCACTGTGCGTGCAGATACACTCACACCTGCTTCCATTCCTGAGCAAGCTCTGCACTGGTGGTGCCCCGATCCCGCAGCTGAATCAACTTTAGGAGACGGTCCTGGCGCTTGCTGGATTTTCTTAGGCGCCCTGAAGCCTTCACAACAATTGAACCTCTCTCCTTGAAGTTCTTGATGATCCGATAAATGGTTGATTTAGGTGCAATCTTACTAGCAGCAATATCCTTGCCTGTGAAGCCCTTTTTGTGCAAAGCAATGATGACGGCACGTGTTTCCTTGCAGGTAACCATGGTTAACAGAGGAAGAACAATGATTTCAAGCACCACCCTCCTTTTAAAGCTTCCAGTCTGTTATTCTAACTCAATCAGCATGACAGGGTGATCTCCAGCCTTGTCCTCGTCAACACTCTCACCTGTGTTAACGAGAGAATCACTGACATGATGTCAGCTGGTCCTTTTGTGGCAGGGCTGAAATGCAGTGGAAATGTTTTTGGGGGATTAAGTTCATTTTCATGGCAAAGAGGGACTTTGCAATTAATTGCAATTCATCTGCTCACTCTTCATAACAGTCTGGAGTATATGCAAATTGCCATCATAACTGAGGCAGCAGACTTTGTGAAAATTTATATTTGTGTCATTCTCAAAACTTTTGACCACGACTGTATATTAACAGCAGGGTTTTAAACACAGTCTGTGTGCTTACTAGTTATTACATGTCATATACAGTTGAAGTCGGAAGTTTACGTACACTTAGGTTGGAGTCATTAACTCGTTTTTCAACCACTCCACAAATTTCTTGTTAACAAACTATCGTTTTGGCAAGTCGGTTAGGACATCTACTTTGTGCATGACACAAGTAATTTTTCCAACAATCGTTTACAGGCAGATTATTTAACTTATAATTCACTATATCACAATTCCAGTGGGTCAGAAGGTTACATACACTAAGTTGACTGTGCCTTTAAACAGCTTGGAAAATTCCAGAAAATGATGTCATGGTTTTAGAAGCTTCTGATAGGCTAATTGACATAATTTGAGTCAATTGGAGGTGTACCTGTGGATGTATTTCCAGGCCTGAGGGTGGATATCTGATTAACAGCAGTGAGTTTTAACTATCCCAAAGCCTAGGACCAAGAGGCATGGAGAGGCAGCCTTTAGTTACTATGCCTCCCAGCCTCTGGAATAGCCAGAGAACCTGAGGGGGAAGGAAACTGTGGCATTTTTAAAAAGAGATCTTAAAACACACCTTTTTAGTGGTGCTTTTCCTCAGGGTGCTTTTTAGTCGTGCAGTTTTTATTGTAATTCTTTAGTTTTTTTTATCCTCTTATATTTGTGTAGTAAATATTTAGTTTTATTTTAATTGTTTTTATTAGTTTTTTTCCTGTGAAGCACATTGTGTTCAATTCCATGTCTGAAATGTGCTGTATAAATAAAGCTTGATTTGATTATCTATGGTGTTATTAGGTCCCTAATATTGAGTTAGGCCTATAAGGTAAGATAGACTGATATGATTGAAATCTCTATGATGTTATTGAATTGAAACAACAAGACACTCAACCCCGTGGATTATTGTACAACTAATAGCTGTTCTCTAACATGACGAATAACACACAACTAACGTTGCCGGAGAGATTCAACCACAAAGACCAGGGAAGTTTTCCAATGCCTCGCAAGGAAGGGCACCTATGGGTAGACGATATTGAATATTCCTTCATTCATTACACTTTGGATGGTGTATCAATATACCCAGCCTCTACAAAGATATAGACATCCTTCCTAACTCAGTTGCCGGAGAGGAAGGAAACCATTCAGGGATTTCACAATGAGGCTAATGCTGACTTTTAAACAGTTACAGAGTTTAATGGCTGTGATAGGAGAAAACTGAGAATGGATCAACAACATTGTAGTTACTCCACAATACTAACCTAAATGACAGAGTGAAAAGAAGGAAGCCTGTACATAATAAAAATATTCCAAAACATGCATCCTGTTTGCAACAAGCAACTAAAGTAATAATGCAAAGAAATGTGGCAAAGCAATTTAACTTTTTGTCCTGAATACAAAGTGTTATGTTAGGGGCAAATCCAATCGAACACATTACTGACTACCACTTTTCAAATGTCCAAGCTTAGCTGTAGCTGCATCATGTTATGGGTATGCTTGTAATCGTTAAGGACTGGGGAGTTTTTCAAGATAAAAATAAATGGAATGAAGCTAAGCACAGGCAAAATCCTAGAGGGAAACCTGGTTCAGTCTGCTTCCACCAGACACTGGGAGATGCATTCACCTTTCAGCAGGACAATAACCTAAAACACAAGGCCAAATCTATTCTGGAGTTGCTTACCAAGAAGATAATGAATGTTCCTGAGTGGCCGAGTTACAATTTTGACTTAAATCTACTTGAAAATCTATGGCAAGACGTGAAAATGGTTGTCTAGCAGTAGAGGCTCCTCTGAGTAGGAAAGGGATGAGAACCATCCTCCTCCAAACATTGAAAAAGTCATCCTTTATAGATAAAACTATACTAAATATATTCACCTGTCACCAAATAATTGATTAAAACACACTGTTTTGCAATGAAGGTCTACAGTAGCCTCAACAGCACTCTGTACGATAGCACAACTCCCATCAAGCTGGCTGGCTAGTTTAGTTACTCAAACACGCTGCTCCAACAGAGTGATGCAATGTTAGCTAGCTGGCTAGTTTAGTTACTCAAACACCCTGCTCCAACAGAGGGATGCTATGTTAGCTAGCTGGCTAGTTTAGTTACTCAAACACCCTGCTCCAACAGAGGGATGCTATGTTAGCTAGCTGGCTAGTTTAGTTACTCAAACACCCTGCTCCAACAGAGGGATGCTATGTTAGCTAGCTGGCAAGTTTAGTTACTCAAACACCCTGCTCCAACAGAGGGATGCTATGTTAGCTAGCTGGCTAGTTTAGTTACTCAAACACCCGGCTCAAACAGAGGGATGCTATGTTAGCTAGCTGGCTAGTTTAGTTACTGAAACACCCGGCTCAAACATATAAACATATCTGAATTTGACCATTAGAAACTCTTGTTTGCAACTGTTGGACAAATTATTACACCCTAGATAAGCTATTTGCAGGCAAGAGTGTGCAAGGCGGTATTGAGTCACTGTCCGTATGTCACCTACATTGTAAACTTTCATTCATAGACTAGGTTGTAGCAACCTCATGATGGGTATTGGGACATTTTGAGTATAATGTAGTAGCCTAAACCTATCGATGTTACATTGAACTGGGTGAATGGAATATGAATGACAGTCATCCAACATGCTGTAATAGAAATAAGGCCATGCTCATAAAAAAAATAAAAAAATAATGGTCCTCCCTCATCTTAAACGGCATTTACGGCCACTGTTGTCTAGCAATGATCAACAACCAATTTGACGGAGCGTGAAGAAGTTGTAAAATAATAATGGGGAAATGTTGCACAATCCAGGTTTAGAAAGCTCTTAGAGACTTACCCAGAAAGACTCAGCTGTAACCGCTTCTAAAAGTTGCTTCTATAAAGTATTGACTCAGGTGTGAATACTTACACTACCGGTCAACATATTTAGAACACCTAATCATTTAAGGGTTTTTCTTTAATTTGACTATTTTCTACATTGTAGACTAATAGTGAAGACATCAAAACTATGAAATAACACATATGGAATCATGTAGTAACCAAAAAAGTGTTAAACAAATCAAAATATGTTTTATATTTGAGATTCTTCAAATAGCCACCCTTTGCCTTGATGACAGCTTTGCAAACTCTTGTCATTCTCTCAACCAGCTTCACCTGGAATGCTTTTCCAACAGTCTTGAAGGAGTTCCCACATATGCTGAGCACTTGTTGGCTGCTTTTCCTTCACTCTGCGGTCTGACTCATCCCAAACCATCTCAATTTGGTTGAGGTTGGGGGATTGTGGAGGCCTGGTTATCTGATGCAGCAGTTACATCACTTTCCTTGGTAAATTAGCCCTTACACAGCCTGGAAGTGGGTCATTGTCCTGTTGAAAAACAAATGATAGTCCCACTAAGTTCAAACCAGATGGGATGGTGTATTGCTGCAGAATGCTGTGGTAGCCATGCTGGTTAAGTGTGCCTTGAATTCTAAATAAATCACAGACAGTGTCACCAGCAAAGCACCCCCACACCATAACACCTCCTCCTCCATGCTTTACGGTGGGAAATATACATGCGGAGATCATCCGCCAAAGCCTATTCCCCCTCAGGAGACTGAAAATATTTGGCATGGGTCCTCAGATCCTCAAAAAATTACACAGCTGCACAATCGAGAGCATACTGACTGGTTGCATCTCAGACTGTTATGGCAACTGCTTGGCCTCCGATCGCAAGGCACGACAGAGGGTAGTGCGTACGGCCCAGTACATCACTGGGGCCAAGCTTCCTGCCATCCAGGACCTCTATACCAGGCGGTGTCAGAGGAAGGCCCTCAACATTGTCAAAGACTCCAGCCACCCTAGTCATAGACTGTTCTCTCTGCTACCGCACGGCAAGCGGTACCGGAGTGCCAAGTCTAGGTCCAAAAGACTTCTCAACAGCTTCTACCCCCATCCAATAAGACTCCTGAACAGCTAATCATGGCTACCCAGACTATTTACACTGCCCCCCCCACCCCAGCTTTTTACGCTGCTGCTATCTGTTAATTATTTATGCATAGTCACTTTAACTCTACCCACATGTACATATTACTTCAACTACCTCAACTAGCCGGTGCCCCCGCATATTGACTCTGCACCTGTACCCCCCTGTATATAAAGCCTCCCTACTATTATTTTATTTTACTTCTGCTCTTTTTTTCTCAACACTTTTTTGTTGTTTTATTTTACTTTTTTATAAAAAATAAATGCACTGTTGGTTAAGGGCTGTAAGTAAGCATTTCACTGTAATGTCTGCACCTGTTGTATTTGACGCATGTGGCCAATAAAATTTGATTTGATTATGACAGGATTTATTTATAATATACATATGGCCTATTCATAACAGGGTTGATTCATAACAGGGTTGATTCATAATGTACAAATCCCTATTCAGCTTCTACATCTGCGTAGAGGAAATTATTATCTGTAAGAAGTAAGAGAACTGGTTATTTACCAATTATTTGTTTACATTGTTTGCCAGAATATAGTTTTTGTTCAACTGTGTTACCCACTCCAGTCAGCAGATGGCGATGTGAGTCTTTCAGGTGATGATTCTTGCGTGACGTATATTCTAGTGGACGGGACGGGACGCTTTTTCAACAACAACAATTCAGCCGCCTTGGTAGCTTGCTAGCCAACATAAAACCAAAACATTGAAGCTCTTTAAACCATTTTTGTGTATATTAACATCAGTGTTTTAAACACTCTGTCTGTGTATTTACCAGTTACTCCATTTGATTTCATATTTACGTTATTAGCTATCTGGCTAATTAACATTAGGCTAATGCTAACTAGCTAGATAACATCCCCGACCATGAGCTCACTAAGCTACTCTCCTCCTGCTAAAGAAGAGGAGGTCTGCTGGACAGAGAAAGACGTTACAGTGAAAGAAGAGGAGAATGTCACAGTTAAACAAGAAGTAGAGAGTGAAGCTGTTACCGTGAAAGAAGAGGAAGAAGTTACAGTGAAAGAAGAGGAAGAAGCTTTCAGAGTGAAAGAGGAGGATGCAGTTTTTGGAATGAAGGAGGGGGGGGAGATTACTGTCACATTGGAGGAAGAAGAGGAGACTGGAGAGCTGATTAACACCAGTAAGTAGTATTTTAAAAACAGTGGCACAAACTCTGTAGTTGTTGAACTATTGAACTAATGTGTCGTCTTAAAGACTGCGGTCAAGTGATCCGTCATTCGCAAAACGTGGTCAAGCCACCCACCCTTCTGTTTCCGCCTGAATTTTCTTACCGAATAGATACCACTTAACTGTACCGCGTGTTTTCTGGGAGGGAAACTGAGTCGGATGCTCTCTAATGCTCCGACAGAAACGATAGCTACAAATCATTCTAAAAATGACTTTGATATCACGGGTAGAGTGAGGCTGCAGAGGTTGCAGTAGCCCAACGTTGGTGCTGTTTAGGAAATGTTAAATTGTCAAAGCAAGATGTGTTTACGGTCATGATACACACACAGGAAGATCTAAATGAGCTTGATATGTTTTTAGTAAATCATGAATCCAGTGTGATGACCGTTGCTTACCATACGATGTCCATATTATGCCAACTTAAAATATGGGTTAATATAATTACTTATTCTATATTACAGTTAACTTTGAAGTAAAATTGGATGGTAAACATTTTGTCATGTCTGCCACTAGTACGTCACTAATCCATTTTCATTAACATCGCGTTATGGTGGCTTCAACATGGGGAACACTAGTTTACTGCACAGTGCATTAGGAAAGTATTCAGACCCCTTAACTTTCTCCACATTTTGTTAGGTTGAAGCCTTATTCTAAAATGGATTAAATCGTTTTTTTCCCTCATCAATCTACACACAATACCCCATAATGACAAAGCAAAAACAGGGTTTTTGCACATTTTTACAGAAACATACTGAAATATCACATTTCCATAAGTATTCAGACCCTTTACTCAGTCTTCTTGGCTATGACGCTACAACACAGCTATTTTCAGGTCTCTCCAGAGATATTCGATCAGGTTCAAGTCCGGGCTCTGGCTGGGCCACTCAAGGACATTCAGAGACTTGTCCCGTTTTCACTCCTGCGTTGTCTTCGCTGTGTGCTTAGGGTCGTTGTCCTGTTGGAAGGTGAACCTTTGCCCCAGTCTGAGGTCCTGAGCGCTCTGGAGCAAGTTTTCATCAAGGATCTCTCTGTACTTTGCTCCGTTCATGTTTCCCTCGATCCTGACAAGTCTCCCAGTCCCTGCCTCTGAAAAACATCCCCACAGCATGATGCTGCGACAACAATGCTTCACCGTAGGGATGGTGCCAGGTTTCCTCCAAAGAATCTTGTTTCTCATGGTCTGAGAGTCTTTAGGTGCCTTTTGGCAAGCTCCAAGCGGGCTGTCATGTGCCTTTTACTGAGGAGTGGCTTCCGTCTGGCCACTCTACCATAAAGGCCTGATTGGTAGAGTGCTGCAGAGATGGTTGTCCTTCTGGAAGGTTCTCCCATCTCCACAGAGGAACTCTGGAGCTCTGTCAGAGTGACCATCAGGTTCTTGGTCACCTCCCTGACCAACCCCTTCTCTCCCGATTGCTCAGTTTGGCTGGGCTGCCAGCTCTAAGAAGAGTCCTTTGGTGGTTCCAAGCTTTTTCCATTTAAGAATGATGGAAGCCACTGTGTTCTTGGGGAACTTCAATGCTGCAGACATTTTTTGGTACCCTTCCCCAGATCTGTGCCTCGACACAATCCTGTCTCGGAGCTCTACGGACAACTCCTTCGACCTCATGGCTTGGTTCTTGCTCTGACATGCACTGTCAACTGTGGGACCTTATGTAGACAGGTGTGTGCCTTTCCAAGTCATGTCCAATCAATTGAATTTACCCCAGGTGGACTCCAATCAAGTTGTAGAAACATCTCAAGAATGATCAATGGAAACAGGATGCACCTGAGCTCAATTTGGAGTCTCATAGCAAAAAAAAAAAGTCAAGGGGTCTGAAAACTTTCCGAATGCTCTGTAGACAGAGCTAAGAGTCTCACCAAAGCTGTGCAAAATATCTGGTTAGAAATGATTATTTTCTCTCTTGAACATTGGATGATCTGGGCCAATAGCTGAAGTGTATTTTTATAGCGGACACTCCGGTGTCTTATTGCCCACATGTTCTATCCTCTCTATTTGATATGAATATGACTTGGCCCATTAAGACACTCAGGTTAATGCAGGTTAGATTTCCTCTCTATTTGATATGAATATGACTTGGCCCATTAAGACACTCAGGTTAATGCAGGTTAGATTTCCTCTCTATTTGATATGAATATGACTTGGCCCATTAAGACACTCAGGTTAATGCAGGTTAGATTTCCTCTCTATTTGATATGAATATGACTTGGCCCATTAAGACACTCAGGTTAATGCAGGTTAGATTTCCTCTCTATTTGATATGAATATGACTTGGCCCATTAAGACACTCAGGTTAATGCAGGTTAGATTTCCTCTCTATTTGATATGAATATGACTTGGCCCATTAAGACACTCAGGTTAATGCAGGTTAGATTTCCTCTCTATTTGATATGAATATGACTTGGCCCATTAAGACACTCAGGTTAATGCAGGTTAGATTTCCTCTCTATTTGATATGAATATGACTTGGCCCATTAAGACACTCAGGTTAATGCAGGTTAGATGTCCTCTCTATTTGATATGAATATGACTTGGCCTATTAAGACACTCACGTGTCTTAATAATGCAGGTTAGATTTCCTCTCTATTTGATATGAATATGACTTGGCCCATTAAGACACTCAGGTTAATGCAGGTAAGATTTCCTCTCTATTTGATATGAATATGACTTGGCCCATTAAGACACTCAGGTTAATGCAGGTTAGATTTCCTCTCTATTTGATATGAATATGACTTGGCCCATTAAGACACTCAGGTTAATGCAGGTTAGATTTCCTCTCTATTTGATATGAATATGACTTGGCCCATTAAGACACTCAGGTTAATGCAGGTTAGATTTCCTCTCTATTTGATATGAATATGACTTGGCCCATTAAGACACTCAGGTTAATGCAGGTTAGATTTCCTCTCTATTTGATATGAATATGACTTGGCCCATGAAGACACTCAGGTTAATGCAGGTTAGATTTCCTCTCTATTTGATATGAATATGACTTGGCCCATTAAGACACTCAGGTTAATGCAGGTTAGATTTCCTCTCTATTTGATATGAATATGACTTGGCCCATTAAGACAATCAGGTTAATGCAGGTTAGATTTCCTCTCTATTTGATATGAATATGACTTGGCCTATTAAGACACTCAGGTTAATGCAGGTTAGATTTCCTCTCTATTTGATATGAATATGACTTGGCCCATTAAGACACTCAGGTTAATGCAGGTTAGATTTCCTCTCTATTTGATATGAATATGACTTGGCCCATTAAGACACTCAGGTTAATGCAGGTTAGATTTCCTCTCTATTTGATATGAATATGACTTGGCCCATTAAGACACTCAGGTTAATGCAGGTTAGATTTCCTCTCTATTTGATATGAATATGACTTGGCCTATTAAGACACTCAGGTTAATGCAGGTTAGATTTCCTCGCTATTTAATATGAATATGACTTGGCCCATTAAGACACTCAGGTTAATGCAGGTTAGATTTCTCGTGCCGCGCTATTTCATGATCAAACAATGAATGAATCTAACCGAGTTCTAGGCCATATCATAAAGTTAGAAGTTATTTTTCTATAACCTAAAACATGGGATACCTAAAGTAATAATGAGACAGAGAAGGAACAATAGCAAGATATAAAAATCACATGAGAAATTCGAACAAACCGTACAGTTCAGCAAAGCATTATATAGACAGAAATGATGCATGCATGCAAGGCCCATTGCGAACCAAACAACGAAAAACCTAATCCTACTCAAATAAAACCTAATCCTACTTTAAATATCATAAAAGCATTAAGACAAATTCGAGTTATGAAGAGTATTCATAACTAATACTGGGAGACAGCTGTAAGTGGAAGAACCAGCTCTGTAAGCCCTTTGTAAAAGCTTTGAAATATGATTGAATGAAAAGCCTTTTTCTAGACTTAGCTTCCTACTCTGTAATTCTCAGGACATTTAATCCATACCAAGGCCTCCTTTAATACTCCATAATGTTTCATCTGTAGGTGCTACAGTCCTCCTTTAAGACTCCATATTGTTTCATCATTAGATGCTACAGTCCTCCTTTAAGACTCCATAAAATGTAATCATTAGATGCTACAGTCCTCCTTTAAGACTCCATAATGTTTCATCATTAGATGCTACAGTCCTCCTTTAAGACTCCATAGTGTTTCATCATTAGATGCTACAGTCCTCCTTTAATACTCCATAATGTTTCATCATTAGATGCTACAGTCCTCCTTTAAGACTCCACAATGTTTCATCTGTAGGTGAAGCCTCCTTTAAGACTCCATAATGTTTCATCTGTAGGTGAAGCCTCCTTTAAGACTCCATAATGTTTCATTTGTAGGTGAAGCCTTCTTTAAGACTCCATAATGTTTCATCTGTAGGTGAAGCCTCCTTTAAGACTCCATAATGTTTCATCTGTAGGTGAAGCCTCCTTTAAGACTCCATAATGTTTCATCTATAGGTGAAGCCTCCTTTAAAACTCCATAATGTTTCATCTGTAGGTGAAGCTTCCTTTAAGACTCCATAATGTTTCATCTGTAGGTGAAGCCTCCTTTAAGACTCCATAATGTTTCATCTGTAGGTGAAGCCTCCTTTAAGACTCCATAATGTTTCATCTGTACGTGCTACAAAAGCAAAAATTGAAAGATGAGAATTGGTTTCATATTAATTGTATGAGTATGTAATTTCCCAAATGTTTTGTGGATACAATATACAGGTAACACTTGAGTCAATGAGGGATACAACATATATTGAAAGCAGCTTCCACACAGCTGTGGTTCCTGAGATAATTAAGCAATTAACATCCAGTCATGCTTAGGGTCATGTATAAAAATGCCCAGTTGACCATTATCTTGGCTACCATGGCTATAAGAAGAGATCTCAGAGACTTTGAAAGAGGTGTCTCAAAGGAGCGTAGGGGGTTTAAAGGGAGTTTTTGTCTCAGTCACTGGATCTCAACCTAATTTAACCCTTATGGGAGATTCTGGAGCGGCGCCTGAGACAGCGTTTTCCACCACCATCAACAAAACATAAAATGATTGAATTTCTCATCAAGGAATTGTGTCGCATCCCTCCAATAGAGCTCCAGAAACATGCAGAATCTATGCAAAGACACATTGAAGCTGTTGTGGGGTCCGAACGACCAAGACACTTTATGCTGGGGTTTCCTTTATTTTGGCAGTTATGACACTTTATGTTGGGGATTCCTTTATTTTGGCAGGTATGACACTTTGTGTTGGGGATTCCTTACAGAGTCTGATTAACTTGTGGAAACCATTTTTCTGTCTCTGTTTGTAGCATGAATAAAGTTAGATGTATGGCGAGCCAGCGCTAACTAGCGTTAGTGAAATGACTGGACGTCTACAGGTATTCTATGCTACTGTTACTTGTAGACTTCTAGTCTTTGCGCTAACACTAGGGACCAGAATTTGGCAGTATCTGTAATATGTTTGCCATCATAGAGTGGGCCTCCCAACAAAACATTATTAACAGTGGATCAAATGCAGCCTATGACATTGATTGAAATACTGTAGTCCTCAATATCTGTTATTCTAGTGCTCTGCTCAGCCTAAAAACATGACATTCCATGAGAGCAAGATTCTAGTTGGAGCTCTACATCTTTTGTTTTTCAAATTACACCAAGATTCTTTTAAATGAGACATTCTTTTTGTAAACTGGCCTCTGGTTTTTGAGGGATCTGGTTTGGATTCAACCTCCGAGCAAGAGAGTTGTGTAGGTTTCATTCAGGTCTCTATTTAAATAAACACTGTCTTTGGCAGGAGAAAGACCAGACTCAGAGGAAGCAGAGACGTCCAAACCAGCAAGACGACGCCACTGCTCCCACTGTGGAAAGGTTTTAATCAGTTAAGGGACCTGAAACGACATGAGAGAATACACACAGGCAATAAACCTTTCCAATGCTCCAAGTGTGGAAAGAGTTTTTCCTCATCAGGGTGCCTGAAAAGACATGAGAGAATACACACAGGGGAAAAGCCCTACCACTGCTCCCAGTGTGGAAAGAGTTTTAACCGGAAAGAATACCTGAAAGAGCATGAGAGAATACACACAGGGGAGAAGCGAGATAAACCTTTCCAATGCTCCCAATGTGGAAAGAGTTTTACCCAGTTAGCGAGCCTGAAAATACATGAGAGAATACACACAGGAGAGAAGCCTCATCACTGCTCCCAGTGTGGAAAGAGTTTTAACCTGAAAGGACAACTGAAAGAGCATGAGAGAATACACACAGGGGAGAAGCCCTACCCCTGCTCCCAATGTGAAAAGAGTTTTGCCTGGTTAGCTAACCTGAGAAGACATGAGATGACGCATACAGGAGAGAAGCCTCCACTGCTCCCAGTGTGGAAAGAGTTTTAACCGGTTATGTCACCTGAGAAGACATGAGAATACACACAGGACATAAGGATGTAGGCTGCTGAACAGAAGGACATAGAACAGATGTAGGCTGAACAGTAGGACATAGGACAGATGTAGGCTGAACAGTAGGACATAGGACAGATGTAGGCTGAACAGTAGGACATAGGACAGATGTAGGCTGAACAGTAGGACATAGGACAGATGTAGGCTGAACAGTAGGACATAGGACAGATGTAGGCTGAACAGTAGGACATAGGACAGATGTAGGCTGACCAGTAGGACATAGGACAGATGTAGGTCCAATACATGGTGGATCAGTAGGCCGTAGAGACTCTGAATGTGTCTTGTGTATTGACTCTCCAGTGTTTTCCGTACTGCATGTATTATAGTGGATTGGGTTTGTGGATTTGTTTGCTGGGTGCGTGTTTTGGTTTTTGCTCTAGCACAACTTATTCAGTTAACCAACTCATCATCAAGCTTTTCTGATTTGAATGGGCTGTGTAGTGTTAGAGGACCTGAGATGACATGAGAGAATACAGAGGCTTTGTTCTGACTGTTGTTTTGGACTGACAACTCTTCTGATTATTCTATTTTCCTTTAAGTTGTTGAAATGTTCCGTATTGACTGACCTTCATGTCTTAAAGTAATGATGGACTTGTCATTTCTCTTTGCTTATGTGAGCTGTTCTTGCCATAATATGGACTTGGTCTTTTACCAAATAGGGCCATCATCTGTATACCACCACTACCTTGGCACAACACAACTGGATTGGCTGAAATGCATTAAGAAGGAAAGAAATTCCACAAATGAACTTTTAACAAGGCACACCTGTTAATTGAAATGCATTGAAATACCTGTTGGAAGAATGCCAAGAGTGTGCAAAGCTGTCATCAAGGCAAAGGGTGGCTACTTTGAAGAATCTCAAATATATTTTGATTTAACACTGTTTTGGTTAATACATGATTCCATGTGTGTTATTTCATTTATTTTTTATTTTTTATTTCACCTTTATTTAACCAGGTAAGCCAGTTGAGAACAAGTTCTCATTTACAACTGCGACCTGGCCAAGATAAAGCAAAGCAGTGCGATAAAAACAACACAGAGTTACATATGGGGTAAAACAAAACATAAAGTCAAAAATAAAACAGAAAATATATATACAGTGTGTGCAAATGTAGCAAGTTATGGAGGTAAGGCAATAGTTCATCATAGTTTTGATGTCTTCACTATTATTCTACAATGTAGAAAATAGTAAAAATTAAGAAAAACCCTTGAATAAGTAGGTGTTCTAAAACTTTTGACTGGTACTGTATATGAAAATGTTCTAAAATGTTTGACCGGTAGTGTGTGTGTGTGTGTGTGTGTGTGTGTGTATATATATATATATATATATACACACACACACACACACACACACACACAGTTGAAGTCGGAAGTTTAAATACACTCCAATATATATATATACACAGTTGAAGTCGGAAGTTTAAATACACTCCAATATATATATATACACAGTTGAAGTCGGAAGTTTAAATACACTCCAATATATATATATACACAGTTGAAGTCGGAAGTTTAAATACACTCCAATATATATATATATATATACAGTTGAAGTCGGAAGTTTAAATACACTCCAATATATATATACACAGTTGAAGTCGGAAGTTTAAATACACTCCAATATATATATATATATATACACAGTTGAAGTCGGAAGTTTAAATACCCTCCAATATATATATATATATACACAGTTGAAGTCGGAAGTTTAAATACACTCCAATATATATATATACACAGTTGAAGTCGGAAGTTTAAATACACTCCAATATATATATATACACAGTTGAAGTCGGAAGTTTAAATACACTCCAATATATATATATATGTATATATATATATATATATATATATACACAGTTGAAGTCGGAAGTTTAAATACACTCCAATATATATATATATATACAGTGGGGAAAAAAAGTATTTAGTCAGCCACCAATTGTGCAAGTTCTCCCACTTAAAAAGATGAGAGAGGCCTGTAATTTTCATCATAGGTACACGTCAACTATGACAGACAAATTGAGAAAATAAAATCCAGACAATCACATTGTAGGATTTTTAATGAATTTATTTGCAAATTATGGTGGAAAATAAGTATTTGGTCACCTACAAACAAGCAAGATTTCTGGCTCTCACAGACTTGTAACTTCTTCTTTAAGAGGCTCCTCTGTCCTCCACTCGTTACCTGTATTAATGGCACCTGTTTGAACTTGTTATCAGTATAAAAGACACCTGTCCACAACCTCAAACAGTCACACTCCAAACTCCACTATGGCCAAGACCAAAGAGCTGTCAAAGGACACCAGAAACAAAATTGTAGACGTGCACTAGGCTGGGAAGACTGAATCTGCAATAGGTAAGCAGCTTGGTTTGAAGAAATCAACTGTGGGAGCAATTATTAGGAAATGGAAGACATACAAGACCACTGATAATCTCCCTCGATCTGGGGCTCCACGCAAGATCTCACCCCGTGGGGTCAAAATGATAACAAGAACGGTGAGCAAAAATCCCAGAACCACACAGGGGGACCTAGTGAATGACCTGCAGAGAGCTGGGACCAAAGTAACAAAGCCTACCATCAGTAACACACTACGCCGCCAGGGATTCAAATCCTGCAGTGCTAGACGTGTCCCCCTGCTTAAGCCAGTACATGTCCAGGCCCGTCTGAAGTTTGCTAGAGTGCATCCAGAAGAGGATTGGGAGAATGTCATATGGTCAGATGAAACCAAAATATAACTTCTTGGTAAAAACTCAACTCGTCGTGTTTGGAGGACAAAGAATGCTGAGTTGCATCCAAAGAACACCATACCTACTGTGAAGCATGGGAGTGAAAACATCATACTTTGGGGCAGTTTTTCTGCAAAGGGACCAGGACGACTGATCCGTGTAAAGGAAAGAATGAATGGGGCCATGTATCGTGAGATTTTGAGTGAAAACCTCTTTCCATCAGCAAGGGCATTGAAGATGAAACGTGGCTGGGTCTTTCAGCATGACAATGATCCCAAACACACCGCCCGGGCAACGAAGGAGTGGCATCGTAAGAAGCATTTCAAGGTCCTGGAGTCTCCAGATCTCAACCCCATAGAAAATCTTTGGAGGGAGTTGAAAGTCCGTGTTGCCCAGCAACAGCCCCAAAACATTACTGCTCTAGAGGAGATCTGCATAGAGGAATGGGACAAAATACCAGCAACAGTGTGTGAAAACCTTGTGAAGACTTACAGAAAACGTTTGACCTGTGTCATTGCCAACAAAGGGTATATAACAAAGTACTGAGAAACTTTTGTTATTGACCAAATACTTATTTTCCACCATAATTTGCAAATAAATTCATTAAAAAACCTACAATGTGATTTTCTGGATTTTTTTCTCTCTCATTTTGTCTGTCATAGTTGACATGTACCTATGATGAAAATTACAGGCCTCTCTCATCTTTTTAAGTGGGAGAACTTGCACAATTGGTGGCTGACTAAATACTTTTTTCCCCCACTGTATATACACAGTTGAAGTCGGAAGTTTAAATACACTCCAATATATATATATATATATATATACACAGTTGAAGTCGGAAGTTTAAATACACTCCAATATATATATATACACAGTTGAAGTCGGAAGTTTAAATACACTCCAATATATATATATATATACACAGTTGAAGTCGGAAGTTTAAATACCCTTCGGTTGGAGTCATTAAAACTCGTTTTTCAACCTCTCCACGGTTAGGACATCTACTTTGTGCTTGACACAAGTAATTTTTCCAACAATTGTTTACAGACAGATTATTTCACTTATAATTAATTTTCATCACAATTCCAGTGGGTCAGAAGTTTACATACAGTAAGTTGACTGTGCCTTTAAACAGCTTGGAAAATTCCAGAAAATGATGTCATGGCTTTAGAAGCTTCTGATAGGCTAATTGACATCATTTGAGTCAATTGGAGATGTACCTGTGGATGTATTTCAAGGCCTACCTTCAAACTAAGTGCCTCTTTGCTTGTCATCATGGGAAAATGAAAATAAATTAGCCAAGACCTCAAGTCTGGTTCATTCTTTGGAGCAATTTCCAAACGCCTGAAGTTACAACATTCATCTGTACAAACAATAGTACGCAAGTATAAACACCATGGGACCACGCAGCCGTCATACCGCTCAGGAAGGAGACGCGTTCCGTCCTAGAGATGAACGTACTTTGGTGCAAAAACTGCAAATCAATCCCAGAACAACAGCAAAGGACCTTGTGAAGATGCTGGAGGAAACAGGTACAAAAGTATCTATATCCACATTAAAACGAATCCTATATCGACATAACCTGAAAGGCCGCTCAGCAAGGAAGAAGCCACTGCTCCAAAACCGCCATAAAAAAAGCCAGACTGCGGTTTGCAACTGCACATGGGGACAAAAATCATACTTTTTGGAGAAATGTCCTCTGGTCTGATGAAACAAAAAACAGAACTGTTTGGCCATAATGACCGTCGTTATGTTTGGAGGAAAATGGGGGAGCCTGCAAGCCGAAGAACACCATCCCAACCGTGAAACACGGGGGTGGCAGCATCATGCTGTGGGGGTGCTTTGCTGCAGGAGGGACTGGTGCACTTCACAAAACAGATGGTATCATGAGGAAGGATAATTATGTGGATATATTGAAGCAACATCTCAAGACATCAGTAAGGAAGTTAAAGCTTGGTTGCAAATAGGTCTTCCAAATAGACAATGACCCCAAGCATACTTCCAAAGTTGTTGCAAAATGGCTTAAGGACAACAAAATCAAGGTATTGGAGTGTCCATCACAAAGCCCTGACCTCAATCCTATAGAAAATGTGTGGGCAGAACTGAAAAAGCGTTTGCGAGCAAGGAGGCCTACAAACCTGACTCAGTTACACCAGCTCTGTCATGAGGAATGGGCCAAAATTCACCCAACTTATTGTGGGAAGCTTGTGGAAGGCTACCCGAAACGTTTGACCCAAGTTAAACCATTTTAAAGGCAATGCTACCAAATACTAATTGAGTGTATGTAAACTTCTGACTCACTGGGAATGTGATGAAAGAAATAAAAGCTGAAATAAATCACTCTCTCTACTATTATCATCCATCCATCCATTGATTCTTGAAGAATATAACTTCTAAATGCCTCATGAGTTCAACTGTTACACTCCATGAGAACCCAAAATGTAAGCTTGTTTTTCTCCAATGTTTGTAAACATTGTAAATGTAAACAACAAACACTATATAGCCTCATAACATGTTTAAAACAATAATGTTGATATCATGGATGGTCAGTCCTTGCATCCATATCTCTGTCTATTCATCTTACATTACATTTCTCCCATCCCTCAGCTGTTTACCAAAACAGAGGCAGGGTCGACCGTTTTGTTGTTGTTTCATCTGTGGATTTTGCCCTTTAAACAGCTGCATATTATCAAGATATCAAAGTGTCCCCAACACAAAGGTAAACAATAGGCCTGTAGTAAATGCAGCATTTCGTCTTTCACATGTAAATAGTACTTTTTCAGTAGTGCTCAAAAGCATGCAGCGTTCTAAGGCGTCACTACAGATCCTGGTTAGATCCCAGCCGGCCGTGAACCGGGAGACCCATGATGCGGCGCCCAGTTGGCCCAGCGTCGTCCGGCTCAGGGGAAGGGTTTGGCCGGCCTGGGTTTGTCCTTGTCCCAGCGCGCTCTAGCTACTCCTGTGGCAGGCCGGGCGCAACAGTACGGTGTTTCCTCCGACACTTCCGGGTTAAGCCAGCATTGTGTCATGAAAAGCAGTGCGGCTCTCGACCTTTGCCTCTCCCGAGTCCGTACAGGAGTTGCAGCGATGGGACAACACTGTAACTACCAATTGGGGAGTAAAAAGGTGTACAAAAATAATGAATAATAATAATCTTTAACATTGATTTATCCTGCAATAGATGTTGTTCAATTGGGAACATACATTTTTGTCTTCTACTAATGCATTAAGGGGAGTAATCTAAAAGTAACGGAATGTAATAAGATTACTTTACTGATTACAATTTTTGACAGGTAACTAGCAACTGTAACGGATTACATTTAGAAAGTAACCCTGCCAAGGTTATTTTAAATGAGAATTGTTTTGTAAACTGGCCTCGGGTTTTTGAGGGATCTGATTTGGATTAAACCTCCTAGCAAGAGAGTTGTGGAGGTTTCATTCAGGTCTCTGTTTAAATAAATGCTCTGTCTTTGGCAGGAGAAAGACCAGATTCAGAGGAACCAGAGACGTCCAAACCAGCAAGACGATTCCACTGCACCCACTGTGGAAAAGGTTTTAATCAGTTAAGGGACCTGAAACGACATGAGAGAATACACACAGGGGAGAAGCCTTTCCAATGCGCCCAGTGTGGAAAGAGTTTTTCCTTGTTAGCGAGCCTGAAGATACATGAGAGGATACACACAGGAGATAAACCTCATCACTGCTCCCAGTGTGGAAAGAGTTTTACCCAGTTAGGACACCTGAAAGTGCATGGGAGAATACACACAGGGGAAAAGCCTCATCACTGCTCCCAGTGTGGAAAGAGTTTTAACCAGAAAGAATACCTGAAAGAGCATGAGAGAATACACACAGGGGAGAAGCGAGAAAAGACATACCGCTGCTCCCACTGTGGAAAGGGTTTTAACCAGTTAGGGGACCTCAAACGACATGAGACAATACACACAGGAGATAAGCCTCATCAGTGTGGAAAGGGTTTTAACCAGTTAAGGGACCTGAAACGACATGAGAGAATACACACAGGGGAGAAGCCTTTCCAATGCTCCCAGTGTGGAAAGAGTTTTTCCTTGTTAGCGTGCCTGAAAATACATGAGAGGACACACTCAGGGGAAAAGCCTCATCACTGCTCCCAGTGTGGAAAGAGTTTTACCCAGTTAGGACACCTGAAAGTGCATGAGAGAATACACACAGGGGAAAAGCCTCATCACTGCTCCCAGTGTGGAAAGAGTTTTAACCGGAAAGAATACATGAAAGAGCATGAGAGAATACACACAGGGGAGAAGCGAGAAAAGACATACCGCTGCTCCCACTGTGGAAAGGGTTTTAACCAGTTAGGGGACCTCAAACGACATGAGACAATACACACAGGGGAGAAGCCTCATCACTGCTCCCAGTGTGGTAAGGGTTTTAACCAGTTAAGGGACCTGAAACGACATGAGAGAATACACACAGGGGAGAAGCCTTTCCAATGCTCCCAGTGTAGAAAGAGTTTTACCCAGTTAGGGAGCCTAAAAATACATGAGAGGACACACACAGGAGAGAAGCCTCATCACTGCTCCCAGTGTAGAAAGAGTTTTAACCGGAAAGAATACCTGAAAGAGCATGAGAGAATACACACAGGGGAGAAGAGAGATAAACCTTTCCAATGCTCCCAGTGTGGAAAGAGTTTTTCACAGTTAGGGAACATGAAACAACACGAGAGGACACACACAGGAGAGAAGCCTCATCACTGCTCCCAGTGTGGAAAGAGTTTTACCAAGTTAGGACACCTGAAAGTGCATGAGAGAATACACACAGGGGAGAAATGCTACCACTGATCCCAATGTGAAAAGAGTTTTGCCTGGTTAGGGTACCTGAAAATACATGAGAGAATACACACAGGAGAGAAGCCTCATCACTGCTCCCGGTGTGGAAAGAGTTTTACCCAGTTAGGTCACCTGAAACAGCATGAGAGAATACACACAGGGGAGAAGCCGTACCACTGCTCCCAATGTGAAAAGAGTTTTGCCTGGTTAGGTCACATGAGAAGACATGAGAGGACGCACACAGGAGATAAGGATATAGGCTGCTGAACAGTGGGACATAGGACAGATGTAGGCTGAACAGTAGGACATAGGACAGATGTAGACTGAACAGTAGGACATAGGACAGATGTAGGTCCAATACATGGTGGATCAGTAGGCCGTAGAGACTCTGAATGTGTCTTGTGTATTGACTTTCCAGTGTTTTCCGTACTGAAGTAGAGTGATGAAGTAGAGTGATGGACTGCTGCATCAGATGACCTGGCCTCCACAATCACCCGACCTGAACCTCAATTGAGATGGTTTGGGATGAGTTGGACCACAGAGTGAAGGAAACAAAGCCAACAAGTGCTCAGCATATGTGGGAACTCCTTCAAGACTGTTGGAAAATAATTCCTCATGAAGCTGGTTGAGAGAATGCCAAGCTGTCATCAAGGCAAAGGGTGGCCATTTTGAAGAATGTAAATATAAAATATATATTGATTTGTTTAACACTTTTTGGTTACTACATGATTCCATATGTGTTTTTTCATAGTTTTGATGTCTTCACCATTATTCAACAATGTATAAAATAGTAAAAATAAAGAAAAACCCTTGAATGAGTAGGTGTGTCCAAACATTTGACTGGTACTGTACATCTACATGATGTATCGTTACACAATGTAGGCGCAGTATAGACCCAACTGCATATCGTGATATTGTTGTAACCTTATGTTTAAAATACTCACTCATTAAAAAATCTGTTCTGATCAACACATGATTCTCTTTGTACTTTTACATATCATTTTATTCTTTAATAAAATACATGAAAAACTAACGTTTTGTTTGAAAATAAAATAAAGATTTTACCTAAAATTTTCACTTTTGGGCAATATACAATATTGATTGAGGAACTATTTGCTGAGGAATGTGACTGTTTTTCTGGATTGTCTGAACTGTATTTTACTTTGTTTTGTACTTTCCGATTTTGATTAGATTTGGTCTATAAATGTTATGTGCAGGAAAGAGACCCTGGTCTCAATGGAGGCTTCCTGTTTAAATAAAGGTAAAAATATTGATTTATTTATTCATATTTATTGTACATATCAATGTAGAGCTCATGTAAACCATGATTGACCACACACTCCAGCACATTAGGTGGTGGCAAACACCCTAAAGGTTTGTTTGCGGACCACCATTATACCATAGAAGAAGATGCTTCTTCAACAACAACAACAACAAAGCTACTGCTTGCTAGCTAATAAAAAACCGAAACATTGGAGTTCTTTTAGAACATTTTGGATATATTAATCTGAGTGTTTTGAACACAATTCTGTTTATGTATCTACTAGTTAATTTGAACTTAATTTCATTGTTCTATTTGTTGAGATTGATACTCAGCCTAGCACTAATGCTAATCGCTGATGCTAGTCACTAATTAGCTAACATCCCCCAACCATGAACTTAGCTACTCCCCTGCTAAAGAAGAGGAGGATATTACAGTGAAAGAAGAGGAAGAACATTTTAGAGAGGAAGAGGATGCTATCTCAATAAAAGGTGAAGGAGGAAGAGGAAGGAGAGGAGGAGGAGACTGAACACGACACCAGTGAGTATAGCTGCTCTTGTCAAAATAAAGGCATGGCATGTGTGCACAAAAAAAAGGAAGAACTTGTGGGGGACTTTTATTTTGACATGAGGTAAGCAGAGAAAGTGAGTATGGAACAGACTGTTTAATAGATAGATATTCTGTCTCATTCCTCCCGTTTTAAGTACCAACAGTCCAGCCCACCGGTACAGTATAGTACAGCAAAGCAATGTTTCTGAAACTTACAGAAGGAAAATAACTCATCAGAAACTAAGTGTTGATATCAGTTGTAAAATAACTCATCAGAAACTAAGTGTTGATATCCGTTGTAAAATAACTCATCAGAAACTAAGTGTTGATATTAGTTGTAAAATAACTCATCAGAAACTAAGTGTTGATATCCGTTGTAAAATAACTCATCAGAAACTAAGTGTTGATATTAGTTCTAAAATAACTCATCAGAAACTAAGTGTATATATCAGTTGTAAAATATCTCATCTGAAACTAAGTGTTGATATTAGTTGTAAAATAACTCATCAGAAACTAAATTGAAGTGCTGATATCAGTTGTAAAATAACTCATCAGAAACTAAGTGTTGATATCAGTTGTAAAATAACTCATCAGAAACTAAGTGTTGATATTGGTTGTAAAATAACTCATCAGAAACTAAGTGTTGATATCCGTTGTAAAATAACTCATCAGAAACTAAGTGTTGATATTAGTTGTAAAATAACTAATCAGAAACTAAATTGAAGTGCTGATATCAGTAGTAAAATAACTCATCAGAAACTAAGTGTTGATATTAGTTGTAAAATAACTCATCAGAAACTAAGTGTTGATATCAGTTGTAAAATAACTCATCAGAAACTAAGTGTTGATATTGGTTGTAAAATAACTCATCAGAAACTAAGTGTTGATATCCGTTGTAAAATAACTCATCAGAAACTAAGTGTTGATATTAGTTGTAAAATAACTAATCAGAAACTAAATTGAAGTGCTGATATCAGTAGTAAAATAACTCATCAGAAACTAAGTGTTGATATTAGTTGTAAAATAACTCATCAGAAACTAAGTGTTGATATCAGTTGTAAAATAACTCATCAGAAACTAAGTGTTGATATTAGTTGTAAAAAAACTCATCAGAAACTAAGTGTTGATATCAGTTGTAAAATAACTCATCAGAAACTAAGCGTTGATATTAGTTGTAGAATAACTCATCAGAAACTAAGTGTTGATATTAGTTCTAAAATAACTCATCAGAAACTAAGTGTTGATATCAGTTGTAAAATAACTCATCAGAAACTACATTGAAGTGCTGATATCAGTTGTAAAGTAACTCATCAGAAACTAAGTGTTGATATTAGTTGTAAAATAACTCATCAGAAACGTAAGTGTTGATATTAGTTCTAACATAACTCATCAGAAACTAAGCGTTGATATCAGTTGTAAAATAACTCATCAGAAACTAAGTGTTGATATTAGTTGTAAAAAAACTCATCAGAAACTAAGTGTTGATATTAGTTGTAAAATAACTCATCAGAAACTAAATTGAAGTGCTGATATCAGTTGTAAAATAACTAATCAGAAACTAAGTGTTGATATCAGTTGTAAAATAACTCATCAGAAACTAAGTGTTGATATTGGTTGTAAAATAACTCATCAGAAACTAAGTGTTGATATCCGTTGTAAAATAACTCATCAGAAACTAAGTGTTGATATTAGTTGTAAAATAACTCATCAGAAACTAAGTGTTGATATCAGTTGTAAAATAACTCATCAGAAACTAAGTGTTGATATTAGTTGTAAAAAAAACTCATCAGAAACTAAGTGTTGATATCAGTTGTAAAATAACTCATCAGAAACTAAGCGTTGATATTAGTTGTAGAATAACTCATCAGAAACTAAGTGTTGATATTAGTTCTAAAATAACTCATCAGAAACTAAGTGTTGATATCAGTTGTAAAATAACTCATCAGAAACTACATTGAAGTGCTGATATCAGTTGTAAAGTAACTCATCAGAAACTAAGTGTTGATATTAGTTGTAAAATAACTCATCAGAAACGTAAGTGTTGATATTAGTTCTAAAATAACTCATCAGAAACTAAGTGTTGATATCAGTTGTAAAATAACTCATCAGAAACTAAGTGTTGATATTAGTTGTAAAAAAACTCATCAGAAACTAAGTGTTGATATCAGTTGTAAAATAACTCATCAGAAACTACATTGAAGTGCTGATATCAGTTCTAAAATAACTCATCAGAAACTAAGCGTTGATATTAGTTGTAAAATAACTAATCAGAAACTAAGTGTTGATATTAGTTCTAAAATAACTCATCAGAAACTAAGTGTTGATATCAGTTGTAAAATATCTCATCTGAAACTAAGTGTTGATATTAGTTGTAAAATAACTCATCAGAAACTAAATTGAAGTGCTGATATCAGTTGTAAAATAACTAATCAGAAACTAAGTGTTGATATCAGTTGTAAAATAACTCATCAGAAACTAAGTGTTGATATTGGTTGTAAAATAACTCATCAGAAACTAAGTGTTGATATCCGTTGTAAAATAACTCATCAGAAACTAAGTGTTGATATTAGTTGTAAAATAACTAATCAGAAACTAAATTGAAGTGCTGATATCAGTTGTAAAATAACTCATCAGAAACTAAGTGTTGATATTAGTTGTAAAATAACTCATCAGAAACTAAGTGTTGATATCAGTTGTAAAATAACTCATCAGAAACTAAGTGTTGATATTAGTTGTAAAAAAACTCATCAGAAACTAAGTGTTGATATCAGTTGTAAAATAACTCATCAGAAACTAAGCGTTGATATTAGTTGTAAAATAACTCATCAGAAACTAAGTGTTGATATTAGTTCTAAAATAACTCATCAGAAACTAAGTGTTGATATCAGTTGTAAAATAACTCATCAGAAACTACATTGAAGTGCTGATATCAGTTGTAAAATAACTCATCAGAAACTAAGTGTTGATATTAGTTGTAAAATAACTCATCAGAAACTTAAGTGTTGATATTAGTTCTAAAATAACTCATCAGAAACTAAGTGTTGATATCAGTTGTAAAATAACTAATCAGAAACTAAGTGTTGATATTAGTTGTAAAAAAAACTCATCAGAAACTAAGTGTTGATATCAGTTGTAAAATATCTCATCTGAAACTAAGTGTTGATATTAGTTGTAAAATAACTCATCAGAAACTAAATTGAAGTGCTGATATCAGTTGTAAAATAACTCATCAGAAACTAAGTGTTGATATCAGTTGTAAAATAACTCATCAGAAACTAAGTGTTGATATTAGTTGTAAAAAAACTCATCAGAAACTAAGTGTTGATATCAGTTGTAAAATAACTCATCAGAAACTAAGCGTTGATATTAGTTGTAGAATAACTCATCAGAAACTAAGTGTTGATATTAGTTCTAAAATAACTCATCAGAAACTAAGTGTTGATATCAGTTGTAAAATAACTCATCAGAAACTACATTGAAGTGCTGATATCAGTTCTAAAATAACTCATCAGAAACTAAGCGTTGATATTAGTTGTAAAATATCTCATCAGAAACTAAGTGTTGATATTAGTTCTAAAATAACTCATCAGAAACTAAGTGTTGATATCAGTTGTAAAATATCTCATCTGAAACTAAGTGTTGATATTAGTTGTAAAATAACTCATCAGAAACTAAATTGAAGTGCTGATATCAGTTGTAAAATAACTCATCAGAAACTAAGTGTTGATATCCGTTGTAAAATAACTCATCAGAAACTAAGTGTTGATATTAGTTCTAAAATAACTCATCAGAAACTAAGTGTATATATCAGTTGTAAAATATCTCATCTGAAACTAAGTGTTGATATTAGTTGTAAAATAACTCATCAGAAACTAAATTGAAGTGCTGATATCAGTTGTAAAATAACTCATCAGAAACTAAGTGTTGATATCAGTTGTAAAATAACTCATCAGAAACTAAGTGTTGATATTGGTTGTAAAATAACTCATCAGAAACTAAGTGTTGATATCCGTTGTAAAATAACTCATCAGAAACTAAGTGTTGATATTAGTTGTAAAATAACTAATCAGAAACTAAATTGAAGTGCTGATATCAGTAGTAAAATAACTCATCAGAAACTAAGTGTTGATATTAGTTGTAAAATAACTCATCAGAAACTAAGTGTTGATATCAGTTGTAAAATAACTCATCAGAAACTAAGTGTTGATATTGGTTGTAAAATAACTCATCAGAAACTAAGTGTTGATATCCGTTGTAAAATAACTCATCAGAAACTAAGTGTTGATATTAGTTGTAAAATAACTAATCAGAAACTAAATTGAAGTGCTGATATCAGTAGTAAAATAACTCATCAGAAACTAAGTGTTGATATTAGTTGTAAAATAACTCATCAGAAACTAAGTGTTGATATCAGTTGTAAAATAACTCATCAGAAACTAAGTGTTGATATTAGTTGTAAAAAAACTCATCAGAAACTAAGTGTTGATATCAGTTGTAAAATAACTCATCAGAAACTAAGCGTTGATATTAGTTGTAGAATAACTCATCAGAAACTAAGTGTTGATATTAGTTCTAAAATAACTCATCAGAAACTAAGTGTTGATATCAGTTGTAAAATAACTCATCAGAAACTACATTGAAGTGCTGATATCAGTTGTAAAGTAACTCATCAGAAACTAAGTGTTGATATTAGTTGTAAAATAACTCATCAGAAACGTAAGTGTTGATATTAGTTCTAAAATAACTCATCAGAAACTAAGCGTTGATATCAGTTGTAAAATAACTCATCAGAAACTAAGTGTTGATATTAGTTGTAAAAAAACTCATCAGAAACTAAGTGTTGATATCAGTTGTAAAATAACTCATCAGAAACTAAGCATTGATATTAGTTGTAAAATAACTAATCAGAAACTAAGTGTTGATATTAGTTCTAAAATAACTCATCAGAAACTAAGCATTGATATTAGTTGTAAAATAACTAATCAGAAACTAAGTGTTGATATTAGTTCTAAAATAACTCATCAGAAACTAAGTGTTGATATCAGTTGTAAAATATCTCATCTGAAACTAAGTGTTGATATTAGTTGTAAAATAACTCATCAGAAACTAAATTGAAGTGCTGATATCAGTTGTAAAATAACTAATCAGAAACTAAGTGTTGATATCAGTTGTAAAATAACTCATCAGAAACTAAGTGTTGATATTGGTTGTAAAATAACTCATCAGAAACTAAGTGTTGATATCCGTTGTAAAATAACTCATCAGAAACTAAGTGTTGATATTAGTTGTAAAATAACTCATCAGAAACTAAGTGTTGATATCAGTTGTAAAATAACTCATCAGAAACTAAGTGTTGATATTAGTTGTAAAAAAAACTCATCAGAAACTAAGTGTTGATATCAGTTGTAAAATAACTCATCAGAAACTAAGCGTTGATATTAGTTGTAGAATAACTCATCAGAAACTAAGTGTTGATATTAGTTCTAAAATAACTCATCAGAAACTAAGTGTTGATATCAGTTGTAAAATAACTCATCAGAAACTACATTGAAGTGCTGATATCAGTTGTAAAGTAACTCATCAGAAACTAAGTGTTGATATTAGTTGTAAAATAACTCATCAGAAACGTAAGTGTTGATATTAGTTCTAAAATAACTCATCAGAAACTAAGTGTTGATATCAGTTGTAAAATAACTCATCAGAAACTAAGTGTTGATATTAGTTGTAAAAAAACTCATCAGAAACTAAGTGTTGATATCAGTTGTAAAATAACTCATCAGAAACTACATTGAAGTGCTGATATCAGTTCTAAAATAACTCATCAGAAACTAAGCGTTGATATTAGTTGTAAAATAACTAATCAGAAACTAAGTGTTGATATTAGTTCTAAAATAACTCATCAGAAACTAAGTGTTGATATCAGTTGTAAAATATCTCATCTGAAACTAAGTGTTGATATTAGTTGTAAAATAACTCATCAGAAACTAAATTGAAGTGCTGATATCAGTTGTAAAATAACTAATCAGAAACTAAGTGTTGATATCAGTTGTAAAATAACTCATCAGAAACTAAGTGTTGATATTGGTTGTAAAATAACTCATCAGAAACTAAGTGTTGATATCCGTTGTAAAATAACTCATCAGAAACTAAGTGTTGATATTAGTTGTAAAATAACTAATCAGAAACTAAATTGAAGTGCTGATATCAGTTGTAAAATAACTCATCAGAAACTAAGTGTTGATATTAGTTGTAAAATAACTCATCAGAAACTAAGTGTTGATATCAGTTGTAAAATAACTCATCAGAAACTAAGTGTTGATATTAGTTGTAAAAAAACTCATCAGAAACTAAGTGTTGATATCAGTTGTAAAATAACTCATCAGAAACTAAGCGTTGATATTAGTTGTAAAATAACTCATCAGAAACTAAGTGTTGATATTAGTTCTAAAATAACTCATCAGAAACTAAGTGTTGATATCAGTTGTAAAATAACTCATCAGAAACTACATTGAAGTGCTGATATCAGTTGTAAAATAACTCATCAGAAACTAAGTGTTGATATTAGTTGTAAAATAACTCATCAGAAACTTAAGTGTTGATATTAGTTCTAAAATAACTCATCAGAAACTAAGTGTTGATATCAGTTGTAAAATAACTAATCAGAAACTAAGTGTTGATATTAGTTGTAAAAAAAACTCATCAGAAACTAAGTGTTGATATCAGTTGTAAAATATCTCATCTGAAACTAAGTGTTGATATTAGTTGTAAAATAACTCATCAGAAACTAAATTGAAGTGCTGATATCAGTTGTAAAATAACTCATCAGAAACTAAGTGTTGATATCAGTTGTAAAATAACTCATCAGAAACTAAGTGTTGATATTAGTTGTAAAAAAACTCATCAGAAACTAAGTGTTGATATCAGTTGTAAAATAACTCATCAGAAACTAAGCGTTGATATTAGTTGTAGAATAACTCATCAGAAACTAAGTGTTGATATTAGTTCTAAAATAACTCATCAGAAACTAAGTGTTGATATCAGTTGTAAAATAACTCATCAGAAACTACATTGAAGTGCTGATATCAGTTCTAAAATAACTCATCAGAAACTAAGCGTTGATATTAGTTGTAAAATATCTCATCAGAAACTAAGTGTTGATATTAGTTCTAAAATAACTCATCAGAAACTAAGTGTTGATATCAGTTGTAAAATATCTCATCTGAAACTAAGTGTTGATATTAGTTGTAAAATAACTCATCAGAAACTAAATTGAAGTGCTGATATCAGTTGTAAAATAACTCATCAGAAACTAAGTGTTGATATCAGTTGTAAAATAACTCATCAGAAACTAAGTGTTGATATTGGTTGTAAAATAACTCATCAGAAACTAAGTGTTGATATCCGTTGTAAAATAACTCATCAGAAACTAAGTGTTGATATTAGTTGTAAAATAACTAATCAGAAACTAAATTGAAGTGCTGATATCAGTTGTAAAATAACTCATCAGAAACTAAGTGTTGATATTAGTTGTAAAATAACTAATCAGAAACTAAGTGTTGATATCAGTTGTAAAATAACTCATCAGAAACTAAGTGTTGATATAGGTTGTAAAATAACTCATCAGAAACTAAGTGTTGATATCCGTTGTAAAATAACTCATCAGAAACTAAGTGTTGATATTAGTTGTAAAATAACTCATCAGAAACTAAGTGTTGATATCAGTTGTAAAATAACTCATCAGAAACTAAGTGTTGATATTAGTTGTAAAAAAACTCATCAGAAACTAAGTGTTGATATCAGTTGTAAAATAACTCATCAGAAACTAAGCGTTGATATTAGTTGTAGAATAACTCATCAGAAACTAAGTGTTGATATTAGTTCTAAAATAACTCATCAGAAACTAAGTGTTGATATCAGTTGTAAAATAACTCATCAGAAACTACATTGAAGTGCTGATATCAGTTGTAAAGTAACTCATCAGAAACTATGTGTTGATGTTAGTTGTAAAATAACTCATCAGAAACGTAAGTGTTGATATTAGTTCTAAAATAACTCATCAGAAACTAAGTGTTGATATCAGTTGTAAAATAACTCATCAGAAACTAAGTGTTGATATTAGTTGTAAAAAAAAACTCATCAGAAACTAAGTGTTGATATCAGTTGTAAAATATCTCATCTGAAATTAAGTGTTGATATTAGTTGTAAAATAACTCATCAGAAACTAAATTGAAGTGCTGATATCAGTTGTAAAATAACTCATCAGAAACTAAGTGTTGATATCAGTTGTAAAATAACTCATCAGAAACTAAGTGTTGATATTAGTTGTAAAAAAACTCATCAGAAACTAAGTGTTGATATCAGTTGTAAAATAACTCATCAGAAACTAAGCGTTGATATTAGTTGTAGAATAACTCATCAGAAACTAAGTGTTGATATTAGTTCTAAAATAACTCATCAGAAACTAAGTGTTGATATCAGTTGTAAAATAACTCATCAGAAACTACATTGAAGTGCTGATATCAGTTCTAAAATAACTCATCAGAAACTAAACGTTGATATTAGTTGTAAAATATCTCATCAGAAACTAAGTGTTGATATTAGTTCTAAAATAACTCATCAGAAACTAAGTGTTGATATCAGTTGTAAAATATCTCATCTGAAACTAAGTGTTGATATTAGTTGTAAAATAACTCATCAGAAACTAAATTGAAGTGCTGATATCAGTTGTAAAATAACTAATCAGAAACTAAGTGTTGATATTGGTTGTAAAATAACTCATCAGAAACTAAGTGTTGATATCCGTTGTAAAATAACTCATCAGAAACTAAGTGTTGATATTAGTTGTAAAATAACTAATCAGAAACTAAATTGAAGTGCTGATATCAGTTGTAAAATAACTCATCAGAAACTAAGTGTTGATATTAGTTGTAAAATAACTAATCAGAAACTAAGTGTTGATATCAGTTGTAAAATAACTCATCAGAAACTAAGTGTTGATATTGGTTGTAAAATAACTCATCAGAAACTAAGTGTTGATATCCGTTGTAAAATAACTCATCAGAAACTAAGTGTTGATATTAGTTGTAAAATAACTAATCAGAAACTAAGTGTTGATATCAGTTGTAAAATAACTCATCAGAAACTAAGTGTTGATATCCGTTGTAAAATAACTCATCAGAAACTAAGTGTTGATATTAGTTGTAAAATAACTCATCAGAAACTAAGTGTTGATATCAGTTGTAAAATAACTCATCAGAAACTAAGTGTTGATATTAGTTGTAAAAAAACTCATCAGAAACTAAGTGTTGATATCAGTTGTAAAATAACTCATCAGAAACTAAGCGTTGATATTAGTTGTAGAATAACTCATCAGAAACTAAGTGTTGATATTAGTTCTAAAATAACTCATCAGAAACTAAGTGTTGATATCAGTTGTAAAATAACTCATCAGAAACTACATTGAAGTGCTGATATCAGTTGTAAAGTAACTCATCAGAAACTAAGTGTTGATGGTAGTTGTAAAATAACTCATCAGAAACGTAAGTGTTGATATTAGTTCTAAAATAACTCATCAGAAACTAAGTGTTGATATCAGTTGTAAAATAACTCATCAGAAACTAAGTGTTGATATTAGTTGTAAAAAAACTCATCAGAAACTAAGTGTTGATATCAGTTGTAAAATAACTCATCAGAAACTACATTGAAGTGCTGATATCAGTTCTAAAATAACTCATCAGAAACTAAGCGTTGATATTAGTTGTAAAATAACTAATCAGAAACTAAGTGTTGATATTAGTTGTAAAATAACTCATCAGAAACTTAAGTGTTGATATTAGTTCTAAAATAACTCATCAGAAACTAAGTGTTGATATCAGTTGTAAAATAACTAATCAGAAACTAAGTGTTGATATTAGTTGTAAAAAAAACTCATCAGAAACTAAGTGTTGATATCAGTTGTAAAATATCTCATCTGAAACTAAGTGTTGATATTAGTTGTAAAATAACTCATCAGAAACTAAATTGAAGTGCTGATATCAGTTGTAAAATAACTCATCAGAAACTAAGTGTTGATATCAGTTGTAAAATAACTAAGTTGTAAAATAACTCATCAGAAACTAAGCGTTGATATTAGTTGTAGAATAACTCATCAGAAACTAAGTGTTGATATTAGTTCTAAAATAACTCATCAGAAACTAAGTGTTGATATCAGTTGTAAAATAACTCATCAGAAACTACATTGAAGTGCTGATATCAGTTCTAAAATAACTCATCAGAAACTAAGCGTTGATATTAGTTGTAAAATATCTCATCAGAAACTAAGTGTTGATATTAGTTCTAAAATAACTCATCAGAAACTAAGTGTTGATATCAGTTGTAAAATATCTCATCTGAAACTAAGTGTTGATATTAGTTGTAAAATAACTCATCAGAAACTAAATTGAAGTGCTGATATCAGTTGTAAAATAACTCATCAGAAACTAAGTGTTGATATTAGTTGTAAAATAACTAATCAGAAACTAAGTGTTGATATCAGTTGTAAAATAACTCATCAGAAACTAAGTGTTGATATTGGTTGTAAAATAACTCATCAGAAACTAAGTGTTGATATCCGTTGTAAAATAACTCATCAGAAACTAAGTGTTGATATTAGTTGTAAAATAACTCATCAGAAACTAAGTGTTGATATCAGTTGTAAAATAACTCATCAGAAACTAAGTGTTGATATTAGTTGTAAAAAAACTCATCAGAAACTAAGTGTTGATATCAGTTGTAAAATAACTCATCAGAAACTAAGCGTTGATATTAGTTGTAGAATTACTCATCAGAAACTAAGTGTTGATATTAGTTCTAAAATAACTCATCAGAAACTAAGTGTTGATATCAGTTGTAAAATAACTCATCAGAAACTACATTGAAGTGCTGATATCAGTTGTAAAGTAACTCATCAGAAACTAAGTGTTGATGTTAGTTGTAAAATAACTCATCAGAAACGTAAGTGTTGATATTAGTTCTAAAATAACTCATCAGAAACTAAGTGTTGATATCAGTTGTAAAATAACTCATCAGAAACTAAGTGTTGATATTAGTTGTAAAAAAAAAACTCATCAGAAACTAAGTGTTGATATCAGTTGTAAAATATCTCATCTGAAACTAAGTGTTGATATTAGTTGTAAAATAACTCATCAGAAACTAAATTGAAGTGCTGATATCAGTTGTAAAATAACTCATCAGAAACTAAGTGTTGATATCAGTTGTAAAATAACTCATCAGAAACTAAGTGTTGATATTAGTTGTAAAAAAACTCATCAGAAACTAAGTGTTGATATCAGTTGTAAAATAACTCATCAGAAACTAAGCGTTGATATTAGTTGTAGAATAACTCATCAGAAACTAAGTGTTGATATTAGTTCTAAAATAACTCATCAGAAACTAAGTGTTGATATCAGTTGTAAAATAACTCATCAGAAACTACATTGAAGTGCTGATATCAGTTCTAAAATAACTCATCAGAAACTAAGCGTTGATATTAGTTGTAAAATATCTCATCAGAAACTAAGTGTTGATATTAGTTCTAAAATAACTCATCAGAAACTAAGTGTTGATATCAGTTGTAAAATATCTCATCTGAAACTAAGTGTTGATATTAGTTGTAAAATAACTCATCAGAAACTAAATTGAAGTGCTGATATCAGTTGTAAAATAACTAATCAGAAACTAAGTGTTGATATTGGTTGTAAAATAACTCATCAGAAACTAAGTGTTGATATCCGTTGTAAAATAACTCATCAGAAACTAAGTGTTGATATTAGTTGTAAAATAACTAATCAGAAACTAAATTGAAGTGCTGATATCAGTTGTAAAATAACTCATCAGAAACTAAGTGTTGATATTAGTTGTAAAATAACTAATCAGAAACTAAGTGTTGATATTAGTTGTAAAATAACTAATCAGAAACTAAGTGTTGATATCAGTTGTAAAATAACTCATCAGAAACTAAGTGTTGATATTGGTTGTAAAATAACTCATCAGAAACTAAGTGTTGATATTAGTTGTAAAATAACTCATCAGAAACTAAGTGTTGATATCAGTTGTAAAATAACTCATCAGAAACTAAGTGTTGATATTAGTTGTAAAAAAACTCATGAGAAACTAAGTGTTGATATCAGTTGTAAAATAACTCATCAGAAACTAAGCGTTGATATTAGTTGTAGAATAACTCATCAGAAACTAAGTGTTGATATTAGTTCTAAAATAACTCATCAGAAACTAAGTGTTGATATCAGTTGTAAAATAACTCATCAGAAACTACATTGAAGTGCTGATATCAGTTGTAAAGTAACTCATCAGAAACTAAGTGTTGATGTTAGTTGTGAAATAACTCATCAGAAACGTAAGTGTTGATATTAGTTCTAAAATAACTCATCAGAAACTAAGTGTTGATATCAGTTGTAAAATAACTCATCAGAAACTAAGTGTTGATATTAGTTGTAAAAAAAAAACTCATCAGAAACTAAGTGTTGATATCAGTTGTAAAATATCTCATCTGAAACTAAGTGTTGATATTAGTTGTAAAATAACTCATCAGAAACTAAATTGAAGTGCTGATATCAGTTGTAAAATAACTCATCAGAAACTAAGTGTTGATATCAGTTGTAAAATAACTCATCAGAAACTAAGTGTTGATATTAGTTGTAAAAAAACTCATCAGAAACTAAGTGTTGATATCAGTTGTAAAATAACTCATCAGAAACTAAGCGTTGATATTAGTTGTAGAATAACTCATCAGAAACTAAGTGTTGATATTAGTTCTAAAATAACTCATCAGAAACTAAGTGTTGATATCAGTTGTAAAATAACTCATCAGAAACTACATTGAAGTGCTGATATCAGTTCTAAAATAACTCATCAGAAACTAAGCGTTGATATTAGTTGTAAAATATCTCATCAGAAACTAAGTGTTGATATTAGTTCTAAAATAACTCATCAGAAACTAAGTGTTGATATCAGTTGTAAAATATCTCATCTGAAACTAAGTGTTGATATTAGTTGTAAAATAACTCATCAGAAACTAAATTGAAGTGCTGATATCAGTTGTAAAATAACTAATCAGAAACTAAGTGTTGATATTGGTTGTAAAATAACTCATCAGAAACTAAGTGTTGATATCCGTTGTAAAATAACTCATCAGAAACTAAGTGTTGATATTAGTTGTAAAATAACTAATCAGAAACTAAATTGAAGTGCTGATATCAGTTGTAAAATAACTCATCAGAAACTAAGTGTTGATATTAGTTGTAAAATAACTAATCAGAAACTAAGTGTTGATATCAGTTGTAAAATAACTCATCAGAAACTAAGTGTTGATATTGGTTGTAAAATAACTCATCAGAAACTAAGTGTTGATATCCGTTGTAAAATAACTCATCAGAAACTAAGTGTTGATATTAGTTGTAAAATAACTCATCAGAAACTAAGTGTTGATATCAGTTGTAAAATAACTCATCAGAAACTAAGTGTTGATATTAGTTGTAAAAAAACTCATGAGAAACTAAGTGTTGATATCAGTTGTAAAATAACTCATCAGAAACTAAGCGTTGATATTAGTTGTAGAATAACTCATCAGAAACTAAGTGTTGATATTAGTTCTAAAATAACTCATCAGAAACTAAGTGTTGATATCAGTTGTAAAATAACTCATCAGAAACTAAGTGTTGATGTTAGTTGTAAAATAACTCATCAGAAACGTAAGTGTTGATATTAGTTCTAAAATAACTCATCAGAAACTAAGTGTTGATATCAGTTGTAAAATAACTCATCAGAAACTAAGTGTTGATATTAGTTGTAAAAAAACTCATCAGAAACTAAGTGTTGATATCAGTTGTAAAATAACTCATCAGAAACTACATTGAAGTGCTGATATCAGTTCTAAAATAACTCATCAGAAACTAAGCGTTGATATTAGTTGTAAAATAACTAATCAGAAACTAAGTGTTGATATTAGTTCTAAAATAACTCATCAGAAACTAAGTGTTGATATCAGTTGTAAAATATCTCATCTGAAACTAAGTGTTGATATTAGTTGTAAAATAACTCATCAGAAACTAAATTGAAGTGCTGATATCAGTTGTAAAATAACTAATCAGAAACTAAGTGTTGATATCAGTTGTAAAATAACTCATCAGAAATTAAGCGTTGATATTAGTTGTAGAATAACTCATCAGAAACTAAGTGTTGATATTAGTTCTAAAATAACTCATCAGAAACTAAGTGTTGATATCAGTTGTAAAATAACTCATCAGAAACTACATTGAAGTGCTGATATCAGTTGTAAAATAACTCATCAGAAACTAAGTGTTGATATTAGTTGTAAAATATCTCATCAGAAACTAAGTGTTGATATTAGTTCTAAAATAACTCATCAGAAACTAAGTGTTGATATCAGTTGTAAAATAACTCATCAGAAACTACATTGAAGTGCTGATATCAGTTGTAAAATAACTCATCAGAAACTAAGCGTTGATATTAGTTGTAAAATATCTCATCAGAAACTAAGTGTTGATATTAGTTCTAAAATAACTCATCAGAAACTAAGTGTTGATATCAGTTGTAAAATATCTCATCTGAAACTAAGTGTTGATATTAGTTGTAAAATAACTCATCAGAAACTAAATTGAAGTGCTGATATCAGTTGTAAAATAACTAATCAGAAACTAAGTGTTGATATTGGTTGTAAAATAACTCATCAGAAACTAAGTGTTGATATCCGTTGTAAAATAACTCATCAGAAACTAAGTGTTGATATTAGTTGTAAAATAACTAATCAGAAACTAAATTTAAGTGCTGATATCAGTTGTAAAATAACTCATCAGAAACTAAGTGTTGATATTAGTTGTAAAATAACTAATCAGAAACTAAGTGTTGATATCAGTTGTAAAATAACTCATCAGAAACTAAGTGTTGATATTGGTTGTAAAATAACTCATCAGAAACTAAGTGTTGATATCCGTTGTAAAATAACTCATCAGAAACTAAGTGTTGATATTAGTTGTAAAATAACTCATCAGAAACTAAGTGTTGATATCAGTTGTAAAATAACTCATCAGAAACTAAGTGTTGATATTAGTTGTAAAAAAACTCATGAGAAACTAAGTGTTGATATCAGTTGTAAAATAACTCATCAGAAACTAAGCGTTGATATTAGTTGTAGAATAACTCATCAGAAACTAAGTGTTGATATTAGTTCTAAAATAACTCATCAGAAACTAAGTGTTGATATCAGTTGTAAAATAACTCATCAGAAACTACATTGAAGTGCTGATATCAGTTGTAAAGTAACTCATCAGAAACTAAGTGTTGATGTTAGTTGTAAAATAACTCATCAGAAACGTAAGTGTTGATATTAGTTCTAAAATAACTCATCAGAAACTAAGTGTTGATATCAGTTGTAAAATAACTCATCAGAAACTAAGTGTTGATATTAGTTGTAAAAAAACTCATCAGAAACTAAGTGTTGATATCAGTTGTAAAATAACTCATCAGAAACTACATTGAAGTGCTGATATCAGTTCTAAAATAACTGATATTAGTTGTAAAATAACTAATCAGAAACTAAGTGTTGATATTAGTTCTAAAATAACTCATCAGAAACTAAGTGTTGATATCAGTTGTAAAATATCTCATCTGAAACTAAGTGTTGATATTAGTTGTAAAATAACTCATCAGAAACTAAATTGAAGTGCTGATATCAGTTGTAAAATAACTAATCAGAAACTAAGTGTTGATATCAGTTGTAAAATAACTCATCAGAAATTAAGTGTTGATATTGGTTGTAAAATAACTCATCAGAAACTAAGTGTTGATATCCGTTGTAAAATAACTCATCAGAAACTAAGTGTTGATATTAGTTGTAAAATAACTCATCAGAAACTAAGTGTTGATTTCAGTTGTAAAATAACTCATCAGAAACTAAGTGTTGATATTAGTTGTAAAAAAACTCATCAGAAACTAAGTGTTGATATCAATTGTAAAATAACTCATCAGAAACTAAGCGTTGATATTAGTTGTAAAATAACTCATCAGAAACTAAGTGTTGATATTAGTTCTAAAATAACTCATCAGAAACTAAGTGTTGATATCAGTTGTAAAATAACTCATCAGAAACTACATTGAAGTGCTGATATCAGTTGTAAAATAACTCATCAGAAACTAAGTGTTGATATTAGTTGTAAAATAACTCATCAGAAACTTAAGTGTTGATATTAGTTCTAAAATAACTCATCAGAAACTAAGTGTTGATATCAGTTGTAAAATAACTCATCAGAAACTAAGTGTTGATATTAGTTGTAAAAAAAACTCATCAGAAACTAAGTGTTGATATCAGTTGTAAAATAACTCATCAGAAACTACATTGAAGTGCTGATATCAGTTCTAAAATAACTCATCAGAAACTAAGCGTTGATATTAGTTGTAAAATAACTCATCAGAAACTAAGTGTTGATATTAGTTCTAAAATAACTCATCAGAAACTAAGTGTTGATATCAGTTGTAAAATAACTCATCAGAAACTACATTGAAGTGCTGATATCAGTTGTAAAATAACTCATCAGAAACTAAGTGTTGATATTAGTTGTAAAATAACTCATCAGAAACTTAAGTGTTGATATTAGTTCTAAAATAACTAATCAGAAACTAAGTGTTGATATCAGTTGTAAAATAACTCATCAGAAACTAAATGTTGATATTAGTTGTAAAAAAAACTCATCAGAAACTAAGTGTTGATATCAGTTGTAAAATAACTCATCAGAAACTACATTGAAGTGCTGATATCAGTTCTAAAATAACTCATCAGAAACTAAGCGTTGATATTAGTTGTAAAATAACTCATCAGAAACTAAGTGTTGATATTAGTTCTAAAATAACTCATCAGAAACTAAGTGTTGATATCAGTTGTAAAATAACTCATCAGAAACTACATTGAAGTGCTGATATCAGTTGTAAAATAACTAATCAGAAACTAAGTGTTGATATCAGTTGTAAAATAACTCATCAGAAACTAAGTGTTGATATTAGTTGTAAAAAAACTCATCAGAAACTAAGTGTTGATATCAGTTGTAAAATATCTCATCTGAAACTAAGTGTTGATATTAGTTGTAAAATAACTCATCAGAAACTAAATTGAAGTGCTGATATCAGTTGTAAAATAACTCATCAGAAACTAAGTGTTGATATCAGTTGTAAAATAACTCATCAGAAACTAAGTGTTGATATTGGTTGTAAAATAACTCATCAGAAACTAAGTGTTGATATCCGTTGTAAAATAACTCATCAGAAACTGTTGATATTAGTTGTAAAATAACTAATCAGAAACTAAATTGAAGTGCTGATATCAGTTGTAAAATAACTAATCAGAAACAAAGTGTTGATATTAGTTGTAAAATAACTCATCAGAAACTAAATTGAAGTGCTGATATCAGTTGTAAAATAACTCATCAGAAACTAAGTGTTGATATCAGTTGTAAAATAACTCATCAGAAACTAAGTGTTGATATTGGTTGTAAAATAACTCATCAGAAACTAAGTGTTGATATCCGTTGTAAAATAACTCATCAGAAACTAAGTGTTGATATCAGTTGTAAAATAACTTATCAGAAACTAAGTGTTGATATTAGTTGTAAAAAAACTCATCAGAAACTAAGTGTTGATATCAGTTGTAAAATAACTCATCAGAAACTAAGCGTTGATATTAGTTGTAAAATAACTCATCAGAAACTAAGTGTTGATATTAGTTCTAAAATAACTCATCAGAAACTAAGTGTTGATATCAGTTGTAAAATAACTCATCAGAAACTACATTGAAGTGCTGATATCAGTTGTAAAATAACTCATCAGAAACTAAGTGTTGATATTAGTTGTAAAATAACTCATCAGAAACTTAAGTGTTGATATTAGTTCTAAAATAACTCATCAGAAACTAAGTGTTTATATCAATTGTAAAATAACTCATCAGAAACTAAGTGTTGATATCAGTTGTAAAATAACTCATCAGAAACTACATTGAAGTGCTGATATCAGTTCTAAAATAACTCATCAGAAACTAAGCGTTGATATTAGTTGTAAAATAACTCATCAGAAACTAAGTGTTGATATTAGTTCTAAAATAACTCATCAGAAACTAAGTGTTGATATCAGTTGTAAAATAACTCATCAGAAACTAAATTGAAGTGCTGATATCAGTTGTAAAATAACTCATCAGAAACTAAGTGTTGATATCAGTTGTAAAATAACTCATCAGAAACTAAGTGTTGATATTGGTTGTAAAATAACTCATCAGAAACTAAGTGTTGATATCCGTTGTAAAATAACTCATCAGAAACTAAGTGTTGATATTAGTTGTAAAATAACTAATCAGAAACTAAATTGAAGTGCTGATATCAGTTGTAAAATAACTAATCAGAAACAAAGTGTTGATATTAGTTGTAAAATAACTCATCAGAAACTAAATTGAAGTGCTGATATCAGTTGTAAAATAACTCATCAGAAACTAAGTGTTGATATCAGTTGTAAAATAACTCATCAGAAACTAAGTGTTGATATTGGTTGTAAAATAACTCATCAGAAACTAAGTGTTGATATCCGTTGTAAAATAACTCATCAGAAACTAAGTGTTGATATCAGTTGTAAAATAACTTATCAGAAACTAAGTGTTGATATTAGTTGTAAAAAAACTCATCAGAAACTAAGTGTTGATATCAGTTGTAAAATAACTCATCAGAAACTAAGCGTTGATATTAGTTGTAAAATAACTCATCAGAAACTAAGTGTTGATATTAGTTCTAAAATAACTCATCAGAAACTAAGTGTTGATATCAGTTGTAAAATAACTCATCAGAAACTACATTGAAGTGCTGATATCAGTTGTAAAATAACTCATCAGAAACTAAGTGTTGATATTAGTTGTAAAATAACTCATCAGAAACTTAAGTGTTGATATTAGTTCTAAAATAACTCATCAGAAACTAAGTGTTTATATCAATTGTAAAATAACTCATCAGAAACTAAGTGTTGATATCAGTTGTAAAATAACTCATCAGAAACTACATTGAAGTGCTGATATCAGTTCTAAAATAACTCATCAGAAACTAAGCGTTGATATTAGTTGTAAAATAACTCATCAGAAACTAAGTGTTGATATTAGTTCTAAAATAACTCATCAGAAACTAAGTGTTGATATCAGTTGTAAAATAACTCATCAGAAACTACATTGAAGTGCTGATATTAGTTGTAAAATAACTCATCAGAAACTAAGTGTTGATATCAGTTGTAAAATAACTCATCAGAAACTAAGTGTTGATATTAGTTGTAAAAAAACTCATCAGAAACAAAGTGCTGATATCAGTTGTAAAATAACTCATCAGAAACTAAGTGTTGATTTCAGTTGTAAAATAACTCATCAGAAACTAAGTGTTGATATCAGTTGTAAAATAACTCATCAGAAACTAAGTGTTGATATTGGTTGTAAAATAACTCATCAGAAACTAAGTGTTGATATCCGTTGTAAAATAACTCATCAGAAACTAAGTGTTGATATTAGTTGTAAAATAACTAATCAGAAACTAAATTGAAGTGCTGATATCAGTTGTAAAATAACTCATCAGAAACTAAGTGTTGATATCAGTTGTAAAATAACTCATCAGAAACTACATTGAAGTGCTGATATCAGTTCTAAAATAACTCATCAGAAACTAAGCGTTGATATTAGTTGTAAAATAACTCATCAGAAACTAAGTGTTGATATTAGTTCTAAAATAACTCATCAGAAACTAAGTGTTGATATCAGTTGTAAAATAACTCATCAGAAACTACATTGAAGTGCTGATATCAGTTGTAAAATAACTCATCAGAAACTAAGTGTTGATATCAGTTGTAAAATAACTCATCAGAAACTAAGTGTTGATATTAGTTGTAAAAAAACTCATCAGAAACAAAGTGCTGATATCAGTTGTAAAATAACTCATCAGAAACTAAGTGTTGATTTCAGTTGTAAAATAACTCATCAGAAACTAAGTGTTGATATTAGTTGTAAAAAAACTCATCAGAAACTAAGTGTTGATATCAGTTGTAAAATAACTCATCAGAAACTAAGCGTTGATATTAGTTGTAAAATAACTCATCAGAAACTAAGTGTTGATATTAGTTGTAAAATAACTCATCAGAAACTAAGTGTTGATATCAGTTGTAAAATAACTCATCAGAAACTACATTGAAGTGCTGATATCAGTTGTAAAATAACTCATCAGAAACTAAGTGTTGATATTAGTTGTAAAATAACTCATCAGAAACTTAAGTGTTGATATTAGTTCTAAAATAACTCATCAGAAACTAAGTGTTGATATCAGTTGTAAAATAACTCATCAGAAACTAAGTGTTGATATTAGTTGTAAAAAAAACTCATCAGAAACTAAGTGTTGATATCAGTTGTAAAATAACTCATCAGAAACTACATTGAAGTGCTGATATCAGTTCTAAAATAACTCATCAGAAACTAAGCGTTGATATTAGTTGTAAAATAACTCATCAGAAACTAAGTGTTGATATTAGTTCTAAAATAACTCATCAGAAACTAAGTGTTGATATCAGTTGTAAAATAACTCATCAGAAACTACATTGAAGTGCTGATATCAGTTGTAAAATAACTCATCAGAAACTAAGTGTTGATATTAGTTGTAAAATAACTCATCAGAAACTTAAGTGTTGATATTAGTTCTAAAATAACTAATCAGAAACTAAGTGTTGATATCAGTTGTAAAATAACTCATCAGAAACGAAATGTTGATATTAGTTGTAAAAAAAACTCATCAGAAACTAAGTGTTGATATCAGTTGTAAAATAACTCATCAGAAACTACATTGAAGTGCTGATATCAGTTCTAAAATAACTCATCAGAAACTAAGCGTTGATATTAGTTGTAAAATAACTCATCAGAAACTAAGTGTTGATATTAGTTCTAAAATAACTCATCAGAAACTAAGTGTTGATATCAGTTGTAAAATAACTCATCAGAAACTACATTGAAGTGCTGATATCAGTTGTAAAATAACTAATCAGAAACTAAGTGTTGATATCAGTTGTAAAATAACTCATCAGAAACTAAGTGTTGATATTAGTTGTAAAAAAACTCATCAGAAACTAAGTGTTGATATCAGTTGTAAAATATCTCATCTGAAACTAAGTGTTGATATTAGTTGTAAAATAACTCATCTGAAACTAAATTGAAGTGCTGATATCAGTTGTAAAATAACTCATCAGAAACTAAGTGTTGATATCAGTTGTAAAATAACTCATCAGAAACTAAGTGTTGATATTGGTTGTAAAATAACTCATCAGAAACTAAGTGTTGATATCCGTTGTAAAATAACTCATCAGAAACTAAGTGTTGATATTAGTTGTAAAATAACTAATCAGAAACTAAATGGAAGTGCTGATATTAGTTGTAAAATAACTCATCAGAAACTAAGTGTTGATATCAGTTGTAAAATAACTTATCAGAAACTAAGTGTTGATATTAGTTGTAAAAAAACTCATCAGAAACTAAGTGTTGATATCAGTTGTAAAATAACTCATCAGAAACTAAGCGTTGATATTAGTTGTAAAATAACTCATCAGAAACTAAGTGTTGATATTAGTTCTAAAATAACTCATCAGAAACTAAGTGTTGATATCAGTTGTAAAATAACTCATCAGAAACTACATTGAAGTGCTGATATCAGTTGTAAAATAACTCATCAGAAACTAAGTGTTGATATTAGTTGTAAAATAACTCATCAGAAACTTAAGTGTTGATATTAGTTCTAAAATAACTCATCAGAAACTAAGTGTTTATATCAGTTGTAAAATAACTCATCAGAAACTAAGTGTTGATATCAGTTGTAAAATAACTCATCAGAAACTACATTGAAGTGCTGATATCAGTTCTAAAATAACTCATCAGAAACTAAGCGTTGATATTAGTTGTAAAATAACTCATCAGAAACTAAGTGTTGATATTAGTTCTAAAATAACTCATCAGAAACTAAGTGTTGATATCAGTTGTAAAATAACTCATCAGAAACTACATTGAAGTGCTGATATCAGTTGTAAAATAACTCATCAGAAACTAAGTGTTGATATTAGTTGTAAAAAAACTCATCAGAAACAAAGTGCTGATATCAGTTGTAAAATAACTCATCAGAAACTAAGTGTTGATATTAGTTGTAAAATAACTCATCAGAAACTAAGTGTTGATATTAGTTGTAAAAAAAACTCATCAGAAACTAAGTGTTGATATCAGTTGTAAAATAACTCATCAGAAACTAAGCGTTGATATTAGTTGTAAAATAACTCATCAGAAACTAAGTGTTGATATTAGTTCTAAAATAACTCATCAGAAACTAAGTGTTGATATCAGTTGTAAAATAACTCATCAGAAACTACATTGAAGTGCTGATATCAGTTGTAAAATAACTCACCAGAAACTAAGTGTTGATATTAGTTGTAAAATAACTCATCAGAAACTTAAGTGTTGATATTAGTTCTAAAATAACTCATCAGAAACTAAGTGTTGATATCAGTTGTAAAATAACTAATCAGAAACTAAGTGTTGATATTAGTTGTAAAAAAAACTCATCAGAAACTAAGTGTTGATATCAGTTGTAAAATAACTCATCAGAAACTAAATGTTGATATTAGTTGTAAAAAAACTCATCAGAAACAAAGTACTGATATCAGTTGTAAAATAACTCATCAGAAACTAAGTGTTGATATTAGTTGTAAAATAACTCATCAGAAACTACAGTGCCCTCCACAATTATTGGCACCCCTGTTTAAGATGTGGTCGAGGACTTCCAAAAATTCTCCTTTTTTTTTTAACAACATAGAACCCAAATGCAAAAAAAGAGAAAAATCCAACCTTTTATTTAAGTACATTACTTTGGTGTAAAAAAAAATAATCACACATTTAGAAAAAAAAAACTTGAAATCATGTGTCCCACAATTATTGGCACCCCTGATGTTAATACTTTGTACAACCCCCTTTTGCCAACAAGACAGCACTTAATCTCCTCCTATAACATTTCACAAGATTGGAGAACACAGAGAGAGGGATCTTTGACCATTCTTCTTTGCACAATCTTTCTAGATCATCCAGTGCCCTGGGTCCTCTCTTATGCACTCTCCTCTTTAGCTCGCCCCACAGGTTTTCGATTGGGTTGAGGTCTGGGGACTGAGATGGCCATCGGAGGACCTTGAGTTTGTGACTGCTGAACCATTTTTGTGTAGATTTTGCCACATGTTTTGGATCATTATCCTGCTGAAAGACCCAATGACGACCCATCTTCAGCTTTCTGGCAGAGGCCATCAGGTTTTTATTTAAAATGTCCTGGTAGTTCAAAGCGTTCATAATGCCATGCACCCTAACAAGGTTCCCAGGGCCTTTGGAAGAGAAACAGGCCCACAGCATCACAGATCCTCCACCATACTTCACGGTGGGCATGAGGTGCTTTTCGGCATACTCATCTTTTGTTTTACGCCAGACCCACTTAGAGTGTTTGTTGCCAAAAAGCTCAATCTTAGTCTCATCTGACCAAAGCGCACGATCCCAGTTGAAGTCCCAGTGCCGCTTAGCAAACTCCAGACGTTTACGTTTGTGAGTGTTAGTGAGAAAAGGCTTTTTCCTTGCATGCCTCCCAAACAGCTTGTTGGCATGTAGAGAGAGTCTGATGGTTGTTTTGGAGACTTTGTGACCCCAAGATGCCACTCTTTGATGCAATTCTGTGACAGTGAGCTTAGGACTTTTTTTTACTTCTCTTACCATCCTCCTCACTGTGCGTTGTGGCAAGATAAACTTGGGACCTCTTCCAGCCTTGTTTGTCACTGTTCCAGTTGTTTTAAACTTCTTAATGATTCCTCTGACTGTAGATACGGGCAAGTTAAGGCGAGTGGCTATTTTCTTGTAGCCATTGCCTGACTTATGAAGGTCGACACAAATCTGCCTTACTTGAATGGTGTGTTCTCTTGTCTTTGCCATGTTGACAAATGGGTAAGATAATTAGGCCTCTGTGTCACGTCATATTTATACCCCAGGGAAACAGGAAGTCATGAATTACTAATTAAAAGTTCCTAGATACCCTGACCAACTTTAGCAACTACAGAAAAATATATTTTTTTAAAAATCAATTAAAATTTTCAGCGGAATTGTTAGGGGTGCCAATAATTGTGGGACACATGATTTCAAGTTTTTATTTTCTAAATGTGTGAATTTTTTTTTTACCACCAAAGTAATGTACTTAAATAAAAGGTTGGATTTTTCTCTTTTTTTGCATTTGGGTTCTATGTTGTTTAAAAAAAAAATAGAATTTTTGGAAGTCCTCGACCACATCTTAAACAGGGGTGCCAATAATAGTGGAGGGCACTGTAAGTGTTGATATTAGTTGTAAAAAAACTCATCAGAAACTAAGTGTTGATATCAGTTGTAAAATAACTCATCAGAAACTAAGCGTTGATATTAGTTGTAAAATAACTCATCAGAAACTAAGTGTTGATATTAGTTCTAAAATAACTCATCAGAAACTAAGTGTTGATATCAGTTGTAAAATAACTCATCAGAAACTAAGTGTTGATATCAGTTGTAAAATAACTAATCAGAAACTAAGTGTTGATATTAGTTGTAAAATAACTCATCAGAAACTAAGTGTTGATATTAGTTGTAAAAAAACTCATCAGAAACTAAGTGTTCATTTGTTTTTTAAATCTCAATGGTTTTATTAGGTCCTTAATATTTAGCTATAAGGTATAGGGAGGCGGGGCACGTAGCCCTTTCCTGCAGTCAAATGTCCAAATCGCTCTCTGGTGGCCTCAAGGGTGGAATGTTATTCATATTTTTCAGAATTTCATAATTCATAAAATCCTACGAATGCAACTCTGAAAATCTGGTATTTCTATGTTAAACAGTTTTGTTATACAGTATTTCAGAGTTCTGTGATGTATATGAAGTGTAATATCGGGACGCAAACTCAAAATGTAATACATTCCAACTCTATATCTGACATGGTACAGGTGTCTAATGTAATACATTCCAACTCTATATCTGACATGGTACAGGTGTCTAATGTAATACATTCCAACTCTATATCTGACATGGTACAGGTGTCTAATGTAATACATTCCAACTCTATATCTGACATGGTACAGGTGTCTAATGTAATACATTCCAACTCTATATCTGACATGGTCCAGGTGTCTAATGTAATACATTCCAACTCTATATCTGACATGATACAGGTGTCTAATGTAATACATTCCAACTCTATATCTGACATGGTACAGGTGTCTAATGTAATACATTCCAACTCTATATCTGACATGGTACAGGTGTCTAATGTAATACATTCCAACTCTATATCTGACATGGTACAGGTGTCTAATGTAATACATTCCAACTCTATATCTGACATGGTCCAGGTGTCTAATGTAATACATTCCAACTCTATATCTGACATGGTCCAGGTGTCTAATGTAATACATTCCAACTCTATATCTGACATGGTCCAGGTGTCTAATGTAATACATTCCAACTCTATATCTGACATGGTACAGGTGTCTAATGTAATACATTCCAACTCTATATCTGACATGGTCCAGGTGTCTAATGTAATACATTCCAACTCTATATCTGACATGGTACAGGTGTCTAATGTAATACATTCCAACTCTATATCATGGTCCAGGTGTCTAATGTAATACATTTCAACTCTATATCTGACATGGTACAGGTGTCTAATGTAATACATTCCAACTCTATATCTGACATGGTACAGGTGTCTAATGTAATACATTCCAACTCTATATCTGACATGGTACAGGTGTCTAATGTAATACATTCCAACTCTATATCTGACATGGTACAGGTGTCTAATGTAATACATTCCAACTCTATATCTGACATGGTACAGGTGTCTAATGTAATACATTCCAACTCTATATCTGACATGGTACAGGTGTCTAATGTAATACATTCCAACTCTATATCTGACATGGTACAGGTGTCTAATGTAATACATTCCAACTCTATATCTGACATGGTACAGGTGTCTAATGTAATACATTCCAACTCTATATCTGACATGGTACAGGTGTCTAATGTAATACATTCCAACTCTATATCTGACATGGTACAGGTGTCTAATGTAATACATTCCAACTCTATATCTGACATGGTCCAGGTGTCTAATGTAATACATTCCAACTCTATATCTGACATGGTCCAGGTGTCTAATGTAATACATTCCAACTCTATATCTGACATGGTCCAGGTGTCTTTTTTTAATTATTTTTTTAAGCCCATAACAATGTGTGTGAGGTGTGTTTCAAAGCAGATTTGTTTAAGACTACCAAGAATGTGTGACCCTGATTTAGCCCCACTGCAGTAAAAGGTAAACCCTAATGCAGTGTAGTGTTGCTAGGGCAACAACCAACACGTGCTTTGGGGTCCCGAGGACCGAATCTGGGAAACCCTTCCCTAATGGCTCCTGTAAGTCGCTCTGGATAAGAGCGTCTGCTGAATGACTCAAATGTACATGTAAAGAGTTACACAGACTAATCTGAAAATCTCTATGATGCCACGTCATACAGTATATGCTATATTATTACAACCCAACTCCTGGCTGATTTCATGACATTTGGGTGAAATCTTGGCTTTCATTTTCTTTTCAAAATGATGAAGGGGACAGAATCAAAGACAGCGAAGGATCATTTGGATCTGGATTAAACAATCTAAAACACTGACCTCAGGTTATTGAGGGATCTTTAGTTTGGATTAAACCTCAGAGGAAGACAGTTTTACCACGTGGAGGGTTCATTCAGGGTCGTGTTTATTAAGTGCACAACATAGCAAAATGTTTCACAGCTCAAAATGAAAAAATATGTAAACATTTATATGATCCTGGTCTCTGTTTAACTAGATATGCTGTTTGTCTTTGGCAGACTCTCACTCTCACATCGGTAAGAGTCCTTCGGGGGAACCAGAGATGCCCAAACCAGTGAGACCACACCAGTGTTCCCACTGTGGAAAGAGTTTTAAGTGGGTATGTTACCTGAAAGAGCATGAAAGAATACCCACTGGAGAAAAGACATTCCAATGCTCTCAGTGTGTAAAGGGTTTTACCTTGGAAGGGAGCCTGAAAACACATGAGGACACAAACAGGAAAGAAGCCTTTCCAATGCTCTCAGTGTAAAAATAGTTTTAGCAAGTTAGGGAACCTGAAAAGGCATGATAGGACACACACAGGAGAAAAACCTTTCAATGTTCCCAGTGTGGAAAGAGTTTTACAGAGTTAGGGAGCATGAAAAGACATGAGATAATACACAAGGGAGAAGCCTTACCACTACTGCCGATGTGAAATGAGATTTTCCTCATCATGGTGCCTAAAATCACATGAGAGGACACACTCAGGAGAGAAGCTTTTCCAATGCTCCCAGTGTGTAAAGTGTTTTACCCGGTTAGGGACTCTGAAAATACATCAGAGAATACACTTTGGAGTGAAGTTTTACCACTGCTCCCACTCTGGATTTAAATTGACCTGGTCAAGGCAACTAAAAGAGCATGAAAGAATCCACACCTAAGAGAAACGTTATCAATGCTCCCTCACATGGCCTAGTTAACGTTAGCTTGGCTCTCTCTGTGTGTTCGTGCCGTGAAAGAAGAGGAGGTAGATGCTCCCAGTGTGGAAAGATATTTACCCAGTTAGGGAAAGACCATGTGGTAACACACACATGGAAGATGCCTTACCACTGCTCCCAGTGTGGAAAGAGGTATATCAATAATAATAATATAAGGCAATTAGCAGACGCTTTTATCCAAAGTGACTTACAGTCATGCATGCATACATTGTACATATGGATGGTCCCGGGAATCAAACCCACTACCCTGGCGTTACAAAAGCCAGTATGAAAAATTTATGGACTCACCGAATCTGGGAAACCCTGCCCTAATGGCTCCTGTAAGTCGCCCTGGATAAGAGCGTCTGCTAAATGACTAAAATTAAAAAATTTAAATAAATCTGAATAGAAGAAAATTGTATAAGGAAGCTAACTTGAAGATACTGTGTATCCATGAAAACCGGATGTTTCCGGTTTCTTCCGATAAGAAGTGAGGAAAATCCTTACTTTGAAATGATTTGTTATGACGTTGTTTGACAGAATCTTTTTTGTTAAACTGCGTCACCCAATTCAGTCAGCAGATGGCGATGGGAGTCATTCAGGTGCTTCTTGCGTGACGTATAATCTAGTGGACAGGATGCTAAGAACAGCAACACGGCTACTTATCCACCTCGATAGCTTGCTAGTCAACATGAAAAGGAAACATTGAAGCTCATTCTTGTGTATATTAGTCTCAGCGTTTTAAACACAATTATGTTTACGTATCAACTTCTTAACTTTAACGTCATTTGCTAGATGTTAAATGTGTTAGCTTGTTAAGATTGATATTGAGCCCGGCACTAGGCTAGTCGTTAATGCTAACCAGCTAATGCTAGCTAGCTAGCTAACATCCCCGACCATGAGCTCACTAAGCTACTCTCCTCCTGCTAAAGAAGAGGAGGTCTGCTGGACGGAGAAAGAAGCTCTGGGGATGAACATTGTCGTAAAAGAGGAGGATATTACAGTGAAAGGAGAGGAAGAAGCTTTCAGAATGAAAAAGGAGGAAGAGGAGGCTATCACATTGAAAGAAGAAGTGGAGCATTTTGGAGTGGAAGAGGGAATAACGGCTGGAACACTGGAAGAGGAGGTAGAAGCTTTCAGAATGAAAGAAGAGGAGGAGGATATCACATTGAAAGAAGAGAAGGATGTTATAGTGAAAGAAGAGAAAGATCCGTTTGGAGTGAAAGAGGAAGAGGGGATAGAGGCTGTCACAGTGGAAGAAGAGGAGGTAGATGCTTTCAGAATAAAAAAGGAGGAAGAGGAGGCTGTTATTGTGAAACAAGAAGAGAATGTTACAGTGAAAGACGAACCTTTTTGGGAGGAAGAGGAGGCTATCTCAATAAAAGAGAAGGTTGAAGACGTTCTGGGAGTGAAAGAGGAGGAGACAGAATATCTGATTAACACCAGTGAGTACTTGTCTAAAAAAAGTTCTGCACTCGAATAGGTTGTTCAGTACTGTATGGATTGTTAAAGGGGCAATCTGTGATTGGTGCATGCATTTTTTGACTTTTAAATGGTTGATACTTTATACTCCATTTACATCGAAAATCATTTTGTGAAGTCAGCGGGTAAATATCTTTCCTCGCTTTGTACACAATGTAACTGGGATCCAGAACTTCACATCTAAGAGTTTAAAAGCAGAGGAGAAGTCCACATAAGAGAGAGTTGTAGCCAATGATTCTTGATGAATATAACTTCTAAATGCCCAACAACTTTAGTTCAACGGTCATCAACCCCATCAGAACATGTTTAACTCTATGTAGTGGGATAGAGGAGTTAGTGAGCTGATTTTGGTCAATTCTGAATTCAACTCAGGATAACCGTTGAAGGTTTCTTACCTGTTAGCCTTGTACGTTTCTATGGCAACAAATCATTCAGCTCCAAACCTGCTGACTCCACTTTATCCTGAATCAAGTGTCTGAGCTGCGAGTTGAGGACCAATCAAATCGTGGGCCTCTGTAGCTCAATTGGTAGAGCACGGTGCTTGTAACGCCCAGGGTAGTGGGTTCGATCCCTGGGACCACCCCATACGTAAAAATGTATGCACACATGACTGTAAGTCGCTTTGGATAAAAGCGTCTGCTAAATGGCATATTATTATAATATTATTATTAGGCGATTCCTTGACAGCCCAAAAACAACATAGAAACTTCATTTGGAGGAAGGATGTTTGACATGCTTTTTACATTTTACAATATCTATATTTTTTATCAGGATGAAACTAGACATTTTAGGCCCTTTTTAGACCCTGAGGTCACATGTTTACCACCTGTTTGATGTTCTCGTTCATACAGGAGAGAGACGTGACTATCGTGGATCCTCTGGGGAGCCTCAACAACATCCTGATGCTGACGAGGCAGAGAAGAGTCTCTCCAGATCAGAACACCAGATGGTACAGCTTGGTCTGGTCTAGCATACAGCTTGCTCTATCGGGGTCTGGGTTTCTGTAAAGCACTTTATGACAACAGTGACATCAGCATCCATAATGATATGTGTCTGTGTCCCCTCTATATGGTTACCAGGACAACGCTAGCCCTTCCTCCCTCCCAGAGTCCCCGTGTCGTACCTCTCCCAGTAGCACCTTACTGCTGGGTCTGAAGAGGTTGTCTGTGCGGCTGGTGGACTGCAGGAAAACAACGGGGCTGAGTGGAACTGTGAGAGGAGGAGAAGAGAAGAAAGGAGCAGATTTGACTCATCAAAGTAAGTGCTGTAGTTTAGTTTGAACAAATAAAATAGATCTGCCCACTGGTATCTGTTACCAGGACAACCAGCAGAGTTCTGTTAGTTAACATGAATATATACTGGTATCTGTTACCAGGACAACCAGCAGAGTTCTGTTAGTTGACATGAAGATAGACTGGTATCTGTTACCAGGACAACCAGCAGAGTTCTGTTAGTTGACATGAATATATACTGGTATCTGTTAGCAGGACAACCAGCAGAGTAAATCCAGAGAGTGTGGTGGAGGATGGTTATGGTATTACATTGATAACCAACTATTCCCAGACACCAAGACCCCTCCATGGCTGTTCTAAATAATTGAAAGTTCCCCTGGAAGGGACGAATAATGAAGCACCCTATACTATTCAGGTCTGGGATTGGCCTTTAAAACGGACCAATAACATCACACTACCGTCCTATACTATTCATAATGTGACGAGATCCTGGGGCCCATTGTCGTGCCATTCATCCACCGCCATCACCTCATGTTTCAGCAGGATAATGCACGGCCCCATGTCGCAAGGATCTGTACTCAATTCCTGGAAGCTGAAACTGTCCCAGTTTTTTTCCATGGCCTGCATATTCACCAGACATGTCACCCATTGAGCATGTTTGGGATGCTCTGTAATGACGTGTACGACAGCGTGTTCCAGTTTCCGCCAATATGCAGCAGCTCGAGTGGGAAAACATTCCACAGGCCACAATCAACAGCCTGATCAACTCTATGTGAAGGTGTAACGCTGCATGAGGCAAATGGTCACACCAGGTACTGACTGGTTTCCTTATATGAACTGTAACTCAGTAAAATCTTTGAAATTGTTGCATGTTGCGTTTATATTTTTGTTCAGTGGTGAAGGATGTATTGCCCGAAGGAAATAGTAAAGTTGTATTATACTGGGAAAGATGGGTTAGTCTGTGGACGTCTAAGGCTTGGAATTAAGATTAGAGTGATTGGTTGATTTGAGGATGCACTTGGAGTCCAGTACAAATAGGAGGTGGCTATAGGAGAACGCTACCGTAGTGCCAACTGTAAAGTTTGGTGGATGAGGAATAATGGTCTGGGGCTGTTTGTCATGGTTCGGGCTAGGCCCCTTAGTTCCAGTGAAGGGAAATCTTAACGCTACAGCGTACAATGACATTCTAAACGATTCTGTGCTCCCAACGTTGTGGCAACAGTTTGGGGAAGGCCCTTTCCTGTTTCAGCATGACAATGCCCCTGTGCACAAAGCGAGGTTCATGAAGAAATTATTTGTTGAGATTTGTGTGGAAGAACTTGACTGGCCTGGACAGAGCCCTGATCTCAACCCCATCGAACACCTTTGGGATGAATTGGAACGCCGACTGCGAGCCAGGCCTAATCGCCCAACATCAGTGCCCGACCTCACTAATGCTATTGTGGCTGAATGGATGCAAGTCCCCACACCAATGTTCAACATCCAGTGGAAAGCCTTCCCAGAAGAGTGGAGGCTGTTATAGCAGCAAAGGAGGGACCAACTCCATATTAACGCCCATGATTTTGGAATGATATTTTTCGATGAGCAGGTGGCCACATCATTTGGGTCATGTAGTGTATTTAATGTTTGACCCCATCCCTCAGCTGTATACCAAAACAGTGGCAGGGTGACACCTTTTTTGTTGTTTGAACTGCAGAATGCCTCTTTAGGTCTAGTAGCCTATCAAATAACAATAATGTACATTTAAAGTGTATCCTATACTAGTCTATTTATCCATTAGGTCTAATAAATGTATCCTATACTGACTAGTCTATTTATCCATTAGGTCTAATAAATGGATCCTATACTGACTAGTCAATTTATCCATTAGGTCTAATAAATGGATCCTATACTAGTCTATTTATCCATTAGGTCTAATAAATGGATCCTATACTGACTAGTCTATTTATCCATTAGGTCTAATAAATGGATCCTATACTGACTAGTCTATTTATCCTTTAGGTCTAATAAATGGATCCTATACTAGTCTATTTATCCATTAGGTCTAATAAATGGATCCTATACTGACTAGTCTATTTATCCATTAGGTCTAATAAATGTATCCTATACTGACCAGTCTATTTATCCATTAGGTCTAATAAATGTATCCTATACTGACTAGTCTATTGATCCATTAGGTCTAATAAATGGATCCTATACTGACTAGTCTATTGATCCATTAGGTCTAATAAATGTATCCTATACTGACTAGTCTATTTATCCATTAGGTCTAATAAATGGATCCTATACTGACTAGTCTATTTATCCATTAGGTCTAATAAATGGATCCTATACTGACTAGTCTATTTATCAATTAGGTCTAATAAATGTATCCTATACTAGTCTATTTATCCATTAGGTCTAATAAATGTATCCTATACTGACTAGTCTATTTATCCATTAGGTCTAATAAATGTATCCTATACTGACTAGTCTATTTATCCATTAGGTCTAATAAATGTATCCTATACTGACTAGTCTATTTATCCATTAGGTCTAATAAATGGATCCTATACTGACTAGTCTATTGATCCATTAGGTCTAATAAATATTGCCACTCCTATTTGCCATATCTTCAATCTAAGCCTACTAGAAAGTGTGTGCCCTCAGGCCTGGAGGGAAGCAAAAGTCATTCCGCTACCAAAGAATAGTAAAGCCCCCTTTACTGGCTCAAATAGCCGACCAATCAGCCTGTTACCAACCCTTAGTAACGTTTTGGGGAAAGTTGTGTTTGGCCAGATAAAATGCTATTTTACAGTAAGCAAATTGACAACAGACTTTTCAGCACACTTATAGGGAAGGGCATTCAACAAGCACAGCACGTACACAAATGACTGATGATTGGCTGAGAGAAATTGATGTTAAAAAGATTGTGGGGGCTGTTTTGTTAGACTTCAGTGCGGCTGTTGATATTATAGATCATATAGTCTGCTGATGGAATGGAATATTACTTTACTGATTACACTGTTTGACAGGTACAGTGGGGGGGAAAAGTATTTAGTCAGCCACCAATTGTGCAAGTTCTCCCACTTAAAAAGATGAGAGAGGCCTGTAATTTTCATCATAGTTACACGTCAACTATGACAGACAAATTGAGCTTTTTTTTCTCCAGAAAATCACATTGTAGGATTTTTTATGAATTTATTTGCAAATTATGGTGGAAAATAAGTATTTGGTCACCTACAAACAAGCAAGATTTCTGGCTCTCACAGACCTGTAACTTCTTCTTTAAGAGGCTCCTCTGTCCTCCACTCGTTACCTGTATTAATGGCACCTGTTTGAACTTATCAGTATAAAAGACACCTGTCCACAACCTCAAACAGTCACACTCCAAACTCCACTATGGCCAAGACCAAAGAGCTGTCAAAGGACACCAGAAACAAAATTGTAGACCTGCACCAGGCTGGGAAGACTGAATCTGCAATAGGTAAGCAGCTTGGTTTGAAGAAATCAACTGTGGGAGCAATTATTAGGAAATGGAAGACATACAATACCACTGATAATCTCCCTTGATCTGGGGCTCCATGCAAGATCTCACCCCGTGGGGTCAAAATGATCACAAGAACGGTGAGCAAAAATCCCAGAACCACACGGGGGGACCTAGTGAATGACCTGCAGAGAGCTTGGACCAAAGTAACAAAGCCTACCATCAGTAACACACTACACCGCCAGGGACTCAAATCCTGCTGTGCCAGACGTGTCCCCCTGCTTAAGCCAGTACATGTCCAGGCCCGTCTGAAGTTTGCTAGAGTGCATTTGGATGATCCAGAAGAGGATTGGGAGAATGTCATATGGTCAGATGAAACCAAAATATAACTTTTTGGTAAAAACTCAAGTCGTCGTGTTTGGAGGACAAAGAATGCTGAATTGCATCCAAAGAGTGAAAACCTCCTTCCATCAGCAAGGGCATTGAAGATGAAACGTGGCTGGGTCTTTCAGCATGACAATGATCCCAAACACACCGCCCGGGCAACGAAGGAGTGGCTTCGTAAGAAGCATTTCAAAATCCTGGAGTGGCCTAGCCAGTCTCCAGATCTCAACCCCATAGAAAATCTTTGGAGGGAGTTGAAAGTCTGTGTTGCCCAGCGACAGCCCCAAAACATCACTGCTCTAGAGGAGATCTGTATGGAGGAATGTGCCAAAATACCAGCAACAGTGTGTTAAAACCTTGTGAAGACTTACAGAAAACGTTTGACCTGTGTCATTGCCAACAAAGGGTATATAACAAAGTATTGAGAAACTTTTGTAATTGACCAAATACTTATTTTCCACCATAATTTGCAAATAAATTCATTAATAATCCTACAATGTGATTTTCTGGATTTTCTCATTTTGTCTGTCATAGCTGACGTGTACCTATGATGAAAATCACAGGCCTCTCTCATCTTTTTAAGTGGGAGAACTTGCACAATTGGTGGCTGACTAAATACTTTTTTCCCCCACTGTAACTAGCAACTGTAACGGATTACATTTAGAAAGTAACCCAACCAATCAACCCTGCCAAGATTATTTTAAATGTGAATTTTTTTTGTAAACTGGCTTCGGGTTATTGAGGGATCTGATTTGGATTAAACCTCCTAGCAAGACGTTGTGGAGGTTTCATTCAGGTCTCTGTTTAAATAAACGCTCTGTCTTTGGCAGGAGAAAGACCAGACTCAGAGGAAGCAGAGACGTCCAAACCAGCAAGACGATTCCACTGCTCCCACTGTGGAAAAGGTTTTAATCAGTTAAGGGTCCTGAAACAACATGAGAGAATACACACAGGTGAGAAGCCTTTCCAATGCTCCCAGTGTGGAAAGAGTTTTTCCTTGATAGCGAACCTGAAAAGACATGAGAGGACACACACAGGAGATAAGCCTCATCACTGCTCCCAGTGTGGAAAGAGTTTTACCCAGTTAGGACACCTGAAAGTGCATGTGAGAATACACACAGGGGAAAAGCCTTATCACTGCTCCCAGTGTGGAAAGGGTTTTAACCGGAAAGAACACCTGAAAGGGCATGAGAGAATACACACAGGGGAGAAGCCTTTCCAATGCTCCCAGTGTGGAAGTATTTTTTCCCAGTTAGGACACCTGAAAGTGCATGAGATAATACACACAGTGGAAAAGCCTCATCACTGCTCCCAGTGTGGAAAGAGTTTTAACCGGAAAGAATACCTGAAAGAGCATGAGAGAATACACACAGGGGAGAAGCCTTTCCAATGCTCCCAGTGTGGAAAGAGTTTTACCCAGTTAGCGAGCCTGAAAATACATGAGAGAGTACACACAGGAGAGAAGCCTCATCACTGCTCCCAGTGTGGAAAGAGTTTTAACCTGAAAGGACAACTGAAAGAGCATGAGAGAATACACACAGGGGAGAAGCCCTACCACTGCTCCCAATGTGAAAAGAGTTTTGCCTGGTTAGCTAACCTGAGAAGACATGAGAGGACGCATACAGGAGAGAAGCCTCATTACTGCTCCCAGTGTGGAAATAGTTTTTACCAGTTAGGTCACCTGAGAAGACATGAGAATACACACAGGACATAAGGATGTATGCTGGTGAACAGTAGGACATAGGACAGATTTAGGATACTGAACAGTAGGACATAGGACAGATGTAGGATACTGAACAGTAGGACATAGGACAGATGTAGGATACTGAACAGTAGGACATAGGACAGATGTAGGATACGGAACAGTAGGACATAGGACAGATGTAGGCTGCTGAACAGTGGGACATAGGACAGATGTAGGATACTGAAAAGTAGGACATAGGACAGATGTAGGCTGAACAGTAGGACATAGGACAGATGTAGGATACTGAACAGTAGGACATAGGACAGATGTAGGATACTGAACAGTAGGACATAGGACAGATGTAGGATACTGAACAGTAGGACATAGGACAGATGTAGGATACTGAACAGTAGGACATAGGACAGATGTAGGATACTGAACAGTAGGACATAGGACAGATGTAGGCTGGTGAACAGTAGGACATAGGACAGATGTAGGATACTGAACAGTAGGACATAGGACTGATGTAGGATACTGAACAGTAGGACATAGGACAGATGTAGGATACTGAACAGTAGGACATAGGACAGATGTAGGATACTGAACAGTAGGACATAGGACAGATGTAGGCTGAACAGTGGGACATAGGACAGATGTAGGATACTGAACAGTAGGACATAGGACAGATGTAGGATACTGAACAGTAGGACTTAGGACAGATGTAGGATACTGAACAGTAGGACATAGGACAGATGTAGGTCCAATACATGTTGGATCAGTAGGCCGTAGAGCACAACTTATTCAGTTAACCAACTCATCATCAAGCTTTTCTGATTTGAATGGGTTGTGTAGTGTTAGAGGACCTGAGATGACATGAGAGAATACAGAGGCTTTGTTCTGACTGTTGTTTTGGACTGACAACTGTTCTGATTATTCTATTTTCCTTTAAGTTGTTGAAATGTTCCGTATTGACTGACCTTCATGTCTTAAAGTAATGATGGACTTGTCATTTCTCTTTGCTTATTTGAGCTGTTCTTGCCATAGTATGGACTTGGTCTTTTACCAAATAGGGCTATCTTCTGTATATCCCCCCTTACCTTGTCACAACACAACTGATTGGCTGAAACGCATTAAGAAGGAAAGAAATTCCACAAATGAACTTTTAAGAAGGCACACCTGTTAATTGAAATGCATTGAAATACCTGTTGAAAGAATGCCAAGAGTGTGCAAAGCTGTCATCAAGGCAAAGGGTGGCTACTTTGAAGAATCTCAAATATATTTTGATTTAACACTTTTTTGGTTAATACATGATTCCATATATGTTATTTCATAGTTTTGATGTCTTCACTATTATTCTACAATGTAGAAAATAGTAAAAATAAAGAAAAACCTTGAATGAGTAGGTGTTCTAAAACTTTTGACTGGTACTGTATATGAAAATGTTCTAAAATGTTTGCCCGGTAGTGTGTGTGTGTGTGTGTGTGTATATATATATATATATATATATATATATATATATATATATATATATATATATATATATATATATATATATATATATACAGTTGAAGTCAGAAGTTTAAATACACTTAGGTTGGAGTCATTAAAACTCGTTTTTCAACCACTCCACACATTTCTTGTTAACAAACTATAGTTTTGGCAAGTCGGTTAGGACATCTACTTTGTACATGACACAAGTCATTTTTCCAACAATTGTTTACAGACAGATTATTTCACCTATAATTCATTTGTATCACAATTCCAGTGCGTCAGAAGTTTACATGCACTAAGTTGACTGTGCCTTTAAACAGCTTGGAAAATTCCAGAAAATGATGTCATGGCTTTAGAAGCTTCTAATAGGCTAATTGACATAATTTGTGTCAATTTGGAGATGTACCTATGGATGTATTTCAAGGCCTACCTTCAAACTAAGTGCCTCTTTGCTTGACATCATGGGAAAATGAAAAGAAATCAGCCAAGACCTCAGAAAATAAATGGTAGACCTCCACAAGTCTGGTTCATCCTTGGGAGCAATTTCCAAATGGCTGATGGTACCACGTTCATCTGTATAAACAATAGTACACAAGTATAAACACCATGGGACCACGCAGCCGTCATACCGCTCAGGAAGGAGACGCTTTTTATCTCCTAGAGATTAACGTACTTTAGTGCGAAAAGTGCAAATCAATCCCAGAACAACAACAAAGGACCTTGTGAAGATGCTGGAGGAAACAGGTACAAAAGTATCTATATCCACAGTAAAACTAGTCCTATATCGACATAACCTGAAAGGCCGCTCAGCAAGGAAGAAGCCTCTGCTCCAAAACCGCCATAAAAAAGCCAGACTACGGTTTGCAACTGCACGTGGGGACAAAAATCTTACTTTTTGGAGAAATATCCTCTGGTCTGATAAAACAAAAAACAGAACTGTTTGGCCATAATGACCATTGTTATGTTTGGAGGAAAATGGGGGAGCCTGCAAGCCGAAGAACACCATCCCAACCGTGAAACACGTGGGTGGCAGCATCATGCTGTGGGGGTGCTTTGCTGCAGGAGGGACTGGTGCACTTCACAAAACAGATGGTATCATGAGGAAGGAAAATTATGTGGATATATTGAAGCAACATCTCAAGACATCAGTAAGGAAGTTAAAGCTTGGTCACAAATGGTTCTTCCAAATGGACAATGACCCCAAGCATACTTCCAAAGTTGTTGCAAAATGGCTTAAGGACAACAAAATCAAGGTATTGGAGTGGCCATCACAAAGCCCTGACCTCAATCATATAGAAAATGTGTGGGCAGAACTGAAAAAGCGTTTGCGAGCAAGGAGGCCTACAAACCTGACTCAGTTACACCAGCTCTGTCATGAGGAATGGGCCAAAATTCACCCAACTTATTGTGGGAAGCTTGTGGAAGGCTACCCGAAACATTTGACCCAAGTTAAACCATTTTAAAGGCAATGCTACCAAAAAACTAATTGAGTGTATATAAACTTCTGACCCACTGGGAATGTGATGAAAGAAATAAAAGCTGAAATAAATCACTCTCTCTACTATTATCATCCATCCATCCATTGATTCTTGAAGAATATAACTTCTAAATGCCTCATGAGTTCAACTGTTACACTCCATGAGAACCCAAAATGTAAGCTTGTTTTTCTCCAATGTTTGTAAACATTGTAAATGTAAACAAATACTATATAGCCTCATAACATGTTTAAAACAATAATGTTGATATCATGGATGGTCAGTCCTTGCATCCATAGCTCTGTCTATTCATCTTACATTACATTTCTCCCATCCCTCAGCTGTTTACCAAAACAGAGGCAGGGTCGACCGTTTTGTTATTGTTTCATCTGTGGATTTTGCCCTTTAAACAGCTGCATAGTATCAAGATATCAAAGTGTCCCCAACACAAAGGTAAACAATAGGCCTGTAGTAAATGCAGCATTTCGTCTTTCACATGTAAATAGTACTTTTTCAGTAGTGCTCAAAAGCATGCAGCGTTCTAAGGCGTCACTACTGATCCCGGTTCGATCCCAGCCGGCCGTGAACCGGGATGACCCATGATGCGGTGCCCAGTTGGCCCAGCGTCGTCCGGCTCAGGGGAGGGTTTGGCCGGCCCGGGTTGTCCTTGTCCCAGCGCACTCTAGCTACTCCTGTGGCAGGCGGGCGCAAGATGTACAGTGTTTCCTCCGACACATTGGTGCTGCTGGCTTCCGGGTTAAGCGAGCATTGTGTCAAGAAGCAGTGCGGCTCTCGACCTTCGTGGTCTGTGAGAGCCAGAAATCTTGCTTGTTTGTAGGTGACCAAATACTTATTTTCCACCATAATTTGCAAATAAATTCATAAAAAATCCTACAATGTGATTTTCTGGATTTTTTTCTAATTTTGTCTGTCATAGTTGACGTGTACCTATTTATAATTACAGGCCTCTCTCATCTTTTTAAGTGGGAGAACTTGCACAATTGGTGGCTGACTAAATATTTTTTTCCCCACTGTATGTATTGGCAATAATTCATTTCCAATAGGGAGGCATGGAATAATTACAAATGTATATTTTGTCAGGCTGGATGTTTGAAATATGAGTAGGTGATTTGAGTCATGCTTCTTCAGTAGTGGAATAAAGACAATTAGCACTTGAATATTGTCAAGAAATACTGGAGTGATGTAAGATTGTTAATAAAATTGTTCATAGACGCTGCGTCAATGTTTATAGGCTGCAAGTACGTTGAATTAAGTTGTTTTCAAGTCGTTGAAACAACGACCTGAGAAATCTCTTCAACTTTCACTTTCAACCAAAACCGAACATAGATTGGACCTCGAGCATAGTCTTCTTTTCAACAACATTTTGCAAGGTGGGATAGCCCAATGTCAAAACACAGTTTTAACGTGTCCAAATCAATAACCAATATGCAGAGTTGTGGAGGTTTCATTCAGGTCTCTGTTTAAATAAACGCTCTGTCTTTGGCAGGAGAAAGACCAGATTCAGAGGAACCAGAGACGTCCAAACCAGCAAGACGATTCCACTGCAACCACTGTGGAAAAGGTTTTAATCAGTTAGGGGACCTGAAACGACATGAGAGAATACACACAGGGGAGAAGCCTTTCCAATGCTCCCAGTGTGGAAATAGTTTTTCCTTGTTAGCGAGCCTGAAAATACATGAGAGGATACACACAGGGGAAAAGCCTCATCACTGCTCCCAGTGTGGAAAGAGTTTTACCCAGTTAGGACACCTGAAAGTGCATGGGAGAATACACACAGGGGAAAAGCCTCATCACTGCTCCCACTGTGGAAAGGGTTTTAACCAGTTAGGGGACCTCAAACGACATGAGACAATACACACAGGGGAGAAGCCTCATCACTGCTCCCAGTGTGGAAAGGGTTTTAACCAGTTAGGGGACCTGAAACGACATGAGACAATACACACAGGGGAGAAGCCTTTCCAATGCTCCCAGTGTAGAAAGAGTTTTACCCAGTTAGGGAGCCTAAAAATACATGAGAGAATACACACAGGAGATAAGCCTCATCACTGCTCCCAGTGTGGAAAGAGTTTTACCCAGTTAGGACACCTGAAAGTGCATGAGAGAATACACACATGGGAGAAGTGCTACCACTGCTCCCAATGTGAAAAGAGTTTTGCCTGGTTAGGGTACCTGAAAATACATGAGAGAATACACACAGGAGAGAAGCCTCATCACTGCTCCCGGTGTGGAAAGAGTTTTACCCAGTTAAGTCACCTGAAACAGCATGAGAGAATACACACAGGGGAGAAGCCGTACCACTGCTCCCAATGTGAAAAGAGTTTTGCCTGGTTAGGTCACATGAGAAGACATGAGAGGACGCACACAGGAGATAAGGATGTAGGCTGCTGAACAGTGGGACATAGGACAGATGTAGGCTGAACAGTAGGACATAGGACAGATGTAGGTCCAATACATGGTGGATCAGTAGGCCGTAGAGACTCTGAATGTGTCTTGTGTATTGACTTTCCAGTGTTTTCCGTACTGAAGTAGAGTGATGGAGTGCTGCATCAGATGACCTGGCCTCCACAATCACTCGACCTGAACCTCTATTGAGATGGTTTGGGATGAGTTGGACCGCAGAGTGAAGGAAACAAAGCCAACAAGTGCTCAGCATATGTGGGAACTCCTTCAAGACTGTTGGAAAATAATTCCTCATGAAGCTGGTTGAGAGAATGCCAAGCTGTCATCAAGGCAAAGGGTGGCCATTTTGAAGAATGTAAATATAAAAGATATATTGATTTGTTTAACACTTTTTGGTTACTACATGATTCGATATGTGTTTTTTCATATTGTTGATGTCTTCACCATTATTCAACAATGTATAAAATAGTAAAAATGAAGAAAAACCCTTGAATGAGTAGGTGTGTCCATACATTGACTGATACTGTACATCTACATGATGTATCGTTACACAATGTAGGCGCAGTATAGACCCAACTGCATATCTTGATATTATTGTAACCTTATGTTTAAAATACTCACTCATTAAAAATCTGTAATGATCAACACATGATTCTCTTTGTACTTTTACATATATTTTATTTATTTTAATAAAATGCATGAAAAACAAACGTTTTGTTTGAAAATAAAATAAAGATTTGACCTGACGTTATTACTAACTGCAGTCAGCAGGTGGCGATGTGGGTCTTTCAGGCAATGCTGCCATTGTGACGTATAATCTAGCGGGCAGAGGCTGCTGTCAAGAAACACTGGCATGTTTTATCATCGGACCCAGCTCTGCCAGCTTATTGTACAAAGGAGAGGTCGCAATTTACGCGACATGTTGGTCGATGCCAACTGCCAAAATGAGCCAGGCTCGTTTACGGCCTCTTCCGAACGGCAGCTATAAATGCAGAGGCTGCGCACAGTGCAACGATATGCCACCCACGGAAAGGAAAACGATTCCAAATAAATGGCATTGTTAGGTGCTCCTCCACCCATGTCATCTCCATGATTAAATGTCCATGTGGGCTGTGGGATGTAGGTAAAACCTCTCGTTCTCTCAAACCAGAGAATTCGTGAACATAAAAGTTCAACCGGAAGAAACGACAGGGATTATCAAGTGACATTATAATGACCAAAAACATCACATTTCTACCTTTTTAGATTTAGTGTCAAAGAGAAAGTCAAGATATCAGACAAACGAGGCGATATAAAGAACTCTTGAGTAAAAGAGCATGTTTTGGGATTTTCACCCTCCAGACATTATTCCCTAAAGGTCTAAATGCCGAAATGTCCATGCATGTTATGTTGTAAATGAGAACGTGTCCTAATGCGGCCACTTCAGACTACTCTGATGTTTCTTCTTGCACTGCACCCAATGAGTTATGAAAACTAACTTGATAGGTCGATGTGCTCGTTGTTGTTTTACATACGTGTTTTAATACGTTTTATGTACACACTTCAGTAGAATACTTATATTTACTTGTTTATTTTCCCTCGACTTCAACCCCATTGGATGCATTGGGTGGCGCAGTGGTGCAGTGGTCTAAGGCACTGCATCGCAGTGCTAACTGTGCCACTAGAGATCCTGGTTCGAATCCAGGCTCTGTCGCAGCCGGCCGCGACCGGGAGACTCATGGGCGGCGCACAATTGGCCCAGCGTCGTCCAGGGTAGGGGAGGGAATGGCCGGCAGGGATGTAGCTCAGTTGATAGAGCATGGCGTTTGCAACGCCAGGGTTGTGTGTTCGATTCCCACGGGGGGCCAGTATAAAAAATAAATAATGTAATCACTAACTGTAAGTCGCTCTGGATAAGAGCGTCTGCTAAATGACTAAAATGTAAAAAAAATGCATTGAACGGATGTGGGTGGAGCAACGTCTACATAAAGGTGCAAATTCAAAACACTCACAGAAGCTCTGACGAAGGCCTCGAGGCGGATACGTAAAGATAATAAAGAGCAGTGATACTATCAGGAGCAGTGTGCGGGTTTCTTCTAGTTTCTCTCTCGTCATTGCTGATTAAAATTGATGTCAATGATGAGAGTAATGTAGCTGAAAAAGAAATATGTAAATGCTGGTTGATTTTTGTTTTGTACACAACAATTAAGAAATTGACAAAACTCGTAAATGGTATGAAATAAAACAAAAGTTGTTTATCAAGTATAGCAGTTTGAAATGCGTTAACACAATTTTTTTTTTTTTTTGTCAAATCCAGAATAAATATAAGCTAGCCGAATTGTTCAGTCTTGATCTATGATCAAAATAGGCTGGGACGTGTTCGGGTTCCCTTGCAGAAAAAAAAATGCAATCAGAGAGCAGTATAACTGCAATTACTGCGTCCAAAATACCACAGTCGACTGCCGTTACTGCACTTTTACAGCAGTTTCAAAAACTGCAATATTTTGTTGTAAGGGTTCGGTTTAGGCTATAGGTTATGTGGAAGAACGCAACTGCACTGAAACGAATAGCCTGATTCAATGCAATTCCCCACTCCTGAACATCAAAACTGTGTTTATAGGCACAACCTACCACTCAATTCCGGAGCATTTAAAACAACCATATTTTCTGTGGGATAATGATACTTGCACCGTGGATCATTGCTTTTTTTTAAATCACTATTTATAAGCCAACAACGGGTAGCCTATGCTTTTTGCCATTCGCTATAACAAGGGTTAGAACTACATCGTCACACACGCCCTCAAGTTCAAGACCTGCTTTTAACCATAACACGTGAAGCCCTCCATAGAAATTGATAGCATATAGCCTCAGGAGTGCGTGGTGACAGTGATTTGCGTCTATTAAACAGGTAAACTGGGAACTCTGGGGGGGAAAAAAGAGGTCAAATCATGACATCAGTGATTTTCAGGTCGGAAAGTCAGAGATGTAGAAAGATTTCCGAATTTGAAATAAGAGTTGAATCACCATTTGAAATAAAATTGTTCCTAGTAAGAGCTTGTTTTTTTCTGAGCGACTTTAAAGGGGAAATAAGCAATTTGCTACATCCAATTTCAAACTTTTAAATTAATGATTTATGTACCCATTGACTCTTTTTAAGAATATAAACGTATACATGCCTAATGAGCTTAGTTCAACTGCCGTACCCCATCAGAAACCAACCTGTTTAACTCCATTGGTTTGTAAACATTGTAAACACTGTTCGTCTGAAAACATGGATAAACTAGAATTTAAAATATCATCTTGCATCCATAGCTCTGTGAATTTGAGAGTGGTTGTATTTCTCCAGCCTCAGCTTTTTACCAAAACAGTGGTGGGGTATCCGCTTTGTTATTGTTTGAACTGCAGATCCCCTGTAAAGGAAAAGTCATAACAGGGTTAATTATAACAGGGTTTATTATAGCAGGGTTTATTTTAATTATTGATAAACATGCACCTGTTTGGTAACTGACTGTTAGAACTGTAAAGGCTCCGTGGATTGATGAGGAATTGAAAAACTGTCTGGTTGAAAGAGACGGGGCAAAAGGAGCGGCTAATAAGTCTGGCTGCACATCTGACTGGTTGACTTACTGCAAATTGAGAGATTATGTGACTAAACTCAACAAAAAGAAGAAGAAAACTGTATTATATGAAGCCAAGATCAATGATATAAAGAATGATGGAAAAGAAATTGGAGTACTTTAACTGAAATATGGGTAGAATGACATTCAACATTCGAATTAGATGGCTTATTCATCACAAAACCATTTGACGTTGCAAATTATTTGAATGATTACTTAATTGGCAAAGTGGGCAAATTTAGGCAGGAAATGCCAACAATGAACAGTGAGCCATCGTATTCATGCATAAAAAAACAAATAATGAAAGAAAAGCATTGAAAGTTTGAATTTTGTAAAGTTAGTGTGGGAGAGGTGGAAAAAGTATTTTTATCGATCAATAATGACAAACCTCCTGGCATTGACAACTTAAATGGAAAGCTACTGAGGATGGTAGCTGACTCTATAGCCATTCCTATCTGTCATATCTTTAATCTGAGCCTAGAGGAAGGTCTTTGTGCTCAGGCCTAGAGGAAAGCCAAAGTCATTCTGCTACCCAAGAATGGTAAAGCGGCCTTTACTGGTTCTAACGGTAGACCTACATTTATAAGCTTGCTGCCAGCTCTTAGCAAACTGTTGGAAAAAATGGTGTTTGACCAAATACAATGTTATTTCTCTGTAAACAAATTAACAACAGACTTTCAACATGCTTATGTGGAAGGGCACTCAACATGTACTGCACTGACACAAAGGACTGATGATTGGTTGAAAGAAATTGATAATAAGAAGATTGTGGGAGCTGTACTGTTAGATTTCAGATCAGCCTTTGATATTATTGACCATAACCTGTTGTTGAAAAAACGTAAGTGTTATGGTTTTTCAACCTCTGCCATATCGTGGATTCAGAGCTATCTGCCTAATAGAACTCAGAGTTTTCTTTAATGGAAGCTTCTCTAATGTCAAACATGTAAAGTGTGGTGTACCACAGGGCAGCTCTCTAGGCCCTCTACTCTTTTCTATTTTTACCAATGACCTGCCACTGGCATTAAACGAAGCATGTGTCCATGTATGCTGATGATTCAACCTATACGCATCAGCAACCACAGCTAATGAAGTTACTGAAACCCTTAACAAAGAGTTGCAGTCTGTTTTGGAATGGGTGGCCACTAATAAACTGGTCCTGAACATCTCTAAAACTAAGAGCATTGTATTTGGTACAAATCATTCCCTAAGTTCTAAACCTCAGCTGAATCTGGTAATGAATGGTGTGGCTGTTGAACAAGTTGAGGAGACTAAATTGCTTGGCGTTACCTTAGATTGTAAACTATCATGGTCACAAACAGATAGATTCAATGGGCTCCCGAGTGGCGCAGCTGTCTAAGGCACTGCATCTCAGTGCTTGCGGTGTTACTACAGACCCCCTGGTTCGATTCCAGGCTGTATCACAACCGGCCGTTATTGGGAGTCCCATAGGGTGGTGCACAATTGGCCCAGTGTCGTCCGGGTTTGGTGGTGTAGGCCGTCATTGTAAATAAGAATTTGTTCTTAACTGACTTGCCTAGTTAAATAAAGGTTAAATAAAAAAAGATGGGGAGAGGTCTGTCTGTAATAAAGAGATGCTCTGCTTTTTTGACACCACACTCCAAAAAGCAAGTTCTGCAGGCTCTAGTTTTGTTATTATTACCTGTAAGACAATTGGTTATTTACCAATTATTTGTTTACATTGTTTGCCAGAATATAGTTTTTGTTCAACTGCGTCACTCCAGTCAGCAGATGGCGATGTGAGTCTTTCAGGTGATGCTTCTTCCCACTCCAGTCAGCAGATGGCGATGTGAGTCTTTCAGGTGATGCTTCTTCCCACTCCAGTCAGCAGATGGCGATGTGAGTCTTTCAGGTGATGCTTCTTCCCACTCCAGTCAGCAGATGGCGATGTGAGTCTTTCAGGTGATGCTTCTTCCCACTCCAGTCAGCAGATGGCGATGTGTGTCTTTCAGGTGATGCTTCTTCCCACTCCAGTCAGCAGATGGCGATGTGAGTCTTTCAGGTGATGATTCTTGCGTGACGTATATTCTAGTGGACGGGACGGGACGGGACGCTTTTTCAAAACCAACAATTCAGCCGCCTTGGTAGCTTGCTAGCCAACATAAAACCAAAATTTTGAAGCTCTTTAGACCATTTTTGTGTATATTAACATCAGTGTTTTAAACACACTGTCTGTGTATTTACCAGTTACTCCATTTGATTTCATACTTACGTTATTAGCTATCTGGCTAAGTAACACTAGGCTAATGCTAACTAGCTAGATAACATCCCCAACCATGAGCTCACTAAGCTACTCTCCTCCTGCTAAAGAAGAGGAGGTCTGCTGGACAGAGAAAGACGTTACAGTGAAAGAAGAGGAGGAAGATGAGGATGTCACAGTTAAAACAGAAGTAGAGGGTGAAGCTGTTACTGTGAAAGAAGAGGAAGAAGTTACAGTGAAAGAAGAGGAAGACGGTTTCAGAGTGAAAGAGGAGGATGCAGTTTTTGGAGTGAAGGAGGGGGGGAAGATTACTGTCACATTGGAGGAAGAAGAGGAGACTGGAGAGCTGATTAACACCAGTAAGTAGTATTTTAAAAACAGTGGCACAAACTCTGTAGTTGTTGAACTATTGAACTAATGTGTCGTCTTAAAGACTGCGGTCAAGTGATCCGTCATTCGCAAAACGTGGTCAAGCCACCCACCCTTCTGTTTCCGCCTGCATTTTCTTACCGAATAGATACCACTTAACTGTACCGCGTGTTTTCTGGGAGGGAAACTGAGTCGGATGCTCTCTAATGCTCCGACAGAAACGATAGCTACAAATCATTCTAAAAATTACTTTGATATCACGGGTAGAGTGAGGCTGCAGAGGTTGCAGTAGCCTAACGTTGGTGCTGTTTAGGAAATGTTAAATTGTCAAAGCAAGATGTGTTTACGGTCATGATACACACACAGGACGATCTAAATGAGCTTGATATGTTTTTAGTAAATCATGAATCCAGTGTGATGACCGTTGCTTACCATACGATGTCCATATTATGCCAACTTAAAATATGGGTTAATATAATTGCTTATTCTATATTACAGTTAACTTTGAAGTAAAATTGGATGGTAAACATTTTGTCATGTCTGCCACTAGTCCGTCACTAATCCATGTTCATTAACATCGCGTTATGCTGGCTTCAACATGGGCGAACACTAGTTTACTGCTCAGTGCATTAGGCAAGGATTCAGACCCCTTAACTTTCTCCACATTTTGTTACGTTGAAGCCTTATTCTAAAATGGATTAAATCTTTTTTTCCCCTCATCAATCTACACACAATACCCCATAATGACAAACTGTTTTTGCTAATTTATAAAGAAAAATACTGAAATATCACATTTACATAAGTATTCAGACCCTTTACTCAGTACGTTGTTGAAGTACCTTTGGCAGTGACTACAGCCTCGAGTCTTCTTGGCTATGACGCTACAAGCTTGGCACACCTGTATTTGGGGAGTTTATCCCATTCTTCTCTGCAGATCCTCTCAAGCTTTGTCAGGTTGGATGGGGAGTGTCGCTGCACAGCTATTTTCAGGTCTCTCCATAGATGTTCGATCAGGTTCAACTCTGGGCTCAGGCTGGGCCACTCAAGGACATTCAGAGACTTGTCCCGATGCCACTCCTGTGTTGTCTTGGCTGTGTGCTTAGGGTCATTGTCCTGTTGGAAGGTGAACATTCGCACCAGTCTGAGGTCATGAGCGCTCTGGAGCAGGTTTTCATCAAGGATCTCTCTGTACTTTGCTCCGTTCATCTTGCCCTCGATCCTGACAAGTCACCCAGTCCCTGCCTCTGAAAAACATCCCCACAGCATGATGCTGCCACAACCATGCTTCACCGTAGGGATGGTGCCAGGTTTCTTCCAGATGTGACACTTGGCATTCAGGCCAAAGAGTTCAATGTTGGTTTCATCAAACCAAATCATCTTGTTTCTCATGGTCTGAGAGTCTTTAGGTGCCTTTTGGCAAGCTCCAAGCGGGCTGTCATGTGCCTTTTACTGAGGAGTGGCTTCTGTCTGGCCACTCTACAATAAAGGCCTGATTGGTGGAGTGCTGCAGAGATGGTTGTCCTTCTGGAAGGTTTTCCCACCTCCACAGGGGAACTCTGGAGCTCTGTCAGAGTGACCATCGGGTTCTTGGTCACCTCCCTGACCAAGGCCCTTCTCCCCTGATTGCTCAGTTTGGCCGGGCGGCCAGCTCTAGGAAGAGTCTTGGTGGTTCCAAACTTTTTCCATTTAAGAATGATGGAAGCCACTGTGTTCTTGGGGAACTTCAATGCTGCAGACATTTTTTGGTACCCTTCCCCAGATCTGTGCCTCAACACAATCCTGTCTCGAAGCTCTACGGACAATTCCTTCAACCTCATGGCTTTTGCACTGACATGCACTGTCAACTGTGGGACCTTATGTAGACAGGTGTGTGCCTTTCCAAGTCATGTCCAATCAATTGAATTTACCACAGGTGGACTCCAATCAAGTTGTAGAAACAACTCAAGGATGATCAATGGAAACAGGATGCACTGGAGATCAATTTGGAGTCACTTTTTCATTATGGGGTATTGTGTGTAGATTGAGGAGGGGAAAAAAACAAGTTAATCAATTTTAGAATAAGGCTGTAATGTAACAAAATGTGGAAAAGTCAAGGGGTCTGAAAACTTTCCGAATGCGCTGTAGACAGAGCTACGAGTCTCACCAAAGCAGTGCAAAATATCAGGTTAGAAATTATTATTTTCTCTCTTGAACATTGGATGATCTGGGCCAATAGCTGAAGTGTATTTTTATAGCGGACACTCCGGTGTCTTATTGCCCACATGTTCTATCCTCTCTATTTGATATGAATATGACTTGGCCCATTAAGACACTCAGGTTAATGCAGGTTAGATTTCCTCTCTATTTGATATGAATATGACTTGGCCCATTAAGACACTCAGGTTAATGCAGGTTAGATTTCCTCTCTATTTGATATGAATATGACTTGGCCCATTAAGACACTCAGGTTAATGCAGGTTAGATTTCCTCTCTATTTGATATGAATATGACTTGGCCCATTAAGACACTCAGGTTAATGCAGGTTAGATTTCCTCTCTATTTGATATGAATATGACTTGGCCCATTAAGACACTCAGGTTAATGCAGGTTCGATTTCTCGTGCCGCGCTATTTCAGGATCAAACAATGAATGAATCTAACAGAGTTCTAGGCTATATCAGAAAGTTAGAACAATGATGGTGTTCTCGGGGTGATGAGAGATGTTGGGTTTGCGCCAGACATAGCGTTTTCCTTGATGGCCAAAAGCTCAATTTTAGTCTCATCTGACAAGAGTACCTTCTTCCATATGTTTGGGGTGTCTCCCACATGCTTTTTGGCGAACACCAAATGTGTTTGCTTATTTATTTTTTTAAGCAATGGCTTTTTTCTGGCCACTCTTCCGTAAAGCTCAGCTCTGTGGCGTGTACGGTTTAAAGTGGTCCTATGGACAGATACTCCAATGAGCTTTGCAGCTCCTTCAGGGTTATCTTTGGTCTCTTTGTTGCCTCTTTGATTAATGCCCTCCTTGCCTGGTCCGTTAGTTTTGGTGGGCGGCCCTCTCTTGGCAGGTTTGTTGTGGTGCCATATTCTTTCAATTTTTAAAAATGGATTTAATGGTGCTCCGTGGGATGTTCAAAGTTTCTGATCTTTTTTTATAACCCAACCCTGATCTGTACTTCTCCACAACTTTGTCCCTGACCTGATTGGAGAGCTCCTTGGTCTTCATGGTGCCGCTTGCTTGGTGGTGCCCCTTGCTTAGTGGTGTTGCAGACTCTGGGGCCTTTCAGAACAGGTGTATATATACTGAGATCATGTGACACTTAGATTGCACACCGGTGGACTTTATTTAACTAATTATGTGACTTCTGAAGGTAATTGGTTGCACCAGATCTTATTTAGGGGCTTCATAGCAAAGGGGGGTGAATATATATGACCTCACCACTTTTCCGTTATTTATTTTTTATAATTTCTTGAAACAAGTTATTTTGTTCATTTCACTTCACCAATTTGGACTATTTTGTGTATGTCCATTACATGAAATCCAAATAAAAATCCATTTAAATTACAGGTTGTAATAAAACAAAATAGGAAAAACGGCAAGGGGGATGAATAATTTTGCAAGGCACTGAATCTACAACGCATATAGTAGCCTAGGCCTGACAGATCATGTGACATACAGTAGCCTAGGCCTATTAAGACAGGAGGATGAGAAACTCATGTGAAACAGTTTCTAATGATCCAGTTCTGAGGACAGCAGAGTCTTGATGATTTACAACCCATCACAAGTCACACAACCAGCCGGGCTCGTTGACTGTGTGTCAATCGCTCCTTCTGCGTGCTTCGGCACTGCACACCTCTTTAGTACCACAGATAACCAGATATACCTAGGTTACTGCACACCTCTTTAGTACCACAGATAACCAGATATACCTAGGTTACTGCACATCTCTTTAGTACCACAGATAATCAGATATACAGTGGGGGAAAAAAAGTATTTAGTCAGCCACCAATTGTGCAAGTTCTCCCACTTAAAAAGATGAGAGGCCTGTAATTTTCATCATAGGTACACGTCAACTATGACAGACAAATTGAGATGTTTTTTCTTCTCCAGAAAATCACATTGTAGGATTTTTTATGAATTTATTTGCAAATTATGGTGGAAAATAAGTATTTGGTCACCTACAAACAAGCACGATTTCTGGCTCTCACAGACCTGTAACTTCTTCTTTAAGAGGCTCCTCTGTCCTCCACTCGTTACCTGTATTAATGGCACCTGTTTGAACTTGTTATCAGTATAAAAGACACCTGTCCACAACCTCAAACAGTCACACTCCAAACTCCACTATGGCCAAGACCAAAGAGCTGTCAAAGGACACCAGAAACAAAATTGTAGACCTGCACCAGGCTGGGAAGACTGAATCTGCAATAGGTAAGCAGCTTGGTTTGAAGAAATCAACTGTGGGAGCAATTATTAGGAAATGGAAGACATACAAAACCACTGATAATCTCCCTCGATCTGGGGCTCCACGCAAGATCTCACCCCATGGGGTCAAAATGATCACAAGAACGGTGAGCAAAAATCCCAGAACCACACGGGGGGACCTAGTGAATGAGCTGCAGAGAGCTGGGACCAAAGTAACAAAGCCTACCATCAGTAACACACTACACCGCCAGGGACTCAAATCCTGCAGTGCCAGACGTGTCCCCCTGCTTAAGCCAGTACATGTCCAGGCCCGTCTGAAGTTTGCTAGAGTGCTTTTGGATGATCCAGTAGAGGATTGGGAGAATGTCATATGGTCAGATGAAACCAAAATATAACTTTTTGGTTAAAACTTAACTCGTCGTGTTTGGAGGACATAGAATGCTGAATTGCATCCAAAGAACACCGTACCTACTGTGAAGCATGGGGGTGGAAACATCATGCTTTGGGGCTATTTTTCTGCAAAGGGACCAGGACGACTGATCTGTGTAAAGGAAAGAATGAATGGGGCCATGTATCGTGAGATTTTGAGTGAAAACCTCCTTCCATCAGCAAGGGCATTAAAGATGAAACGTGGCTGGGTCTTTCAGCATGACAATGATCCCAAACACACCGCCCGGGCAACGAAGGAGTGGCTTCGTAAGAAGCATTTCAAGGTCCTGGAGTGGCCTAGCCAGTCTCCAGATCTCAACCCCATAGAAAATCTTTGGAGGGAGTTGAAAGTCCGTGTTGCCCAGCGACAGCCCCAAAACATCACTGCTCTAGAGGAGATCTGCATGGAGGAATGGGCCAAAATACCAGCAACAGTGTGTGAAAACCTTGTGAAGACTTACAGAAAACGTTTGACCTGTGTCATTGCCAACAAAGGGTATATAACAAAGTATTGAGAAACTTTTGTTATTGACCAAATACTTATTTTCCACCATAATTTGCAAATAAATTCATTAAAAATCCTACAATGTGATTATCTGGAATTTTTTTTTCTCATTTTGTCTGTCATAGTTGACGTGTACCTATGATGAAAATTGGGAGAAAGAAAGTGGGAGAACTTGCACAATTGGTGGCTGACTAAATACTTTTTTCCCCACTGTAACTAGCAACTGTAACAGATTACATTTAGAAAGTAACCCAACCAATCAACCCTGCCAAGATTATTTTAAATGAGAATTTTTTTGTAAACTGGCCTCGGGTTATTGAGGGATCTGATTTGGATTAAACCTCCTAGCAAGAGAGTTGTGGAGGTTTCATTCAGGTCTCTGTTTAAATAAACGCTCTGTCTTTGGCAGGAGAAAGACCAGATTCAGAGGAACCAGAGACGTCCAAACCAGCAAGACGATTCCACTGCTCCCAGTGTGGAAAGAGTTTTTCCCAGCTAGGACATCTGAAAGTGCATGAGAGAATACACACAGGGGAAAAGCCTCATCACTGCTCCCAGTGTGGAAAGAGTTTTAACCGGAAAGGAAACCTGAAAGAGCATGAGAGAATACACACAGGGGAGAAGCGAGATAAACCTTTCCGATGCTCCCAGTGTGGAAAGAGTTTTAACCATTTAAGGAACCTGAAACGACATGAGACAATACACACAAGGGAGAAGCCTCTTCACTGCTCCCAGTGTGGAAAGGGTTTTAACCATTTAAGGAACCTGAAACGACATGAGAGAATACACACAGGGGAGAAGCCTTTCCAATGCTCCCAGTGTAGAAAGAGTTTTACCCAGTTAGGGAGCCTAAAAATACATGAGAGAAAACACACAGGAGATAAGCGTCATCACTGCTCCCAGTGTAGAAAGAGTTTTAACCGGAAAGAATACCTGATACAGCATGAGAGAATACACACAGGGGAAAAGCCCTACCACTGCTCCCAATGTGAAAAGAGTTTTGCCTGGTTAGGTCACATGAGAAGACATGAGTGGACGCACACAGGAGAGAAGGATGTAGGATACTGAACAGTAGGACAAAGGACAGATGTAGGCTGAACAGTAGGACATAGGACAGATGTAGGTCCAATACATGGTGGATCAGTAGGCCGTAGAGACTCTGAATGTGTCTTGTGCATTGACTTTCCAGTGTTTTCCGTACTGCATGTATTATTTATATTTACATTTACATTTACGTCATGTAGCAGACTTCTCTTATCCAGAGCGACTTACAAATAGGTGCATTCACCTTATAGCCAGTGGGATAACCACTTTACAATGTTTTTTTATTTTTTATTTGTATTTATTTTTTTGGGGGGTGGGGTGGGTTGGAGTAAAGAGGGGGGGGGGGGGTAGAAGGATTACTGTATCCTATCCCAGGTATTTCTTAAAGAGGTGGGGTTTCAAATGTCTCCGGAAGGTGGTGAGTGACTCCGCTGTCCTGGCGTTGTGAGGGAGCTTGTTCCACCATTGGGGTGCCAGAGCAGCGAACAGTTTTGACTGGGCTGAGCGGGAACTATGCTTCCGCAGAGGTAGGGGAGCCAGCAGGCCAGAGGTGGATGAACGCAGTGCCCTCGTTTGGGTGTAGGGACTGATCAGAGCCTGAAGGTACGGAGGTGCCGTTCCCCTCACATCTCCGTAGGCAAGCACCATGGTCTTGTAGCAGATGCGAGCTTCAACTGGAAGCCAGTGGAGTGTGCGGAGGAGCGGGGTGACGTGAGAGAACTTGGGAAGGTTGAACACCAGACGGGCTGCGGCATTCTGGATGAGTTATAGGGGTTTAATGGCACAGGCAGGGAGCCCAGCCAACAGCGAGTTGCAGTAATCCAGACGGGAGATGACAAGTGCCTGGATTAGGACCTGTGCCGCTTCCTGTGTAAGGCAGGGTCGTACTCTCCGAATGTTGTAGAGCATGAACCTACAGGATCGGGTCACCGCCTTGATGTTAGCGGAGGCTCTTCACACTCTGGGAGGAGGACACAACGGAGTTGTCAACCGTGATGGCGAGATCATGGAACGGGCAGTCCTTCCCCGGGGAGGAAGAGCAGCTCCGTCTTGCCGAGGTTCAGCTTGAGGTGGTGATCCGTCATCCATACTGATATGTCTGCCAGACATGCAGAGATGCGATTCGCCACCTGGTTATCAGAAGGGTGGATTGGGTTTGTGGATTTGTTTTCTGACTTCACGAAATGAATTTCCATGTAAATGGACAAAGTATATCGTATCGTACCGCTGCTCTCCTTTTGAGAAAAGAAAACTTCAGTTAGAGGAAGGTTTCCCAAACTCTACCCCAAAGGGTAGATCAGCTTTAATGTTGCAGATAGATTGTAGCTTCCACACTCTTGGCATCCCGTCTCTCAACCAGCTTTATGAGGTAGTCACCTGGAGCTACCACAGTATTCATCTCAACATCAACTGTTCAGAGGAGACTGCGTGAATCAGGCCTTCATGGTCGAATTGCTTCAAAGAAACCACTACTAAAGGACACCAATAAGAAGAGGCTTGGGCCACGAAACACGAACAATGGACATTAGGCTGGTGGAAATCTGTAATCTGCAAGGAATAAGCCTCGGGGTAACTTTAAAAACGTGTTCGGGTATAAAGCAGTAGTCATTTATGAAAAACAAAGGAACATTCAAAGGACAAATGCGGAACATCGAAACCAATTATAATTTTTTTTACCGATTCATGTTTATTCATTAAAAGCAGAAGATAGTAAATATCATTAATCACAATGGTTAGTCTTTTCAAATTAACAGGACAACATTTATCCTAATCGGAAACATATGCCGCGGGGAGAAGTCAAAAGATCCTAGAAGTCGGGCTATAAATTGTCAAATCCAGAATAAATATAAGCTAGCCGAATTGTTCAGTCTTGATCTATGATCAAAATAGGGTGGGACGTGTTCGGGTTCCCTTACAGAAAAAAAAAAATGCAATCAGAGAGCAGTATAACTGCAATTACTGTGTCCAAAATACCACAGTCGACTGCCGTTACTGCACTTTTACAGCAGTTTCAAAAACTGCAATATTTTGTTGTAAGGGTTCGGTTTAGGCTATAGGTTATGGGGAAGAACGCAACTGCACTGAAATGAATAGCCTGATTCAATGCAATTCCCCACTCCTGGACATCAAAACTGTGTTTATAGGCATAACCTACCACTCAATTCCGGAGCATTTAAAACAACCATATTTTCTGTGGGATAATGATACTTGCACCGTGGATCATTGTTTTTTTTTTTATCACCATTTATAAGCCAACAACGGGTAGCCGATGCTTTTTTGCCATTCGCTATAACAAGGGTTAGAACTACATCGTTACACACGCCCTCAAGTTCAAGACCTGCTTTTAACCATAACACATGAAGCCCTCCATAGAAATTGATAGCATATAGCCTAAGGAGTGCGTGGTGACAGTGATTTGCGTTTATTAAAACAGGTAAACTGGGAACTCTGGGGGGGGGGGAAAGAGGTCAAATCATGACATCAGTGATTTTCAGGTCGGAAAGTCGGAGATGTAGAAAGATTTCCGAATTGGAAATAAGAGTTGAATCACCATTTGAAATAAAATTGTTCCTAGTCAGAGCTTGTTTTTTTCTGAGCGACTTTAAAGGGGAAATAAGCAATTTGCTACATCCAATTTCAAACTTTTAAATTAATGATTTATGTACCCATTGACTCTTTTTAAGAATATAAATGTATACATGCCTAATGAGCTTAGTTCAACTGCCATACCCCATCAGAAACCAACCTGTTTAACTCCATTGTTTGTAAACATTGTAAACACTGTTCGCCTGAAAACATGGATAAACTAGAATTTAAAATATCATCTTGCATCCATAGCTCTGTGAATTTGAGAGTGGTTGTATTTCTCCAGCCACAGCTTTTTACCAAAACAGTGGTGGGGTTTCCGCTTTGTTATTGTTTGAACTGCAGATCCCCTATAAAGGAAAAGTCATAACAGGGTTCATTATAACAGGGTTTATTATAGCAGGGTTTATTTTAATTATTGATAAACATGCACCTGTTTGGTAACTGACTGTTAGAACGGTTAAGGCTCCGTGGATTGATGAGGAATTTAAAAACTGTATGGTTGAAAGAGACGGGGCAAAAGGAGTGGCTAATAAGTCTGGCTGCACATCTGACTGGTTGACTTACTGCAAATTGAGAGATTATGTGACTAAACTCAACAAAAAGAAGAAGAAAACTGTATTATGAAGCCAAGATCAATTATATAAAGAATGATGGAAAACTAATTTGGAGTACTTTAACTGAAATATGGGTAGAATGACATTCAACTCCATCTTTCATCGAATCAGATGGCTTATTCATCACAAACCATTTGACGTTGCAAATTATTTTAATGATTACTTAATTGGCAAAGTGGGCAAACTTAGGCAGGAAATGCCAACAAGGAACAGTGAGCCATCGTATTCATGCATAAAAAAACAAATAATGAAAGAAAAGCATTGAAAGTTTGAATTTTGTAAAGTTTGTTTGGGAGAGGTGGAAAAAGTATTGTTATCGATCAATAATGACAAACCTCCTGGCATTGACAACTTAAATGGAAAGCTACTGAGGATGGTAGCTGACTCTATAGCCACTCCTATCTGTCATATCTTTAATCTGAGCCTAGAGGAAAGCCAAAGTCATTCTGCTACCCAAGAATGGTAAAGCGGCCTTTACTGGTTCTAACGGTAGACCTACATTTATAAGCTTGCTGCCAGCTCTTAGCAAACTGTTGGGAAAAATGGTGTTTGACCAAATACAATGCTATTTCTCTGTAAACAAATTAACAACAGACTTTCAACATGCTTATAGGGAAGGGCAATCAACATGTACTGCACTGACACAAAGGACTGATGATTGGTTGAAATAAATTGATAATAAGAAGATTGTGGGAGCTGTACTGTTAGATTTCAGTTCAGCCTTTGATATTATTGACCATAACCTGTTGTTGAAAAAACGTATGTGTTATGGTTTTTCAACCTCTGCCATATCGTGGATTCAGAGCTATCTGCCTAATAGAACTCAGAGTTTTCTTTAATGGAAGCTTCTCTAATGTCAAACATGTAAAGTGTGGTGTACCACAGGGCAGCTCTCTAGGCCCTCTACTCTTTTCTATTTTTACCAATAACCTGCCACTGGCATTAAACGAAGCATGTGTCCATGTATGCTGATGATTCAACCTATACGCATCAGCAACCACAGCTAATGAAGTTACTGAAACCCTCAACAAAGAGTTGCAGTCTGTTTTGGAATGGGTGGCCACTAATCAACGGGTCCTGAACATCTCTAAAACTAAGAGCATTGTATTTGGTACAAATCATTCCCTAAGTTCTAAACCTCCGCTGAATCTGGTAATGAATGGTGTGGCTGTTGAACAAGTTGAGGAGACTACATTGCTTGGCGTTACCTTAGATTGTAAACTATCGTGGTCAAAACATATAGATTCAATGGGCTCCCGAGTGGCGCAGCGGTCTAAGGCACTGCATCTCAGTGCTTGCGGTGTTACTACAGACCCCCTGGTTCGATTCCAGGCTGTATCACAACCGGCCGTTATTGGGAGTCCCATAGGGTGGCGCACAATTGGCCCAGCGTCGTCCGGGTTTGGTGGTGTAGGCCGTCATTGTAAATAAGAATTTGTTCTTAACTGACTTGCCTAGTTAAATAAAAAAACATGGGGAGAGGTCTGTCCGTAATAAAGAGATGCTCTGCTTTTTTGACACCACACTCCAAAAAGCAAGTTCTGCAGGCTCTAGTTTTGTTATTATTACCTGTAAGACAATTGGTTATTTACCAATTATTTGTTTACATTGTTTGCCAGAATATAGTTTTTGTTCAACTGCGTCACTCCAGTCAGCAGATGGCGATGTGAGTCTTTCAGGTGATGATTCTTGCGTGACGTATATATTCTAGTGGACGGGACGGGACGCTTTTTCAACAACAACAATTCAGCCGCCTTGGTAGCTTGCTAGCCAACATAAAACCAAAATATTGAAGCTCTTTAGACCATTTTTGTGTATATTAAAATCAGTGTTTTAAACACACTGTCTGTGTATTTACCAGTGTTGGTGAAACCATAAGGAGAGGAAGTACAATACCAACGACGCTAGACGGAGAGGAATATGCTCAAGCAAAAAAGGCAGTTTATTAAACACAGAGATAGCTGGTATCTGCTCAAGCTACATGCATGGGCCCTATGCATGGACCCAATCAATTGCCTCTTATGGAGACAGTTGAGAAAGATAAAAAAACAGAGTTTACAGCATTACTTTATACAATGTAACACAAAGGAAGGGGTCCTTCTTCTAGTCCCTTGATTGGTTCCCGAGGCGTAGGAGGCGGGTCTGCTTTGTCCAGAGCAGATACCCCATTGGTGCACGGCAGAGTCCTCTGCCCATGACACCCGACCAGTAGAAGGGGGGTTGAGAATGAGTGTGCGTCCACATTTTGTGTCCAGGGAACTCCTGAGGAGTATCTGTTGTTTATGGCCGGTGGGGGTGTTGTCTATTATCACATTCCTAGGCCATTTGGTGATAAGATAAGGTTTTCTCTGTCCTTTTGTTCTCTGACCTTTTGCTCTCTGACCTGGCACAGCATTTATTGAAAACAGGCTCCAAATGGGTCTTGCACAACATTTTAGTCAGACCAAGCTATAACATTTTATATTTACTACGACACCAGTTACTCCATTTGATTTCACATTTACGTTATTAGCTATCTGGTAACACGAGGCTAATGCTAACTAGCTAGCTAACATCCCCGACCATGAGCTCACTAAGCTACTCTCCTCCTGCTAAAGAAGAGGAGGTCTGCTGGACGGAGAAAGACGTTACCATGAAATTAGAGGAAGAAGTTACAGTGAAAGAAGAGGAAGAAGGTTTCAGAGTGAAAGAGGAGGATGCAGTTTTTGGAGTGAAGGTGGAGGGGGAGATTACTGTCACATTGGAGGAAGAAGAGGAGACTGGAGAGCTGATTAACACCAGTAAGTAGTATTTTAAAAACAGTGGCACAAACTCTGTAGTTGTTGAACTATTGAACTAATGTGTCATCTTAAAGACTGCGGTCAAGTGATCCGTCATTCGCAAAATGTGCTCAAGCCACCCACCCTTCTGTTTCCGCCTGAATTTTCTTACCGAATATATACCACTTAACTGTACCGCGTGTTTTCTGGGAGGGAAACTGAGTCGGATGCTCTCTAATGCTCCGACAGAAACGATAGCTACAAATCATTCCAAGCAAACAGTTTGAGCCAAACTTATTCAATCTTTCATAATCAAAATGATACCAAATCGTTAATTTTATTTTCGCACCTTATAAAAATGACTTTGATATCACGGGTAGAGTGAGGTTGCAGAGGTTGCAGTAGCCTAACGTTGGTGCTGTTTAGGAAATGTTAAATTGTCAAAGCAAGATGTGTTTACGGTCATGATACACACACAGGAAGATCTAAATGAGCTTGATATGTTTTTAGTAAATCATGAATCCAGTGTGATGACCGTTGCTTACCATACGATCTCCATATTAAAATATGGGTTAATATAATTACTTATTCTATATTACAGTTAACTTTGAAGTAAAATTGGATGGTAAACATTTTGTCATGTCTGCCACTAGTACGTCACTAATCCATGTTCATTAACATGGCGTTATGCTGGCTTCAACATGGGGGAACACTAGTTTACTGCTCAGTGCATTAGGAAAGGATTCAGACCCCTTAACTTTCTCCACATTTTGTTAGGTTGAAGCCTTATTCTAAAATGGATTAAGTCGTTTTTTCCCCTCATCAATCTACACACAATACCCCATAATGACAAAGCAAAAACAGGGTTTTTGCACATTTTTACAGAAACATACTGAAATATCACGTTTACATAAGTATTCAGACCCTTTACTCAGTCTTCTTGGCTATGACGCTACAACACAGCTATTTTCAGGTCTCTCCAGAGATGTTCGATCAGGTTCAAGTCCGGGCTCAGGCTGGGCCACTCAAGGACATTCAGAGACTTGTCCCGATGCCACTCCTGCGTTGTCTTGGCTGTGTGCTTAGGGTCATTGTCCTGTTGGAAGGTGAACATTCGCACCAGTCTGAGGTCATGAGCGCTCTGGAGCAGGTTTTCATCAAGGATCTCTCTGTACTTTGCTCCGTTCATCTTTCCCTCAATCCTGACAAGTCTCACAGTCACTGCCTCTGAAAAACATCCCCACAGCATGATGCTGCCACAACCATGCTTCACCGTAGGGATGGTGCCAGCTTTCTTCCAGATGTGACGCTTGGCATTCAGGCCAAAGAGTTCAATCTTGGTTTCATCAGACCAAATAATCTTGTTTCTCATGGTCTGAGAGTCTTTAGGTGCCTCTTGGCAAGCTCCAAGCGGGCTGTCATGTGCCTTTTACTGAGGAGTGGCTTTCGGTCTGGCCACTCTACCATAAAGGCCTGATTGGTGGAGTGCTGCAGAGATGGTTGTCCTTCTGGAAGGTTCTCCCATCTCCACAGAGGAACTCTGGAGCTCTGTCAGAGTGACCATCGGGTTCTTGGTCACCTCCCTGACCAAGGCCCTTCTCCCCTGATTGCTCAGTTTGGCCGGGCGGCCAGCTCTAGGAAGAGTCTTGGTGGTTCCAAACTTTTTCCATTTAAGAATGATGGAAGCCACTGTGTTCTTGGGGAACTTCAATGCTGCAGACATTTTTTGGTACCCTTCCCCAGATCTGTGCCTCGACACAATCCTGTCTCGAAGCTCTACGGACAACTCCTTCGACCTCCTTCATGGCTATGCTTTTGCACTGACATGCACTGTCAACTGTGGGACCTTATGTAGACAGGTGTGTGCCTTTCCAAGTCATGTCCAATCAATTGAATTTACCACAGGTGGACTCCAATTAAGTTGTAGAAACAACTCAAGTATGATCAATGAAAACAGGATGCACTGGAGATCAATTTGGAGTCACTTTTTCATTATGGGGTATTTTGTGTAGATTGAGGAGGGGAAAAAAACAATTTAATCAATTTTAGAATAATCAATCAATCAATCAATTTTATTTTATATAGCCCTTCTTACATCAGCTAATATCTTGAAGTGCTGTACAGAAACCCAGCCTAAAACCCCAAACAGCTAGTAATGCAGGTGTAGAAGCACGGTGGCTAGGAAAAACTCCCTAGAAAGGCGAAAACCTAGGAAGAAACCTAGAGAGGAACCAGGCTATGAGGGGTGGCCAGTCCTCTTCTGGCTGTGCCGGGTGGAGAATAAGGCTGTAATGTAACAAAATGTGGAAAAAGTCAAGGGGTCTGAATACTTTCCGAATGCTCTGTAGACAAGAGCCTCACCAAAGCAGTGCAAAATATCCGGTTAGACATTATTATTTTCTCTCTTGAACATTGGATGATCTGGGCCAATAGCTGAAGTGTATTTTTATAGCGGACACTCCGGTGTCTTATTGCCCACATGTTCTATCCTCTCTATTTGATATGAATATGACTTGGCCCATTAAGACACTCAGGTTAATGCAGGTTAGATTTCCTCTCTATTTGATATGAATATGACTTGGCCTATTAAGACACTCAGGTTAATGCAGGTTAGATTTCCTCTCTATTTGATATGAATATGACTTGGCCCATTAAGACACTCAGGTTAATGCAGGTTAGATTTCTCGTGCCGCGCTATTTCATGATCAAACAATGAATGAATCTAACAGAGTTCTAGGCTATATCAGAAAGTTAGAAGTTATTTTTCTATAACCTAAAACATGGGATACCTAAAGTAATAATGAGACAGAGAAGGAACAATAGCAAGATATAAAAATCACATGAGAAATTCGAACAAACCGTACAGTTCAGCAAAGCATTATATAGACAGAAATGATGCATGCATGCAAGGCCCATTGCGAACCAAACGACAAAAAACCTAATCCTACTCAAATAAAACCTAATCCTACTTTAAATATCATAAAAGCATTAAGACAAATTCAAGTTATGAAGAGTATTCATAACTGATACTGGGAGACAGCTGTAAGTGGAAGAATCAGCTCTGTAAGCCTTTTGTAAAAGCTTTGAAATATGATTGAATGAAAAGCCTTTTTCTAGACTTAGCTTCCTACTCTGTAATTCTCAGGAGATTTAATCCATACCAAGGCCTCCTTTAATACTCCATAATGTTTCATCTGTAGGTGAAGCCTCCTTTAAGACTCCATAATGTTTCATCATTAGATGCTACAGTCCTCCTTTAAGACTCCATAATGTTTCATCAGTAGATGCTACAGTCCTCCTTTAAGACTCCATAATGTTTCATCATTAGATGCTCCAGTCCTCCTTTAAGACTCCATAATGTTTCATCATTAGATGCTCCAGTCCTCCTTTAAGACTCCATAATGTTTCATCATTAGATGCTACAGTCCTCCTTTAAGACTCCATAATGTTTCATCATTAGATGCTACAGTCCTCCTTTAAGACTCCATAATGTTTCATCTGTAGGTGAAGCCTCCTTTAAGACTCCATAATGTTTCATCTGTAGGTGAAGCCTCCTTTAAGACTCCATAATGTTTCATCTGTAGGTGAAGCCTCCTTTAAGACTCCATAATGTTTCATCTGTAGGTGAAGCCTTCTTTAAGACTCCATAATGTTTCATCTGTAGGTGCTACAAAAGCAAAAATTGAAAGATGAGAATTGGTTTCATATTAATTGTATGAGTATGTAATTTCCCAAATGTTTTGTGGATACAATATACAGGTAACACTTGAGTCAATGAGGGATACAACGTATATTGAAAGCAGCTTCCACACAGCTGTGGTTCCTGAGATAATTAAGCAATTAACATCCAGTCATGCTTAGGGTCATGTATAAAAATGCCCAGTTGACCATTATCTTGGCTACCATGGCTATAAGAAGAGATCTCAGAGACTTTGAAAGAGGTGTCTCAAAGGAGCGTAGGGGGTTTAAAGGGAGTTTGTGTCTCAGTCAATGGATCTCAACCTAATTTAACCCTTATGGGAGATTCTGGAGCGGCGCCTGAGACAGCGTTTTCCACCACCATCAACAAAACATCAAATGATTGAATTTCTCATCAAGGAATTGTGTCGCATCCCTCCAATAGAGCTCCAGAAACATGCAGAATCTATGCAAAGACACGTTGAAGCTGTTGTGGGGTCCGAACGACCAAGACACTTTATGCTGGGGTTTCCTTTATTTTGGCAGTTACAACACTTTATGTTGGGGATTCCTTTATTTTGGCAGTTATTACACTTTTTGTTGGGGATTCCTTTTATTTTGGCAGTTACGACACTTTATGTTGGGGATTCCTTTTATTTTGTCAGGTATGACACTGTGTTGGGGATTCCTTTATTTTGGCAGGTATGACACTTTGTGTTGGGGATTCCTTTATTTTGGCAGGTATGACACTTTGTGTTGGGGATTCCTTTATTTTGGCAGGTATGACACTTTGTGTTGGGGATTCCTTTATTTTGGCAGTTACGACACTTTATGTTGGGGATTCCTTTATTTTGGCAGGTATGACACTTTGTGTTGGGGATTCCTTACAGAGTCTGATTAACTTGTGGAAACCATTTTTCTGTCTCTGTTTGTAGCATGAATAAAGTTAGATGTATGGCGAGCCAGCGCTAACTAGCGTTAGTGAAATGACTGGACGTCTACAGGTATTCTATGCTACTGTTACTGGTAGACTTCTAGTCTTTGCGCTAACACTAGGGACCAGAATCTCTCAGTATCTGTAAGATGTTTGCCATCATAGAGTGGGCCTCCCAACAAAACATTATTAACAGTGGATCAAATGCAGCCTATGACATTGATTGAAATACTGTAGTCCTCAATATCTTTTTTATTATAGTGCTCTGCTCAGCCTAAAAACATGACATTCCATGAGAGCAAGATTCTAGTTGGAACTCTACATCTTTTGTTTTTCAAATTACACCAAGATTCTTTTAAATGAGACATTATTTTGTAAACTGGCCTCTGGTTTTTGAGGGATCTGGTTTGGATTCAACCTCCTAGCAAGAGAGTTGTGGAGGTTTCATTCAGGTCTCTATTTAAATAAACACTGTCTTTGGCAGGAGAAAGACCAGACTCAGAGGAAGCAGAGACGTCCAAACCAGCAAGACGACGCCACTGCTCCCACTGTGGAAAGGTTTTTATCCAGTTAGGGGACCTGAAACGACATGAGAGAATACACACAGGAGAGAAGCCTCATCACTGCTCCCAGTGTGGAAAGAGTTTTAACCTGAAAGGACAACTGAAAGAGCATGAGAGAATACACACAGGGGAGAAGCCCTACCACTGCTCCCAATGTGAAAAGAGTTTTGCCTGGTTAGGGGACCTGAGAATACATCAGAATACACACAGGACATAAGGATGTAGGCTGCTGAACAGAAGGACATAGAACAGATTTAGGCTGAACAGTAGGACATAGGACAGATGTAGGCTGAACAGTAGGACATAGGACAGATGTAGGTCCAATACATGGTGGGTCAGTAGGCTGTAGAGACTCTGAATGTGTCTTGTGTATTGACTTTCCAGTGTTTTCCGTACTGCATTTATTATAGTGGATTGGGTTTGTGGATTTGTTTGCTGGGTGCGTGTTTTGGTTTTTGCTCTAGCACAACTTATTCAGTTAACCAACTCATCATCAAGCTTTTCTGATTTGAATGGGCTGTGTAGTGTTAGAGGACCTGAGATGACATGAGAGAATACAGAGGCTTTGTTCTCACTGTTGTTTTGGACTGACAACTGTTCTGATTATTCTATTTTCCTTTAAGTTGTTGAAATGTTCCGTATTGACTGACCTTCATGTCTTAAAGTAATGATGGACTTGTCACTCTTTGCTTATTTGAGCTGTTCTTGCCATAGTATGGACTTGGTCTTTTACCAAATAGGGCCATCTTCTGTATACCACCCCTACCTTGGCACAACACAACTGGATTGGCTGGAACGCATTAAGAAGGAAAGAAATTCCACAAATGAACTTTTAACAAGGCACACCTGTTAATTGAAATGCATTCCAGGTGACTACCTCATGAAGCTGGTTGAGAGAATGCCAAGAGTGTGCAAAGCTGTCATCAGCAAAGGGTGGATATTTGAAGAATCACAAATATTTTTTGGACCCCAGGAAGAGTAGCTGCTGCCTTGGGAGCAGCTAATGGGGATCCCTAATGAATACAAATACTTTTTTGGTTACTACATGATTCCATATGTTATTTCATAGTTTTGATGTCTTCACTATTATTCTACAATGTAGAAAATAGTAAAAATTAAGAAAAACCCTTGAATGAGTAGGTGTTCTAAAACTTTTGACTGGTACTGTATATGAAAATGTTCTAAAATGTTTGACCGGTAGTGTGTGTGTGTGTGTGTGTGTGTGTGTGTGTGTGTGTGTGTGTGTATATATATATATATATATATATATTATATATATATACACACACACAGTTGAAGTCGGAAGTTTAAATACACTCCAATATATATATATACACAGTTGAAGTCGGAAGTTTAAATACACTCCAATATATATATATATATATACACACAGTTGAAGTCGGAAGTTTAAATACACTCCAATATATATATATACACAGTTGAAGTCGGAAGTTTAAATGCACTCCAATATATATATATATATATATACACAGTTGAAGTCGGAAGTTTAAATACACTCCAATATTTATATACACAGTTGAAGTCGGAAGTTTAAATACACTCCAATATATATCTATACACAGTTGAAGTCGGAAGTTTAAATACCCTCCAATATATATATATATATATATACACAGTTGAAGTCGGAAGTTTAAATACACTCCAATATATATATATACACAGTTGAAGTCGGAAGTTTAAATACACTCCAATATATATATATATATATATATACACAGTTGAAGTCGGAAGTTTAAATACACTCCAATATATATATATATACACAGTTGAAGTCGGAAGTTTAAATACCCACCAATATATATATATACACAGATGAAGTCCGAAGTTTAAATACACACCAATATATATATATATATACACACAGTTGAAGTTGGAAGTTTAAATACACTCCAATATATATATATATATACACAGTTGAAGTCAGAAGTTTAAATACACTCCAATATATATATATATACACAGTTGAAGTCGGAAGTTTAAATACACTCCAATATATATATATATACACAGTTGAAGTCAGAAGTTTAAATACACTCCAATATATATATATATACACAGTTGAAGTCGGAAGTTTAAATACCCTCCAATATATATATATATACACAGTTGAAGTCCGAAGTTTAAATACACTCCAATATATATATATACACAGTTGAAGTCCGAAGTTTAAATACACTCCAATATATATATATATACACAGTTGAAGTGGGAAGTTTAAATACACTCCAATATATATATACACACACAGTTGAAGTCGGAAGTTTAAATCCACTCCAATATATATATATATACACAGTTGAAGTCGGAAGTTTAAATACACTCCAATATATATATATATACAGTTGAAGTCGGAAGTTTAAATACCCTCCAATATATATATATACACAGTTGAAGTCGGAAGTTTAAATACACTCCAATATATATATACACACACAGTTGAAGTCGGAAGTTTAAATCCACTCCAATATATATATATATACACAGTTGAAGTCGGAAGTTTAAATACACTCCAATATATATATATATACAGTTGAAGTCGGAAGTTTAAATACCCTCCAATATATATATATACACAGTTGAAGTCGGAAGTTTAAATACACTCCAATATATATATACACACACAGTTGAAGTCGGAAGTTTAAATCCACTCCAATATATATATATATATATACACAGTTGAAGTCGGAAGTTTAAATACACTCCAATATATATATACACACACAGTTGAAGTCGGAAGTTTAAATACACTCCAATATATATATATATATACACAGTTGAAGTCGGAAGTTTAAATACACTCCAATATATATATATATATACAGTTGAAGTCGGAAGTTTAAATACCCTCCAATATATATATATACACAGTTGAAGTCGGAAGTTTAAATACACTCCAATATATATATACACACACAGTTGAAGTCGGAAGTTTAAATACACTCCAATATATATATATATATACACAGTTGAAGTCGGAAGTTTAAATACACTCCAATATATATATATATATATATATACAGTTAAAGTCGGAAGTTTAAATACTCTTAGGTTGGAGTCATTAAAACTCGTTTTTCAACCTCTCCACGGTTAGGACATCTACTTTGTGCATGACAAAAGTAATTTTTCCAACAATTGTTTACAGACAGATTATTTCACTTATAATTAATTTGTATCACAATTCCAGTGGGTCAGAAGTTTACATGCACTAAGTTGACTGTGCCTTTAAACAGCTTGGAAAATTCCAGAAAATGATGTCATGGCTTTAGAAGCTTCTGATAGGCTAATTGACATCATTTGAGTCAATTGGAGATGTACCTGTGGATGTATTTCCAGGCCGACCTTCAAACTAAGTGCCTCTTTGCTTGTCATCATGGGAAAAAGAAAATAAATCAGCCAAGACCTCAGAAAAGAAATGGTAGATCTCCACAAGTCTGGTTCATCCTTGGGAGCAATTTCCAAACGCCTGAAGTTACAACATTCATCTGTACAAACAATAGTACGCAAGTATAAACACCATGGGACCACGCAGCCATCATACCACTCAGGAAGGAGACTCGTTCCGTCCTAGAAATGAACATACTTTGGTGCAAAAACTGCAAATCAATCCCAGAACAACAGCAAAGGACCTTGTGAAAATGTGTGGGCAGAACTGAAAAAGCGTTTGCGAGCAAGGAGGCCTACAAACCTGACTCAGTTACACCAGCTCTGTCATGAGGAATGGGCCAAAATTCACCCAACTTATTGTGGGAAGCTCCATCCATTGATTCTTGAAGAATATAACTTCTAAATGCCTCATGAGTTCAACTGTTACACTCCATGAGAACCCAAAATGTAAGCTTGTTTTTATCCAATGTTTGTAAACATTGTAAATGTAAACAAACACTATATAGCCTCATAACATGTTTAAAACTATAATGTTGATATCATGGATGGTCAGTCCTTGCATCCATAGCTCTGTCTATTCATCTTACATTACATTTCTCCCATCCCTCAGCTGTTTACCAAAACAGAGGCAGGGCGACCATTTTGTTATTGTTTCATCTGTGGATTTGCCCTTTAAACAGCTTCATATTAAACAAGATATCAAAGTGTCCCCAACACAAAGGTAAACAATAGGACTGTAGTAAATGCAGCATTTCATCTTTCACATGTAAATAGTACTTTTTCAGTAGTGCTCAAAAGCATGCAGCGTTCTAAGGCGTCACCACAGATCCTGGTTCGATCCCAGCCGGCCGTGAACCGGGATGACCCATGATGCGGCGCCCAGTTGGCCCAGTGTCGTCCGGCTCAGGGGAAGGGTTTGGCCGGCCTGGGTTTGTCCTTGTCCCATCGCGCTCTAGCTCCTCCTGTGGCCGGCCGGGCGCAACAGTACGGCGTTCCCTCCGACACGTTGATGCTGCTGGCTTCCGGGTTAAGCGAGCATTGTGTCAAGAAAGCAGTGCAGCTCTCGACCTTCGCCTCTCCTGAGTCCGTACAGGAGTTGCAGCGATGGGACAACACTGTAACTACCAATTGGGGAGAAAAAAGGTGTACAAAAATAATGAATAATAATAATCTTTAACGTTGATTTATCCTGCAATAGATGTCGTTCAATTGGGAACATACATTTGTGTCTTCTACTAATGCATTAAGGGGAGTAATCTAAAAGTAACGGAATGGAATATTACTTTACTGATTACACTGTTTGACAGGTACAGTGGGGGGGGAAAAGTATTTAGTCAGCCACCAATTGTGCAAGTTCTCCCACTTAAAAAGATGAGAGAGGCCTGTAATTTTCATCATAGGTACACGTCAACTATGACAGACAAATTGAGAAAAAAAAATCCAGAAAATCACATTGTAGGATTTTTAATGAATTTATTTGCAAATTATGGTGGGAAATAAGTATTTGGTCACCTACAAACAAGCAAGATTTCTAGCTCTCACAGACCTGTAACTTCTTCTTTAAGAGGCTCCTCTGTCCTCCACTCGTTACCTGTATTAATGGCACCTGTTTGAACTTGTTATCAGTATAAAAGACACCTGTCCGCAACCTCAAACAGTCACACTCCAAACTCCACTATGGCCAAGACCAAAGAGCTGTAAAAAGGACACCAGAAACAAAATTGTAGACCTGCACCAAGCTGGGAAGACTGAATCTGCAATAGGTAAGCAGCTTGGTTTGAAGAAATCGACTGTGGGAGCAATTATTAGGAAATGGAAGACATACAAGACCACTGATAATCTCCCTTGATCTGGGGCTCCACGCAAGATCTCACCCTGTGGGGTCAAAATGATCACAAGAACAGTGAGCAAAAATCCCAGAACCACACGGGGGGACCTAGTGAATGACCTGCAGAGAGCTGGGACCAAAGTAACAAAGCCTACCATCAGTAACACACTACACCGCCAGGGACTCAAATCCTGCAGTGCCAGACGTGTCCCCCTGCTTAAGCCAGTACATGTCCAGGCCCGTCTGAAGTTTGCTAGAGTGCATTTGGATGATCCAGAAGAGGATTGGGAGAATGTCATATGAAACCAAAATAGAACTTTTGGGTAAAAACTCAACTCGTCGTGTTTGGAGGACAAAGAATGCTGAGTTGCATCCAAAGAACACCATACCTACTGTGAAGCATGGGGGTGGAAACATCATGCTTTGGGGCTGTTTTTCTGCAAAGGGACCAGGACGACTGATCCGTGTAAAGGAAAGAATGAATGGGGCCATGTATCGTGAGATTTTGAGTGAAAACCTCCTTCCATCAGCAAGGGCATTGAAGATGAAACGTGGCTGGGTCTTTCAGCATGACAATGATCCCAAACACACCGCCCGGGCAACGAAGGAGTGGCTTCGAAGAAGCATTTCAAGATCCTGGAGTGGCCTAGCCAGTCTCCAGATCTCAACCCCATAGAAAATCTTTGGAGGGAGTTGAAAGTCCGTGTTGCCCAGCGACAGCCCCAAAACATCACTGCTCTAGAGGAGATCTGCATGGAGGAATGGGCCAAAATACCAGCAACAGTGTGTGAAAACCTTGTGAGGACTTACAGAAAACGTTTGAACTGTGTCATTGCCAACAAAGGGTATATAACAAAGTATTGAGAAACTTTTGTTATTGACCAAATACTTATTTTCCACCATAATTTGCAAATAAATTCATTAAAAATCCTACAATGTGATTTTCTGGATTTTTTTTCTCATTTTGTCTGTCATAGTTGACGTGTACCTATCATGAAAATTACAGGCCTCTTTCATCTTTTTAAGTGGGAGAACTTGCACAATTGGTGGCTGACTAAATACTTTTTTCCCCACTGTATGTATTGGCAATAATTTATTTCCAATAGGGAGGCATGAAATAATTACAAATGTATATTTTGTCAGGCTGGATGTTTGAAATATGAGTAGGTGATTTGAGTCATGCTTCTTCAGTAGTGGAATAAAGACAATTAGCACTTGAATATTATCAAGAAATACTGGAGTGATGTAAGATTGTTCATAAAATTGTTCATAGACGCATGTGTTATCCTGCGTCAATGTTTATAGGCTGCAAGTATGTTGAATGAAGTTGTTTTCAAGTCGTTGAAACAACGACCTGAGAAATCTCTTCAACTTTCACTTTCAACCAAAACAGAACATAGATTGGACCTCGAGCATAGTCTTCTTTTCAACAACATTTTGCAAGGTGGGATAGCCCAATGTCAAAACACAGTTTTAACGTGTCCAAATCAATAACCAATATGCAGAGTTGTGGAGGTTTCATTCAGGTCTCTGTTTAAATAAACGCTCTGTCTTTGGCAGGAGAAAGACCAGATTCAGAGGAACCAGAGACGTCCAAACCAGCAAGACGATTCCACTGCACCCACTGTGGAAAAGGTTTTAATCAGTTAAGGGACCTGAAACGACATGAGAGAATACACACAGGGGAGAAGCCTTTCCAATGCTCCCAGTGTGGAAAGAGTTTTTCCTTGTTAGCGAGCCTGAAAATACATGAGAGGACACACACAGGAGATAAGCCTCATCCCTGCTCCCAGTGTGGAAAGAGTTTTACCCAGTTAGGACACCTGAAAGTGCATGAGAGAATACACACAGGGGAAAAGCCTTATCACTGCTCCCAGTGTGGAAAGAGTTTTAACCGGAAAGAATACCTGAAAGAGCATGAGAGAATACACACAGGGGAGAAGCGAGAGAAGACGTACCACTGCTCCCACTGTGGAAAGGGTTTTAACCAGTTAGGGGACCTCAAACGACATGAGACAATACACACAGGGGAGAAGCCTCATCACTGCTCCCAGTGTGGAAAGGGTTTTAACCAGTTAAAGGACCTGAAACGACATGAGAGAATACACACAGGGGAGAAGCCTTTCCAATGCTCCCATTGTAGAAAGAGTTTTACCCAGTTAGGGAGCCTAAAAATACATGAGAGGACACACACAGGAGATAAGCCTCATCACTGCTCCCAGTGTAGAAAGAGTTTTAACCGGAAAGAATACCTGAAAGAGCATGAGAGAATACACACAGGGGAGAAGCGAGATAAACCTTTCCAATGCTCCCAGTGTGGAAAGAGTTTTTCACAGTTAGGGAACATGAAACAACATGAGAGGACACACACAGGAGAGAAGCCTCATCACTGCTCCCAGTGTGGAAAGAGTTTTACCCAATTAGGACACCTGAAAGTGCATGAGAGAATACACACAGGGGAGAAGTGCTACCACTGCTCCCAATGTGAAAAGAGTTTTGCCTGGTTAGGGTACCTGAAAATACATGAGAGAATACACACAGGAGAGAAGCCTCATCCCTGTTCCCGGTGTGGAAAGAGTTTTACCCAGTTAGGTCACCTGAAACAGCATGAGAGAATACACACAGGGGAGAAGCCTCATCACTGCTCCCAATGTGAAAAGAGTTTTGCCTGGTTAGGTCACATGAGAAGACATGAGAGGACGCACACAGGAGATAAGGATGTAGGCTGCTGAACAGTGGGACATAGGACAGATGTAGGCTGAACAGTAGGACATAGGACAGATGTAGGCTGAACAGTAGGACATAGGACAGATGTAGGTCCAATACATGGTGGATCAGTAGGCCGTAGAGACTCTGAATGTGTCTTGTGTATTGACTTTCCAGTGTTTTCCGTACTGCATGTATTATAGTGGATTGGGTTTGTGGATTTGTTTTCTGACTTCACAAAATGAATTTCCATGTAAATGGACAAAGTATATTGCTCTCCTTTTGAGAAAAGAAAAATCCAGTTAGAGGAAGGTTTCCCAAACTCTACCCCAAAGGGTAGATCAGCTTTAATGTTGCAGATAGATTGTATCTTCCACACTCTTGGCATCCCGTCTCTCAACCAGCTTCATGAGGTAGTCACCTGGAGCTACCACAGTACTCATCTCAACATCAACTGTTCAGAGGAGACTGCGTGAATCAGGCCTTCATGGTCGAATTGCTTCAAAGAAACCACTACCAAAGGACACCAATAAGAAGAGGCTTGGGCCACGGAACACGAGCAATGGACATTAGGCTGGTGGAAATCTGTAATTTGGTCTGGAGTTCAAATTTGAGATTTTTGGTTCCAACCTCTGTGTCTTTGGGAGATGCAGAGTAGGTGAACGGATGATCACCACATGTGTGGTTCCCACCGTGAAGCATGGAGGTGGTGTGGGGGTACTTTGCTGGTGACACTGTCAGTGATTTTATTTAGAATTCAAGGCACACTTAACCAACATGGCTACCACAGCATTCTGCAGCGATACGCCATCCCATCTGGTTTGTGCTTAGTGGGACTATCATTTGTTTTTCAACAGGACAATGACCCCAAACACACCTCCAGGCTGTGTAAGGGCTATTTAAACCAAGAAGTAGAGTGATAGAGTGCTGCATCAGATGACCTGGCCTCCACAATCACCCGACCTGAACCTCAATTGAGATGGTTTGGGATGAGTTGGACCGCAGAGTGAAGGAAACAAAGCCAACAAGTGCTCAGCATATGTGGGAACTCCTTCAAGACTGTTGGAAAATAATTCCTCATGAAGCTGGTTGAGAGAATGCCAAGCTGTCAACAAGGCAAAGGGTGGCCATTTTGAAGAATGTAAATATAAAATATATATTGATTTGTTTAACACTTTTTGGTTACTACATGATTCCATATGTGTTTTTTCATAGTTTTGATGTCTTCACCATTATTCAACAATGTATAAAATACAGTGGGGGAAAAAAATATTTAGTCAGCCACCAATTGTGCAAGTTATCCCACTTAAAAAGATGAGAGAGGCCTGTAATTTTCATCATAAGTACACGTCAACTATGACAGACAAAATGAGAAAAAAAAATCCTGAAAATCACATTGTAGGATTTTTTATGAATTTATTTGCAAATTATGGTGGAAAATAATTATTTGGTCAATAACAAAAGTTTCTCAATACTTTGTTATATACCCTTTGTTGGCAATGACACAGGTCAAACGTTTTCTGTAAGTCTTCACAAGGTTTTCACACACTGTTGCTGGTATTTTGACCCATTCCTCCATGCAGATCTCCTCTAGAGCAGTGATGTTTTGGGGCTGTCGCTGGGCAACACGGACTTTCAACTCCCTCCAAAGATTTTCTATGGGGTTGAGATCTGGAGACTGGCTAGGCCACTGCAGGACCTTGAAATGCTTCTTACGTAGCCACTCCTTCGTTGCCCGGGCGGTGTGTTTGGGATCATTGTCATGCTGAAAGACCCAGCCACGTTTCATCTTCAATGCCCTTGCTGATGGAAGGAGGCTTTCACTCAAAATCTCACGATACATGGCCCCATTCATTCTTTCCTTTACACGGTTCAGTCGTCCTGGTCCCTTTGCAGAAAAACAGCCCCAAAGCATGATGTTTCCACCCTCATGCTTCACAGTAGGTATGGTGTTCTTTGGATGCAACTCAGCATTCTTTGTCCTCCAAACACGACAAGTATTTTTTTTACAAAAAGTTATATTTTGGTTTCATCTGACCATATGACATTCTCCCAATCCTCTTCTGGATCATCCAAATGCACTCTAGCAAACTTCAGACGGGCCTGGACATGTACTGGCTTAAGCAGGGGGACACGTCTTTATTATTATTTATTATTACGTCTTGCACTGCAGGATTTGAGTCCCTGGCGGCGTAGTGTGTTACTGATGGTAGGCTTTTTTACTTTGGTCCCAGCTCTCTGCAGGTCATTCACTTGGTCCCCCGTGTGGTTCTGGGATTTTTGCTCACCGTTCTTGTGATCATTTTGACCCCACGGGGTGAGATCTTGCGTGGAGCCCCAGATCGAGGGAGATTATCAGTGGTCTTGTATGTCTTCCATTTCCTAATAATTGCTCCCACAGTTGATTTCTTCAAACCAAGCTGCTTACCTATTGCAGATTCAGTCTTCCCAGCCTGGTGCAGGTCTACAATTTTGTTTCTGGTGTCCTTTCACAGCTCTTTGGTCTTGGCCATAGTGGAGTTTGGAGTGTGACTGTTTGAGGTTGTGGACAGGTGTCTTTTATACTGATAACAAGTTCAAACAGGTGCCATTAATACAGGTAACGAGTGGAGCACAGAGGAGCCTCTTAAAGAAGAAGTTGCAGGTCGGTGAGAGCCAGAAATCTTGCTTGTTTGTAGGTGACCAAATACGTATTTTCCACCATAATTTGCAAATAAATTCATTAAAAAACCTACAATGTGATTTTCTGGATTTTTTTTTCTCAATTTGTCTGTCATAGTTGACGTGTACCTATGATGAAAATTACAGGCCTCTCTCATCTTTTTAAGTGGGAGAACTTGAACAATTGGTGGCTGACTAAATACTTTTTTCCCCCACTGTAGTTAAAATAAAGAAAAACCCTTGAATGAGTAGGTGTGTCCATACATTGACTGGTACTGTACATCTACATGATGTATTGTTACACAATGTAGGCTCAGTATAGACCCAACTGCATATTGTGATATTATTGTAACCTTATGTTTAAAATACTCACTCATTAAAAAATATGTTCTGATCAACACATGATTCTCTTTGTACTTTTACATATCATTTTATTATTTAATAAAATACATGAAAAACTAACGTTTTGTTTGAAAATAAAATAAAGATTTTACCTAAATGTGTTACTTTTGGGCAATATACAATATTGATTGAGTAACTATTTGCTAAGGAATATGACTGTTTTTCTGGATTGTCTGAACTGTATTTTACTTTTGTTTTGTACTTTCCGATTTTGATTAGATTTGGTCTATAAATGTTATATGCAGGAAAGAGACCCTGGTCTCAATGGTGGCTTCCTGTTTAAATAAAGGTAAAAAATATTGATTTATTTATTCATATTTATTGTATACAGTATATCAATGTAGAGCTCATGTAAACCATGATTGACCACACACTCCAGCCCATTAGGTGGCGGCAAACACCCTGAAGGGTTGTTTGCGGACCACCATTATACCATAGAAGAAGATGCTTCTTCAACAACAACAAAGCTACTGATTCAACCACCTCGGTAGCTTGCTAGCTAATATAAAACCGAAACATTGAAGTTCTTTTAGAACATTTTGGATAATATTAATCTGACTGTTTACGTATCTACTGGTTAACTTCAACTTAATTTCATTGTTCTATTTGTTGAGATTGATACTCATTAGCACTAATGCTAATCGCTGATGCTAGTCACTAATTAGCTAACATCCCTAACCATGAACTTAGCTACTCCCCTGCTAAAGAAGAGGAGGATATTACAGTGAAAGAAGTGGAAGAACATTTTAGAGAGGAAGAGGATGCTATCTCAATAAAGGTGAATGAGGAAGAGGAAGGAGAGGAGGAGGAGACTGAACACGACACCAGTGAGTATAGCTGCTCTTGTCAAAATGAAAAGCATGGCATGTGTGCACAAAAAAAAGGAAGAACTTGTGGGGGACTTTTATTTTGACATGAGGTAAGCAGAGAAAGTGGGTATGGAACAGACTGTTTAATAGATAGATATTCTGTCTCATTCCTCCCGTTTTAAGTACCAACAGTCCAGCCCACCGTCACAGTAGAGTATAGTACAGCACAGCAATGTTTCTGAAACTTACAGAAGGAAAATAACTAATCAGAAACTAAGTGTTGATATCAGTTGTAAAATAACTCATCAGAAAATAAGTGTTGATATTAGTTGTAAAATAACTCATCAGAAACTAAGTGCTGATATCAGTTGTAAAATAACTCATCAGAAACTAAGTGTTGATATCAGTTGTAAAATAACTCTTCAGAAACTAAGTGTTGATATCAGTTGTAAAATAACTCATCAGAAACTAAGTGTTGATATCAGTTGTAAAATAACTCATCAGAAACTAAGTGTTGATATCAGTTGTAAAATAACTCATCAGAAACTAAGTGTTGATATCAGTTGTAAAATAACTCATCAGAAACTAAGTGTTGATATCAGTTGTAAAATAACTAATCAGAAACTAAGTGTTGATATTAGTTGTAAAAAAACTCATCAGAAACTAAGTGTTGATATCAGTTGTAAAATAACTCATCAGAAACTAAGTGTTGATATTAGTTGTAAAATAACTCATCAGAAACAAAGTGTTGATATCAGTTGTAAAATAACTCATCAGAAACAAAGTGCTGATATCAGTTGTAAAAAAACTCATCAGAAACTAAGTGTTGATATCAGTTGTAAAATAACTCATCAGAAACAAAGTGTTGATATCAGTTGTAGAATAACTCATCAGAAACAAAGTGCTGATATCAGTTGTAAAAAAACTCATCAGAAACTAAGTGTTGATATCAGTTGTAAAATAACTCATCAGAAACTAAGTGTTGATATCAGTTGTAAAATAACTCATCAGAAACTAAATTGAAGTACTGATATCAGTTGTAAAATAACTCATCAGAAATTCAATTTAAGTGTTGATATCAGTTGTAAAATAACTCATCAGAAATTAAATTGAAGTGCTGATATCAGTTGTAAAATAACTAATCAGAAACTAAGTGTTGATATCAGTTGTAAAATAACTCATCAGAAATTAAATTGAAGTGTTGATATCAGTTGTAAAATAACTCATCAGAAACTAAATTGAAGTACTGATATCAGTTGTAAAATAACTCATCAGAAACTAAATTGAAGTACTGATATCAGTTGTAAAATAACTCATCAGAAACTAAGTGTTGATATCAGTTGTAAAATAACTCATCAGAAACTAAGTGTTGATATCAGTTGTAAAATAACTCATCAGAAACTAAGTGTTGATATCAGTTGTAAAATAACTCATCAGAAACTAAGTGTTGATATCAGTTGTAAAATAACTCATCAGAAACTAAATTGAAGTGCTGATATCAGTTGTAAAATAACTCATCAGAAACTAAGTGTTGATATCAGTTGTAAAATAACTCATCAGAAACTAAGTGTTGATATCAGTTGTAAAATAACTAATCAGAAACTAAGTGTTGATATCCGTTGTAAAATAGCTCATCAGAAACTAAGTGTTGATATTAGTTGTAAAATAACTCATCAGAAACTAAATTGAAGTGTTGATATCAGTTGTCAGGGGTATTTACTTCAACATTATTGTGTTGATGTAGGCCATTTCTAATTCACACAATTTCTGGTAGATGTTTTCTAAGGCCCCTTTTACATCTGTTTGACCAGAAATCAAAGCCTTCACTTATGCCAATTTTTTTGCATATCAACAGTGAAGTTCAATAGTGTTTTAATAAGTATTTTATTCAGGTCTCTCTGTTTAAATAAACACTCTGTTTGTCTTTGGCAGGAGAGAGACCAGACTCAGAGGAACCAGAGCCAGAGACGTCCAAACAAGCGAGACCACACCACTGCTCACCACTGCGGGAAGAGTTTTACCCAGTTAGGGAAACTAAAAATACATAAGTATAAGGAATAGTTTTTTTTACCCAGTTAGGGAGCCTGAAAGGACATGAGAAAATGTACACAGGGGAGAAGCCATATCACTGCTCTCAATGTGGTTTTGGAGGGAAAGAGGAGGAGGAGATGACCGTCACAGTGAAAGAAGAGGAAGACGGTTTTGGAGTTAAAGAGGATGGAGAGATAACTGTTACATTAGAAGAAGAAGAAGAAGAAGAAGAAGAAGAAGAAGAAGAAGAAGAAGAAGAAGAAGAAGAAGAAGAAGAAGAGACTGGAGGTCTGATGAACACCAGTGAGTTCTATCTTAAACAGTGGCACAAATTCTGCAGTTGCTGAACCGATGTCTCTGAATATCTCTTTCTGTAGTGCTTTGATCAATCTCAATATTCGACATCACATGAGGGCAAAATTATTATTTCTTAAGACATGATTTGAAGCTCTACATCATTTGTTTTTAAATCTCAATGGTTTTATTAGGTCCTTAATATTTAGCTATAAGGTATAGGGAGGCGGGGCACGTAGCCCTTTCCTGCAGTCAAATGTCCAAATCGCTCTCTGGTGGCCTCAAGGGTGGAATGTTATTCATATTTTTCAGAATTTCATAATTCATAAAATCTTACGAATGTAACTGAAAATCAGGTATTTCTATGTTAAACAGTTTTGTTATACAGTATTTCAGTGTTCTGTGATGTATATGAAGTGTAATATCGGGACGCAAACTCAAAATGTAATACATTTCAACTCTATATCTGACATGGTACAGGTGTCTAATGTAATACATTTCAACTCTATGTCTGACATGGTACAGGTGTCTAATGTAATACATTCCAACTCTATATCTGACATGGTCCAGGTGTCTAATGTAATACATTCCAACTCTATATCTGACATGGTCCAGGTGTCTAATGTAATACATTCCAACTCTATATCTGACATGGTACAGGTGTCTAATGTAATACATTTCAACTCTATATCTGACATGGTACAGGTGTCTAATGTAATACATTTCAACTCTATATCTGACATGGTACAGGTGTCTAATGGAATACATTCCAACTCTATATCTGACATGGTCCAGGTGTCTAATGTAATACATTCCAACTCTATATCTGACATGGTCCAGGTGTCTAATGTAATACATTCCAACTCTATATCTGACATGGTACAGGTGTCTAATGTAATACATTTCAACTCTATATCTGACATGGTACAGGTGTCTAATGGAATACATTTCAACTCTATATCTGACATGGTACAGGTGTCTAATGGAATACATTTCAGCTCTATATCTGACATGGTACAGGTGTCTAATGTAATACATTTCAACTCTATATCTGACATGGTACAGGTGTCTAATGTAATACATTTCAACTCTATATCTGACATGGTACAGGTGTCTAATGGAATACATTTCAACTCTATATCTGACATGGTACAGGTGTCTAATGGAATACATTTCAACTCTATATCTGACATGGTACAGGTGTCTAATGTAATACATTTCAACTCTATATCTGACATGGAACAGGTGTCTAATGGAATACATTTCAACTCTATATCTGACATGGTACAGGTGTCTAATGGAATACATTTCAACTCTATATCTGACATGGTACAGGTGTCTAATGTAATACATTTCAACTCTATATCTGACATGGTACAGGTGTCTAATGGAATACATTTCAACTCTATATCTGACATGGTACAGGTGTCTAATGTAATACATTTCAACTCTATATCTGACATGGAACAGGTGTCTAATGGAATACATTTCAACTCTATATCTGACATGGTACAGGTGTCTAATGGAATACATTTCAACTCTATATCTGACATGGTACAGGTGTCTAATGTAATACATTTCAACTCTATATCTGACATGGTACAGGTGTCTTTTATTTCATTTTTTTAAGCCCATAACAATGTGTGTGAGGTGTGTTTCAAAGCAGATTTGTTTAAGACTACCAAGAATGTGTGACCCTGATTTAGCCCTCTGCAGTAAAAGGTTAACCCTAATGCAGTGTAGTGTTGCTAGGGCAACAACCAACACGTGCTTTGGGGTCCCGAGGACCGAATCTGGGAAACCCTTCCCTAATGGCTCCTGTAAGTCGCTCTGGATAAGAGCATCTGCTGAATGACTAAAATGTAAATGTAAAGAGTTACACAGACTAATCTGAAAATCTCTATGATGCCACGTCATACAGTATATGCTATATTATTACAACCCAACTCCTGGCTGATTTCATGACATTTGGGTGAAATCTTGGCTTTCATTTTCTTTTCAAAATGATGAAGGGGACAGAATCAAGACAGCGAAGGATAATTTGGATCTGGATTAAACAATCTAAAACACTGACCTCAGGTTATTGAGGGATCTAGTTTGGATTAAACCTCAGAGGAAGACAGTTTTACCATGTGGAGGGTTCATTCAGGGTCGTGTTTATTAAGTGCACAACATAGCAAAATGTTTCACAGCTCAAAATGAAAAAATATATAAAAATGTATATGATCCTAGTCTCTGTTTAACTAGATACGCTGTTTGTCTTTGGCAGACTCTCACTCTCACATCGGTAAGAGTCCTTCAGGGGAACCAGAGATGCCCAAACCAGTGAGACCACACCAGTGTTCCCACTGTGGAAAGAGTTTTAAGTGGGTATGTAACCTGAAAGAGCATGAAAGAATACCCACTGGAGAAAAGCCATTCCAATGCTCACAGTGTGGAAAGGGTTTTACCTTGGTAGGGAGCCTAAAATCACATGAGAGGACACACTCAGGAGAGAAGCTTTTCCAATGCTCCCAGTGTGTAAAGTGTTTTACCCGGTTAGGGACTCTGAAAATACATCAGAGAATACACTTTAGAGTGAAGCTTTACCACTGCTCCCACTGTGGATTTAAATTGACCTGGTCAAGGCAACTAAAAGAGCATGAAAGAATCCACACCTAAGAGAAACGTTATCAATGCTCCCAGTGTGGAAAGATATTTACCCAGTTAGGGAAAGACCATGTGGTAACACACACATGGAAGATGCCTTACCACTGCTCCCAGTGTGGAAAGAGGTATATCAATAATGATAATATAAGGCAATTAGCAGACGCTTTTATCCAAAGCGACTTACAGTCATGCATGCATACATTGTACATATGGATGTCCCGGGAATCAAACCCACTACCCTGGCGTTACAAGCGCCAGTACGAAAAATGTATGGACTCACCGAATCTGGGAAACCCTGCCCTAATGGCTCCTGTTTCCGGTTTCCTCCGATAAGAAGTGAGGAAAATCCTTACTTTGAAATGATTTGTTATGACGTTGTTTGACAGAATCTTTTGTTAAACTGCGTTACCCAATTCAGTCAGCAGATGGCGATGTGAGTCATTCAGGTGCTTCTTGCGTGACGTATAATCTAGTGGACGGGATACTAAGAACAGCAACACGGCTACTTATCCACCTCGATAGCTTGCTAGTCAACATGAAAATGAAACATTGAAGCTCATTCTTGTGTATATTAGTCTCAGCGTTTTAAACACAATTATGTTTACGTATCGACTTCTTAACTTTAACGTCATTTGCTAGATGTTAAATGTGTTAGCTTGTTAAGATTGATATTGAGCCCGGCACTAGGCTAGTCGATAATGCTAACCAGCTAATGCTAGCTAGCTAGCTAACATCCCCGACCATGAGCTCACTAAGCTACTCTCCTCCTGCTAAAGAAGATGAGGTCTGCTGGACGGAGAAAAAAGCTCTGGGGATGAACATTGTCGTAAAAGAGGAGGATATTACAGTGAAAGGAGAGGAAGAAGCTATTGGAATGAAAAAGGAGGAAGAGGAGGCTATCACATTGAAAGAAGAAGTGGAGCATTTTGGAGTGGAAGAGGGAATAACGGCTGGAACACTGGAAGAGGAGGTAGAAGCTTTCAGAATGAAAGAAGAGGAGGAGGATATCACATTGAAAGAAGAGAAGGATGTTATAGTGAAAGAAGAGAAAGATCCGTTTGGAGTGAAAGAGGAAGAGTGGATAGAGGCTGTCACAGTGGAAGAAGAGGAGGTAGATACTTTCAGAATAAAAAAGGAGGAAGAGGAGGCTGTTATTGTGAAAGAAGAAGAGGATGTTACAGTGAAAGACGAACCTTTTTGGGGGGAAGAGGAGGCTATCTCAATAAAAGAGAAGGTTGAAGACGTTCTGGGAGTGAAAGAGGAGGAGACAGAATATCTTATTAACACCAGTGAGTACTTGTCTAAAAAAAGTTCTGCATTCGAATATGTTGTTCAGTACTGTATGGATTGTTAAAGGGGCAATCTGTGATTGGTGCATGCATTTTATAACTTTTAAATGATTGATACTTTATACTCCATTTACATCGAAAATCATTTTGTGAAGTCAGCAGGTAAATATCTTTCCACACTGGGAGCTGTCTCCCAAGCTGGTCTCACTTGCTCAGAGGAAGAGATAATTGATCATTTTTCTGGATAGCCAGAAAATGTGACACGTAACTACCTATGCAAATGTTGGGGTCTGAAACCTGATAGTTCAAGTCAGGTCCGCTGAGAGAATGCAAAACAGACAGCAGACAGACAGGGCTTTCTGGCGCTATGAGGCACGGGACCCTATGAAATTCACGGAGCGCTTTGTACACAAAATGTAACTGGGAACCAGGAACCAGAACTTCACATCTAAGAGTTTAAAAGCAGAGGAGAAGTCCAAGAAACTGGTGCCAAATAAGAGAGAGAGTTGTAGCCAATGATTCTTGACGAATATAACTTCTAAATGCCCAACAACTTTAGTTCAACGGTCATCAACCCCATTCAACCCCATCAGAACAGCATGTTTAACTCTATGTAGTGGGATAGAGGAGTTAGTGAGCTGATTTTGGTCAATTCTGAATTCAACTCACTGGATTCAACTCAGGATAACCGTTGAAGGTTGCTTACCTGTTAGCCTTGTACGTTTCTATGGCAACAAATCCTTCAACTCTAAACCTGCTGACTCCACTTTATCCTGAATCAAGTGTCTGAGCTGCGAGATGAGGACCAATCAAATCGTGGGCCTCTGTAGCTCAATTGGTAGAGCACGGCGCTTGTAACGCCCAGTGTAGTGGGTTCGATCCCCGGGACCACCCATACGTAAAAATGTATGCACACATGACTGTAAGTCGCTTTGGATAAAAGCGTCTGCTAAATGGCATATTATTATAATATTATTATTAGGCGATTCCACGCCAGGACAGCCCAAAAACAACATAGAAACTTCATTTGGAGGAAGGATGTTTGACATGCTTTTTACATTTATATCAATATCTATATTGTTTATCAGGATGAAACTAGACATTTTAGGCACTTTTTAGACCCTGAGGTCACATGTTTACCATCTGTTTGATGTTCTCGTTCACACAGGAGGGAGACATGACTATCATGGATCCTCTGGGGAGCCTCAACAACATCCTGATGCTGACGAGGCAGAGAAGAGTCTCTCCAGATCAGAACACCAGATGGTACAGCTTGGTCTGGTCTAGCATACAGCTTGCTCTATCGGGGGCTGGGTTTCTGTAAAGCACTTTATGACAACAGTGACATCAGCATCCATAATGATATGTGTCTGTGTCCCCTCTATATGGTTACCAGGACAACGCTAGCCCTTCCTCCCTCCCAGAGTCCCTGTGTCGTACCTCTCCCAGTAGCACCTTACTGCTGGGTCTGAAGAGGTTGTCTGTGCGGCTGGTGGACTGTAGGAAAACAACGTGGCTGAGTGGAACTGTGAGAGGAGGAGAAGAGAAGAAAGGAGCAGATTTGACTCATCAAAGTAAGTGCTGTAGTTTAGTTTGAACAAATAAAATAGATCTGCCCACTAGTATCTGTTACCAGGACAACCAGCAGAGTTCTGTTAGTTGACATGAAGATACACTGGTATCTGTTACCAGGACAACCAGCAGAGTTCTGTTAGTTGACATGAAGATAGACTGGTATCTGTTACCAGGACAACCAGCAGAGTTCTGTTAGTTGACATGAAGATACACTGGTATCTGTTACCAGGACAACCAGCAGAGTTCTGTTAGTTGACATGAAGATAGACTGGTGGATATGGATGTTATGAATATCATAACACTGAAAAAGGATTCTGCCAATGAAAAGAGAGAAACCAATAGACTATATAAAACCTTGATGAAAGTTAGATCTAGAGAGAAAGTTTCAAGATGATCCAATATAAGGTGCATGTTTTACCAAATCATTTACTAAAAACATTATGAATGTTACATTGCCTGTCCCAGTCACCCCCCACTAACTTTACAATACTGTAGAACAGGCAAAACCAAACTCAAGACACTTCAATATGGTCTGTATTGCTTCATTAACATCTGATCTACAGAATTGGTTCAAAATTGTAAATATATATATTTTTTAAACAAGCTCCGTAAGCCTTTTCTAAAAGCCATGAAATATGATTGAATGAAAAGCATTTTCTGTGACACTTGGCCTCCGTCTCTGTACCGATTGACCATAAAACATAGACAAATATGATGATATCATAGTGAATTCATGACATCTGAATGAACAAGCCTTTTCATACTTTATAATATAGCTATATAGGTCTGAATACTTCGGGAAAGTATTCAGACCCCTTGACTTTTCCATATTTTGTTACTTTCCTGATTCTAAAATTGATAAAAAAAGATTTTTTCCCTCATCAATCTACACACACTACCCCTTAAATGACAAAGCGAAAACAGTTTTTTTTTAGAAATGTTTGCAAATGTATTAAAAATAAAAAAACAGATACCTTATTTACATAAGTATTCAGACCCTTTGCAGTGTTTCCATTGGTCATCCTTGAGATGTTTCTACAACTTACCTGTGGTAAATTCAATTGATTGGACATGATTTGGAAAGGCACACACCTGTCTATATAAGGTCCCAGAGTTGACAGTGCATGTCGGAGCAAAAACCAAGCCATGAGGTCGAAGGAATTGTCCGTAGAGCTCAGAGACAGGATTGTGTCACGGCACAGATCTGGGGAAGTGTACCAAAACATTTCTGCATCAGTGAAGGTCCCCAAGAACACAGCGGCCAACATCCTTCTTAAAAGGAAGACGTTTGGAACCACCAAGACTCTTCCTAGAGCTGGCTGCCCGGCCAAACTGAGCAATCAGGGGAGAAGGGCCTTGGTCTGGGAGGTGAACAAGAACCCGATGATCACTCTGACAGAGCTCCAGAGTTCCTCTGTGGAGATGGGAGAAACTTCCAAAAAGGACAACCATCAGGCTGTAAAGTAACAAAATATGGAAAAAGTCAAGGGGTCTGAATACTGCAAAAATCTCTGAAGCTGGAGACTCTTATCTCCCTCACTAACTTTAAGCATCAGTTGTCAGAGCAGCTTACCGATCACTGCACCTGTACACAGCCCATCTGTAATTAGCCCACTGAACTACCTCATCCCCATATTGTTCTTTATTTTGCTCATTTGCACCCCAGTATCTCTATTTGCACATCATCTTCTGCACATCTATCATTCCAGTGTTAATTCTAAATTGTAATTATTTTCCACTATGGCCTATTTATTACCTTACCTCCATAACTTGCTACATTTGCACACACTGTATATAGATTCTTCTATTGCGTTATGGACTGTACATTTTGTTTACCCCATATGTAACTCTGTGTTGTTGTTTTTATCGCACTGCTTTGCTTTATCTTGGCCAGGTCACAGTTGTAAATGAGAACTTGTTCTCAACTGGCTTACCTGGTTAAATAAAGGGGAAATAAAAAATCTATAAAAACTCCACCAATCAGGCCTTTATGGTAGAGTGGCTCGACGGAATCCACTCCTCAGTAAAAAGCACATGACAGCCCGCTTGGAGTTTGCCAAAAGGCCCCTAAAGGATTCTCAGACCATGAGAAACAAGTTTCTCTGGTCTGATGAAACCAAGTTTGAACTCTGCCTGAATGCCAAGCATCACGTCTGGAGGAAACCTGGCGTCCTCCCTACGGTGAAGCATGGTGGTGGCGGCATCAAGCTGTGGGGATATATTTAAGCGACAGGGACTTGGAGACTATTCAGGATCGAGGGAAAGATGAACCGAGAAAAGTACAGAGAGATCCTTGATGAAAACCTGCTCCAGAGCGCTCTGCACCTCACTGGGGCAAAGGTTCACCTTCCAACAGGACAACGACCTTAAGCACACAGCATTGATAACGCAGGAGTGGCTTCGGGACAAGTCTCTGAATGTCCTTGAAGGTTCACCTTGAGAGGATCTGCAGAGAAGAATGGGAGAAACTCCCCAAATCCAGGTGTGTCAAGCTTGTAGCATCATACCCAAGAAGACTCTAGGCTGTAATCGTTGCCAAAGGTGCTTCAAGAAAGTACTGAGTAAAGGGTCTGAATACTTATGTAAATGTGACATCAGTCATACAAACCTGTTTTTGCTTTGACATTATGGGGTATTGTGTGTAGATTGATGAGGGGAAAAAACAATCTAATCAATTTTAGAATAAGGCTGTAATGTAACAAAATGTGTAAAAAGTCAAGGAGTCTGAATGCTTTCCGAATGCACATTACCAGTCAAAAGTTCGGACACACCTACTCATTCAAGGGTTTTTCTTTATTTTTACTATTTTCTACATTGTAGAATAATAGTGAAGACATCAAAACTATGAAATAACACATATGGAATCATGTAGTAACCTAAAAAGTGTTAAACAAATCAAAATATGTTGTATTTTAGATTCTTTAAAGGAGCCACCCTTTGCCTTCATGACAGCTTTGCACACTCTTGGCATTCTCTCAGCCAGCTTCATGAGGTAGTCACCTGGAATGCTTTTCCAACAGTGTTGAAGGAGTTCCCACATATGCTGAGCACTTGTTGGCTGCTTTTCCTTTACTCTGCGGTCCAATTCATCCCAAACCATCTCAATTGGGTTGAGGTGTAGTAGCAAATGTTGTCCTTATACTGATCAAAGAACCAAAGTATTTCAGAGTTTTTGTAGAATTAAGATAGACTTTATTACAATAGCCGAGGTGGTTTGCAAAGCATCCTTCTTCTACCTCTCAGCTTCTCAGTTTATATAGTCATCTCACATATCTTTTAGCCTAACCCCTCTTTCCTGGGTTCCCCCACCACTGTCTCCAGCTTCCACCCCTTGACTGCTCCGCCCACCTCCCCAGTTTATGATAGTGGCGAAATCTGACTTCTCCTATTCAGTTTGGAAACAATGGTGGTACACTCAATAAAGACCTGTCATGAAAAATTAATAATGTTCAGTTTGAACTCTGTTCAACCCCGGCTCACCCTGGCTCGACCTGGAGATTGACTGTTGGACATGGCAGGTCCATAATCAATCTCTCAAACATACCCAAGCCCAACTCCTCTCTCTCCTCCCGTCATGCTGTAATTAATCAAGAAGCCGCCCCAGGAGAGACAAAGGGTTTAGGCTGAACTCTGTTCAACCCTGGCTCCGTTTTCAGGACTTTGTCTAAGGAGAGAGGCAAAATGCAACAGTCTGGTTTCAGTCACTGATAAGGTAGGACAGCCCTCGATTAGGTAAGAGCGAGGAATTCGACCCGAGGTCAGATGCCCATTTCACACACACACAAACTCAGTGAGAGAGCAACCAATTAAGTTCTTGCCTAGCAACAGAGATGTACCCATGTTTAACCCTGGCTCCGTGTTTGTCATGCTGTGATTCACTTTGTTTATCTTACTGAAAAATCCTCATCAGAGATCGGTTGATTGTGGAGGCCAGGTCATCTAATCCAGCACTCCATCACTCTACTTCTTGGTCAAATAGCCCTTTACACAGCCTGGGGGTGTGTTTTGGGTCATTGTCCTGTTGAGAAAAAAAAAATGATAGTCCCACTAAGCACAAACCAGATGGGATGGCGTATCGCTGCAGAATGCTGTGGTAGCCATGCTGGTTAAGTGTGCCTTGAATTCTAAATAAATCACTGACAATGTCACCAGCAAAGCACCATCACACCTTCTCCTCCATGCTTCACGGTGGGAACCACACATGCGGAGATCATCCGCTCACCTACTCTGTGTCTCACGAAGAAACGGTGTTTGGAACCAAAGATCTCGCATTTGGACTCATCAGACCAAAGGACACATTTCCACCGGTCTAATGTCCATTGCTCGTGTTTCTTGGCCTAAGCAAGTCTCTTCTTATTATTGGTGTCCTTTAGTAGTGGTTTCTTTGCAGCAAATCGACCATGAAGGCCTGATTCACGCAGTCTCCTCTTAAAAGTTGATATTAAGACCTGTCTGTTACTTTAACTCTGTGAAGCATTTATTTGGGCTGCAATCTGAGGTGCAGTTAATTGCTGATTTCTGAGTCTGGTAACTGTAATGAACTTATCCTCTACAGCAGAGGGTAGTCGGGGTCTTCCTTTTCTGTGGCCGTCCTCATGAGAGCCAGTTTCACCATAGCTCTTTATGGTTATTGCGACGGCACTTGGAGAAACGTTAAAAGTTCTTCACATTTTCCGGATTGACTGACCATGTCTTAAAGTAATGATGGACTGTCGTTTCTCTTTGCTTATTTGAGCTTGTCATAATAATGACTTGGTATTTTACTAAATAGGGCTATCTTCTGTATATACCCCCCCTTTTTGGTGACTATATGATTCCATATGTGTTATTTCATAGTTTTGGTGTCTTCACTATTATTCTACAATGTAGAGCATAGTACAAATAAATAAAAATCCTTGAATGAGTAGGTGTCCAAACTTTTGACTGGTAGTGTATACTGAACAAAAATATAAACGCAACAATTTCAACAATTTACAGTTAATATAAGCAAATCAGTCAATGTAAATAAATTCATTAGGCACTAATCTATGGACTTAACATGACTGGGCAGTGGCACAGCCATTGGTGGGCCTGGGAGGGCATAAGCCCACCCTCTTGGGAGCCAGGCCCACCCACTGGGAAGCCAGGCCCAGCCAATCAGAATCAGTTTTTCCCCACTAAAGGGCTTTATTACAGAGAGAAATACTCCAGTTTCATCAGCTGTCCGGCCATTTAAACATTGTGTCGAACCCTTTCGACAATGGGGAGATGTTTCTGATGTGCTTTGTGTCTGTCTCCAATGTAAAAAAAAAATACAGTTTAGGACTTCCACACAAAATTACTTCTTTACTTATTTTAGGTTTAAGGAAATGTGTAGGTCGCATTCTGTATCATACAGCTATTAAGGTTATACATTTACAACCAGCTGCGTGATAGGAATCTAAACATATTATCAGTAATTACCAGGAAGCTCTAAAACATTTGTTTTAAAATCCCATGAAGATTTTATTAAATGATGAAATGTTTGAAAACTGGTCTCAGGTTATTGAAGGATCTGATTTGGATTAAACCTCACAGCAAGGCAGTTTTATCATGTGGAGGTTTCATTCAAATCTCTCTTTAAATAAACACTGTCTTTGGCAGGAGAAAAACCAAAGTCGGAGGAACCAGAGACGTCCAAACCAGCAAGACGACACCTCTGCTCCCAGTGTGGAAAGAGTTTTAACCTGTTAGGATGTCTGAAAAGACATGAGAAGGCACACACAGGAGCGAAGCCACACCATTGCGCCCAGTGTGGAAAGAGTTTTATCCAGTTAAGGCAACTGAAAGAACACATGAGAACGCACACAGGGGAGAAGCCTTTCCATTGCTCCCACTGTGGAAAGAGTTTTAGCCATTTAGGAAGCCTGAAAGGTCATGAGCGAATCCACACAGGGGAGAAGCCTTACCACTGCTTGCAGTGTGGAAATAGTTTTAGCCATTTAGGAAGCCTGAAAGATCATAAGCGAATCCACACAGGGGTGAAGCCTTACCACTGCTTGCAGTGTGGAAATAGTTTTAGCCATTTAGGAAGCCTGAAAGGTCATGAGCGAATCCACACAGGGGATAAGCCTTACCACTGCTCCCATTGTGGAAAGAGTTTTAACAGGTTAGGCAACCTGAAAAGTCATGAGAGGGCACACACAGGGGAGAAGTCTTACCACTGCTCCCACTGTGGAAAGAGTTTTAGCCATTTAGGAAGCCTGAAAGATCATGAGCGAATCCACACAGGGGTGAAGCCTTACCACTGCTTGCAGTGTGGAAATAGTTTTAGCCATTTAGTAAGCCTGAAAGGTCATGAGCGAATCCACACAGGGGAGAAGCCTTACCACTGCTCCCAGTGTGGAAAGCGTTTCATCCGGTTATGGAACCTGAAAGAACACATGAGAACACACACAGGGGAGAAGCCTTACAAATGTTCAGACTGTGGGAAGACATATTACTCATCACAGTCACTTAAAAGTCATGTGAGAATCCACACAGGAGAGGATAATAACTAATCTTAGTGTGTAAATTGATATTTCACATCACATTGACTTAATTACTTCTAGTGTCGAAATTGATATTTCACATCAAATTGACTTAAAGTTAATAAGTTAATCAGAGAACATACACAGTGCTCCCATTGTCTTATATTGTTGACTGAGAATGTGTTTACTTGTTTATACCATATGAAATGTAATTATACAAAAAATATTTGTATGTTTTTATTAGAAAACATGAATTGAATATGGAGTGTGTTAGTTTGAATATAGAGTAGATCAGATTCCATGTGTTTAAATGGTCCTTTTTTAAACGCTGACTATGTGTGTGTTTACAGTGGGGGGAAAAAAGTATTTAGTCAGCCACCAATTGTGCAAGTTCTCCCACTTAAAAAGATGAGAGAGGCCTGTAATTTTCATCATAGGTACACGTCAACTATGACAGACAAAATGAGAAAAATAAATCCAGAAAATCACATTGTAGGATTTTTAATGAATTTATTTGCAAATTATGGTGGAAAATAAGTATTTGGTCAATAACAAAAGTTTCTCAATACTACATCTTCACAAGGTTTTCACACACTGTTGCTGTTATTTTGGCCCATGCCTCCATGCAGATCTCCTCTAGAGCAGTGATGTTTTGGGGCTGTCGCTGGGCAACACGGACTTTCAACTCCCTCCAAAGATTTTCTATGGGGTTGAGATCTGGAGACTGGCTAGGCCACTCCAGGACCTTTAAATGCTTCTTACGAAGCCACTCCTTCGTTGCCCCAGATCGAGGGAGATTATCAGTGGTCTTGTATGTCTTCCATTTCCTAATAATTGCTCCCACAGTTGATTTCTTCAAACCAAGCTGCTTACCTATTGCAGATTCAGTCTTCCCAGCCTGGTGCAGGTCTACAATTTTGTTTCTGGTGTCCTTTCACAGCTCTTTGGTCTTGGCCATAGTGGAGTTTGGAGTGTGACTGTTTGAGGTTGTGGACAGGTGTCTTTTATACTGATAACAAGTTCAAACAGGTGCCATTAATACAGGTAACGAGTGGAGGACAGAGGAGCCTCTTAAATAAGTTGTTACAGGTCTGTGAGAGCCAGAAATCTTGCTTGTTTGTAGGTGACCAAATACTTATTTTCCACCATAATTTGCAAATAAATTCATTAAAAATCCTACAATGTGATTTTCTGGATTTATTTTTCTCATTTTGTCTGTCATAGTTGACGTGTACCTATGATGAAAATTACAGGCCTCTCTCATCTTTTTAAGTGGGAGAACTTGCACAATTGGTGGCTGACTAAATACATTTCTCCCCCACTGTAGTCCCATATGACACCCTATTATATTAGTGCACTTTATATGGAAGAGGTGCCATTTGAGAGGCATCCAGTCTATCAATAGGTGCCATTTGAGAGGCATCCAGTCTATCAATAGGTGCCATTTGAGAGGCATCCAGTCTATCAATAGGTGCCATTTGAGAGGCATCCAGTCTATCAATAGGTGCCATTTGAGAGGCATCCTGTCTATCAATAGGTGCATTTGAGCAAAGTCTGGCATTCTCTTGATTTATGGTGCTTTCAAGACAACTGTGAACTCTGAAAAAAACAAGCTCCGACTGGGAAAATAAGTTTTGAACGGTCATCCAACTCAGAATTCCAAGACGGGCCTCTTTCTAGAGCTCTGACCTGAAGATTACTGACGGGCTGATTCAACCTTGTTTTTTCCGAGTTCCCAGTTGTCTTGAAAGCACCCTAAATCCAGAGAATGCCAGACTTTGATGACAATATTTGCCCACAAGGACCGCCATGCCACCTTCCTGTTCAAGTGATCACAGCACAAGGCGAGTCCAAAAATGTAGTTTATGCTGCTGCATAAATTATGTAAAATAATAATAAATAATAATAATTTGCCATTTAGCATGCCAGGGCGATATGTATACTGTAGCTAAGAAAGTAATAGTAAGTGTCTGTTGTGTACAGTCGTGGTGAAAAGTTTTGAGAATGACACAAATATTAATTTTCACAAAGTCTGCTGCCTCAGTTTTTATGATGGCAATTTGCATATACTCCATAAAGTTATGAAGAGTGATCAGATGAATTGCAATTAATTGCAAAGTCCCTCTTTGCCATGAAAATGAACTTAATCCCCCAAAAACATTTCCACTGCATTTCAGCCCTGCCACAAAAGGACCAGCTGACATCATGTCAGTGATTCTCTCGTTAACACAGGTGAGTGTTAACGAGGACAAGGCTGGAGATAACTCTGTCATGCTGATTGAGTTAGAATAACAGACTGGAAGCTTTAAAAAGGATGGTGGTGCTTGAAATCATTGTTCTTCCTCTGTTAACCATGGTTACCTGCAAGGAAACTTGTGCCATCATCATTGCTTTGCACAAAAAGGGCTTCACAAGCAAGGATATTGCTGCTAGTAAGATTGCATCTAAATCAACCATTTATCGGATCATCAAGAACTTCAAGGAGAGAGGTTCAATTGTTGTGAAGAAAGCTTCAGGGCGCCCACGAAAGTCCAGCAAGCGCCAGGACCGTCTCCTAAAGTTGATTCAGCTGCGGGATCGGGGCACCACCAGTGCAGAGCTTGCTCAGGAATGGCAGCAGGCAGGTGTGAGTGCATCTGCACGCACAGTGAGGTGAAGACTTTTGGAGGATGGCCTGGTGTTAAGAAGGGCAGCGAGGAAGCCACTTCTCTCCAGGAACAAACTGATATTCTGCAAAAGGTACAGGGATTGGACTGCTAAGGACTGGGGTAAAGTCATTTTCTCTGATGAATCCCCTTTCCGATTGTTTGGGGAATCCGGAAAAAAGCTTGTCCGGAGAAGACAAGGTGAGCGCTACCATCAGTCCTGTGTCATGCCAACAGTAAAGCATCCTGAGACCATCCATGTGTGGGGTTGCTTCTCAGCCAAGGGAGTGGGCTCACTCACAATTTTGCCTAAGAACACATCCATGAATAAAGAATGGTACCAACACATCCTCCGAGAGCAACTTCTCCCAACCATCCAAGAACAGTTTTGTGACGAACAATGCCTTTTCCAGCATGATGGAGCACCTTGCCATAAGGCAAATGTGATAACTAAGTGGCTCGGGTAACAAAACATCGACATTTTGTGTCCATGGCCAGGAAACTCCCCAGACTTTAATCCCATTGAGAACTTGTGGTCAATCATTTTACATTTTACATTTTTTAGCAGACGCTCTTATCCAGAGCGACTTACAGTTAGTGAGTGCATACATTTTTCAATCCTCAAGAGGCGGTTGGACAAACAAAAACCCACCAATTCTGACAAACTCCAAGCATTGATTATGCAAGAATGGGCTGCCATCAGTCAAGATGTGGCCCAGAAGTTAATTGACACATGCCAGGGCGGATTGCAGAGGTCTTGAAAAATAAGGGTCAACACTGCAAATATTGACTCTTTGCATAAACTTTAATGTAATTGTCAATAAAAGCCTTTGACACTTATGGAATGCTTGTAATTATACTTCAGTATACCATAGTAACTTTTGAGAAAAATATCTAAAAACACTGAAGCAGCAAACTTTGTGAAGACCAATACTTGTGTCATTCTCCAAACGTTTGACCAGGACTGTAGTAAGCTGTTAGAAGCCCATATTCTACACCCTAATAATTTGGTCCCTTTCCCCCTCATAACTAAGCCTACTGTTCTGACTTGGTGGTGCACATGTAGCCGATAGCCTGTTTTAGAGAAATGTAATAATCAAATGTTGTAAGAGCTTCCATTGTCTGCTTATATGCCCCCTTTATTTATCTTACGGTTCTGACTTGGTGTGCAGGGAGAACACTGTAAGAACAGCCCATGTTCTGAATTCTGTCGCTGTACATTTCAAAAGTGCTGAAGAAATAGTTATATTGACTACGTCCATCCTAGCTCGCTCATTAATGTCTATTTTCCGCTCGTCGTCCCCTCCTGTCACACTGGGATTTCTGGTCGATTCAAAATGAAATAGTCAACCCTGTTACTTTATTTGGCACTTAATGGGCAATTACTATAGTATGTATTTTTTACTCCAGATGGGGAAAACATGTTTTTTATTAAGTTGAACATGTGCTCTTTATGGCAGAATGTTAAAATGAGGTGAAATAAAAGTTAAACTCCCCAAAAGGCACTCAGTTGAAGCTATTTCAATCTGATATTTCTCCTATGGTCTAAAATAGATGTGTATAGATGACTCTCTAATATAACATGTCACACATTGTAGCAAACTGATGGAATGTTAGGTGTCTCATTGAAAGTCTAACATCTACCATGACTACTGGATGTTTCAATTCTAATACATAACAAAACAATCGACACCGTAACAACAATATTGCTTTTTTTAATTCATTATTTTATTCAAGCTTAAAACTTTGTAAACAAAAATGACATCATCAAACATCACTGGCCTGACTTGAGCAGCTCTGCCTGGGGATTGAGCCAGCAACTTAGTTGCTACCGTTCCGGGTTCAAGCTACCTGCAGACCTTCTCCCAGACCCCCTCCCAGACCTCCTCCCAGACCTCCTCCTCAGCACATCCCCTTAACACCTCCTAAGACCAGCAGTGGGAACTGAACTAGCAACCGTGGGGTTGCTAAGCTCTGCTCTCAGGGACCATCTCCTGTCATTGTGCCCTTGAGCAAGACACTTAATCCTGAAATGGCTCTTCGTCCGAGGGGTGCTGCTCCATGGCTGTCCCTGTGCCTCTCTCAACTTGTGTCATCATTTATTGGGAGTTATCTTCTAGGTCTAGGACAGGAGGGGTCCATGTCAAACCATGTCCATTTGGGGATCTTTTCTAGGACAGGTGAGGTGGTGAGCAGAGATGAATTCAACTGATAAAGATGAGAATCTGTGGTCTGAGGAGGAGAGTTGCTGACCTTAGACGGTTTGTTGCCTTGATTAAGAGCATACTTTTTTTTTTTTTTTTTTTTTTTTTTCTCACCTTTATTTAACCAGGTAAGTCAGTTGAGAAGAAGTTCTCATTTACAACTGCGACCTGGCTGGCTTGAGGAGCTTAAAAAGGCCTGATGACTTGAAGAGGAGGATGAAATATTGGGCGACACTTGTGTTCATTACCAGCGTAACCCCAGTGGCACTGTGGCGTCGTCAAGTTCCAGCTCTCAGCAGACAGCATGTTAGGAATGCTGTAAGACATCACAGAGACAGGTAAGTATCTATATACATGTGTTGCATGTACACTAAACCCTCACATTTGGATAATGTCACTTTTTAAAGTGGCAACATATATATTAACAGTGTAAAACATCAATACATTTGGAAACATTCTTTGCCCCATCTTAATTCTTTTCCAGATGCCTGGAGTTTTCTCTTTCTTGCAGTTTGGCTCTGCTGTCTCAGCCTCTTCTTGAGCCTCTATATGCTGGCTCTTTGACCCCCCCCCCCCCCTGCTGGTTCTCTGCCCCCCCCCCCCCCCCTGCTGGTTTTCTGGCCCCCCCCCTGCTGGTTCTCTGCCCCCCCCCCCCCTGCTGGTTCTCTGCCCCCCCCCCCGCTGGTTCTCTGGCCCCCCCCCTGCTGGTTCTCTGCCCCCCCCCCCCCTGCTGGTTCTCTGCCCCCCCCCCGCTGGTTCTCTGGCCCCCCCCTGCTGGTTCTCTGCCCCCCCCCGCTGGTTCTCTGGCCCCCCCCTGCTGGTTCTCTGCCCCCCCCCCCTGCTGGTTCTCTGCCCCCCCCCTGCTGGTTCTCTGACCCCCCCTGCTGGTTCTCTGGCCCCCCCTGCTGGTTCTCTGCCCATGCCTGCGGCCTCCTTGGCCTCTCCTGCTGGCCATCTCCAGATCCAACGGGCTCTTGGCTTAAGCTCTTGGTTCGACAATGGGTGATGTACTGGGTGCTGCACTTCTTGATTTGAGCATCAGCCTCCAGATTCATCTGCTCCAGCCACTTCTCCTGTTTTTCTTTTATGTACTGTTCCTTCATCCTCTCCCTCTCCTCTTTAAGTTTCTGTTGTTTTCTAAGCAGGGACTGCGCTCTCCACTGCTTATTATAATCCTTCCAGCTTCTTCCTTTTCTCCTCATCCTTCAGGAGCTCCTTCTTCTTCTCCCTCTCGGCCCGGGTGATGTGGGTTGTTTTCACTGTGTGTCCAGAGATGACTGGGAGGGGAGAAGAAGCAGAGTTCACATTCAACTTAGGGGATCAATTTATATGTAATGGACACAGGGAATTAAGAACAGAACCCCCAATTGGATCTCAATGATTCTATACTCTTTTCAATTGAGCAAGGCATGGTATTTGTCAATAAAGTGCAATAATTCCCATCCTGAATTGACCTGACCCTAAGTTTAACATGAGTCCCAAATGGTACCTATTCCTTATATAGTGCCAGGGCCGGCCCTAGGCAAATACGATCGCTTAGGGCCCCACAGCTTGGGGATGGGGGCTGGGATAAACAGCTTGGGGATGGGGGCTGGAGTAATTCATAGACGTAGCTATGGGTGCAAGGACTAACCATCCATGAGATCAAAATGATTGTTTTAACCATATGGTTTAAGCTATACAGTGTTTGTTTACAATTACATTGTTTACAAACATTGGAGTGAAATAAACTCATATTTTGGGCTCTGATGGGGTTAGATAGTTGAACTAAGCTCATGAGACTTTTAGGAGAGTCAATGGGTATATATAATTAATTATAAAGTTCAAAATAGATGTAGCAATTGCAGATGGTCTCTTAAAAGACTGAGATTGCCATTCAATCAGTAAGAATATTACACTTTTTCAATCCAATGTAAAGAGTAGTGTTGCATCAATCTGTTTGACATTGAACTGTGATATCCCACTGGACACAGATGTCGGTTTAACATCTAGTTTTGATTTACATTTGGTTGAGTTGTCAACTAAGTGAAGTAGGCTAGCGGATGGTTAATGCATTGTAAACTTTGCTAAATATTTGACTCACCTCAAATCACTCTTGTCAAATCGCAGTTTTAGTGTGGAACTGAATAATATCTTTGACAGGAAGAAACTTTATCTGGCCTGGAGCTGTATTGTTGCATCATTTGAAACACTTGAGCGTCATAATGGTTATCCGCGCCTGCTTGATTGACAGCTAGGGGTTCTCCTGCGCATGTGTCCAAAAGTCGATATTGTTTAGCTACTCATAATTGATAGTCTTTATGAACTATTTTCACTGTACTTTTATGTCGTCTATTTTTGCCTAAGGTTATCTGGTAGCCTATGTTCTGTGATTTCTCTTTGTATGGACTTAACGTTCAATGAAATACAAAACAGCAACCACAGCGTACACACATTTCCCACACAAATACATATGTGTATGTGTAGTGAGTACACAAAATAATAACATAACAGCCATAACAGTACAAACAAACATCCAATCTCTCGTGCACCTGTCCAGTGCGAACTGTTCCGTGCGTCACCATCACCAACTGCTGGACTACACCTGGAATAGCAGCGATGGGACAGGACTGGAACTACCAATTGGATATCACGAATTTGGGGAGAAAAAGGGGTAAAAGTACCACAAAATAATATATATATATATACATTTATATATTAAAATATATACATAACATAACATTTTATGTTCCCTGGGGCACCAGAATCCATTTGATCAGTTTTCAATTGGCCACCGTTACCTCAAGTCCCGCCTATTCCAATTAATTATAAACTCTTATTGGTTTGTCCCTGTGACAGTCATTCGTAACTTCCTGATGGTTGATTGTGGTGCACCATCGTTCGCATATCGTGAGCTGGAGGAGCGTTCGTCCAACTCCTCATCGAAGAGTGAATGGCAGCGGCGCATCATCCATCCGCTGAAAGGATAGTTTGCGACGCGACAAGCGTTTGGGGGAGTACGTTCATTGAAACGGAATGACTGTTTTTAAATTCTAGGGGGACTCTTGCTCCATGGTCAAATCTCAGCAGCGACGTCTCTGCTGTGCGTCAGAGGTTGGTTCTATTCCTCTTCCAGGTTCTTATTATACCGTACATATCTGTCACGTTAATGACATGGCACTCAGGAAAGTCTGTCTGTAGGCTATTGGCAGAGGTGGGTAGAGTAGCCACAAGTAACACAAATTTCCAAACCTTTATACTTTTTTTACCAGGCAGAACTAGAACGAGGCAGCCCATAAACTCTCATAAACTGTGTGTGTGTGTGTCTCCACAGTGACAGAACAACAGAAGGAAACACACAAACATTTCCGGTCAACGTAAAATAATCAATAGGTGTTGATTAGGCCTACTCAGTACCTTTGTATTGCATGGCAAGCAACAGCCCTTTTTCTGTGTGCCTAGAAATGAATACTCTGATCTGTGATTAGGCCACACTGCACATCTCACTGAGCAGAGGAAAAGAGCAGCAGTACACATCAACTGAAAAAGCACCAGTCCATGATAGATGGCCAAATAAAACAATATCTCAGGCCTAGTATCCCAGAACACAAATTAAGCTGAATGCATGTGTGGTATCGCGTCGAATGCTGGTGGGTATTGCTGTCAATCAAAGAATCCGCTTAGGCTGCACCGTGTTTTAGAGGCTTTTATTAATATCACGAGGTTACAGCATAAGTTACAGACCCGCGGTGTCTGGAGAAGTCCCGTCCCAAATTAATCTGAATGCTTCTGACTCCCCCTTTGTCTAGCTCCTACTTATAAACAATGGCAAAAATGGGTTGCTCCCTTTTTCGTCCAATCACCTATCCCCCCTGTCTCCAACACACTTCCTGTCTGTTGTATGTGGCGTTACACTAAAACATTCCCTCTTGATACTAAAATCAACGTCCTCTCTGGTTCCACTTAAAACATTAACAACGTCATAATCTTCATACACGACACATGTTCTCTAAAAGGCATCAGAGGAGAGTGATGTAGTTGTAGATGGAGCATTATGTTTACATCCAGTTCCAATATCTAACAAGAAAAGTCAGCAAAAAAAAGTCACACTTCAACAGTAGCTGGCTCTCAAGGTTCTTGCTGTGAAGCTGTGATCGTTTAGCAGTGAACAGGAGTCCTGCATGACTGAAAAGTCTCTCTCACAGGCTGCAGATGCAGGAAGACCAGTGTTGACTTTGAGTGACAGCTTCTTGATGCGAGGAAAGGTGTGGAGTAGATCCATACCTGCAGGGGACAGACATGAACGGTACCTCTCCAGCTCTCCTACTTGTGATTTTCCCAACTCCATGGATGCAAAGAAGACGTCTTCATCAGAGAGGCCGCTGTTTGCGCTGGTGACATCATCCAAGTCGGTGTCGAGGTGATTTCCGATGTAGTCAAGGCCTGTGGGTTTTAGGGCAAGATAAATGGTTTTTCAAACGAATTAAGTCTGCACATTATTCTTACCCTTCTACTGTATAGGCTGTCAAGCTGCTAATGTTTGACATTAAAAGCTACCTGAGCTTCTAACTATATTGCCACCCTGTGGTTTGTCACTGACACACTGTAATCCTAAATGACAGTAATATTATACAGAGTTATATAGGTCAATGTCTACTGGTTCACATTTGAATTGATAAACAAGTATATTTATCAGCATTTAAGATGTTCTCCTCTGTGGTCCAGGATGTTCTGAATCTTGGTAGGAGTGTTGCTGCTGCAATCAGCTCAGGCACTTTCATGACGTCTCCAAAACGTTTCTGGATCCCTTGCTGCAGGGCGTGAACAAGAGGTGTACACATTTTGCAAGTTGACTCCAACCTCTTCAGCTTGTGCACAGATGTTTCCCCTTTGAGGAAAATTAAGGGCCACGGCAACAGGCTTCATCACAGCAGCATACTCGACCAAAAACCCAATTTCAGCTGGACTGAACCTATAAAAGATGTAACGATAAAAAAATTACTTATAGCTTTTTCTGGTACAATGTCTTTATTATGCTTTGTACATGTTAAATACATAAATAAATAAAAATAAAATAAATTAGTTAAATTATTTCATTCAAGTCATCCACAATTGTCACACCACCATGCAAAGAAAACGTAGTTACTTGAGACAAGTGGATTCACCCATTAATCAGCAAGGCTTATTTATTTTTATTATTATTTAAAAACAAAATATACATTTTGTCAACTTACATCTTTATCTTTAATGCTGTGCAGACATTGCGAATTGCTTATTCTCCTTGCTCTCGGTGTCCATTGCTCGTGTTTCATGGCCCAAGCAAGTCTCTTCTTCTTATTGGTGTCCTTTAGTAGTGGTTTCTTTGCAGCAGTTCGACCATGAAGGACTGATTCACACAGTCCCCTCTGAACAGTTGATGTTGAGGTGTGTCTGTGACTTGAACTCTGACGCATTTATTTGGGCTGGAATTTCTGAGGCTAGTAACTCTAATGAACTTATCCTCTGCAGCAGAGGTGACTGGGTCTTCCATTCCTGTGGCGGTCCTCATGAGAGCCAGTTTCATCATAGAACTTGATGGTTTTTGCTTCTGCACTTTAAGAAACTTTCAAAGTTCTTGAAATGTTTCGGAGTGACTGATCTTCATGTCTTAAAGTAATGATGGACTGTCGTTTCTCTTTGCTTATGTGAGCTGTTCTTGCCATAATATGGACTTGGTCTTTTACCAAATAGAGCCATCTTCTGTATACCCCCCTTACCTTGTCACAAGACAACTGATTGAATCAAACGCATCAAGAAGGAAAGAAATTCCACAAATTAACATTTAAGAAGGCACACCTGTTTATTGAAATGCATTCCAGGTGACTACCTCATGAAGCTGGTTGAGAGAATGCCAAGTGTGTGCAAAGCTGTCATCAAGGCAAAGGGTGGCTATTTGAAGAATCACAAATATGTTTGGGACCCCAGGAAGAGTAGCTGCTGCCTTGGGAGCAGCTAATGGGGATTCTTAATGAATACAAATACTTTTTTGGTTACTACATGATTCCATATGTGTTATTTCATAGTTTTGATGTCTTCACTATTATTCTACAATGTAGAACATAGTACAAATTATGAAAAACCCTTGAATGAGTAGGTGTTCTAAAACTTTTGACCAGTAGTGTATGTAAATTAGATATTTCTGTATTTAATTTAAATAGATTTACGCACAACAGCGTTCTATCCAAGCTGGGAGAGAGCACGAGGAGGGTTCATGTCATGCAGGTTCAGGTAGCAGCTACAGGACAGTTGTATATTATTTTAAAAATCAATTTGTAGCTGATTAGTATGCATGGACAATTTATTTTAAAATCTGCAATGTTTGAATGTCCAGTTTTAATTACTGAACAAGAAATGACATTATTACCACCAGCCAGCAGTCTATAAATTGCAGCATTACAAAACCGTGTATAGATTTCGTCAAATGTTAGGCTCCGTGTAGCACAGTTGGTAGAGCATGGCGTTTGCAACCCCAGGGTTGTGGGTTCGATTCCCACGGGGTGCCAGTATGAAAAAAAAGAAGAGTATGCTCTCACTAACTGTAACTCGCTCTGGGTAAGAGCGTCTGCTAAATGACTAAAATGTAAAATGTTAACATGAGAAAATGACGACCAAATAGAGGCCTACCAACAAACCATTATCCATTAGATAAAGCAAAGCTTTACATTCTCTTGCACCACAGGAACCCTATCATCGATTAATTAGGCATGCAGCCGCATAGACATGTCGCTATTTCAGCACGATGTACAGTGATCGGTTTGTGAGTGGATATCTGGCTGAAACATTCGATTTAATTTTACATTAGGGAGAAGCCCAAAATCCAACCTTGCGGGGTCCAGAGAAACTGCGTTAACTTGAGAAAAAGAGTTACTAAAAGCAGAAGGCTTCCTACGACTGGAGTATTATTTGAATGTTGGCCGAATCCCAACGTTTCAGTTGAACGGAAGTGAAGGCGGAGCCTGGCTCTTTTCTCTTGTGACTTTACGCTCCGTGCAGAGTAGAACACCAGACAACATGATTGAACAAAGGAGGAATGTTAAAATGATATCGGACGGTAACTTTTGAAAATGAGCTAAGCAGACTACTGCTGTATTATTAATTGTATGTTGGCGGAAGTCCAATTTTTCATTCGAACGGAAGTGAAGGTGGAGTCACATGTTCTCTATTCTCCATTTTGTCTTTAGGCAGAGAGTCGCATGTTGAAATATAACGTCTCGGTCCTCTACCTCCCTGATCTAAAAGGTCCGTAGACTAGAGATAAACATCTAGTTAACCTCGCCTGAACTCTGCAATCGACCATAAACACACGTTTCTACAATGAATCAGGTGAGTTTAGATTAATTTAATCATTTTTATAACGGGTCTTTGTAGCCTGCTTCATGCTTTTACACTGCGCGCATTTAATGGTCCTTGACTTTTGGAAAATCCTTTGTGTAGTTTAGCTGGTTACTCGTAACCAGGCCCGGCGGCAGGATGAACTCAGCAAGGGGGTATCAGAAATGACTAAGGGGGCACAACTATTTTCGCTTGCTGATAACAAAGGATAAATAATAATCGATAGTACAATTACACACAATGTATTTGCAGCCACGCACGGCTGTCTTGCAGCAAGAATACAGGCTACTGCACCGCTTTACAAACATGGACAATCCATAAATAGCAAGTTATGACAACGCTACACAGCTACATGCACAATACCCAACAATCCAATGCAAAACAGTTGCTAATTACCGTAATAACACTTCCTCATGCCAATACAATGCATTTCCAATGGCGGAAAGCAAACAATAACGGACAATGCACTACCAACGACTTATCGGTACAATGCAGCTTGGACGCAGCTACCAAGCTGTCTTCCCACAAGAGTGCCGTCCTACGCTGCGTGTGATAACAGATAAATTAGTATTCCATAACTACCAGTTGTTTATTTTAAAAATTGTTTAGTCATTTAGTAGATGCTGTTATCCAGAACGACAATGCTGCCGTTGTGCCCCGTCAAAGCCACTTTGTAATATCCATCATACTATCAGCTACCTACCTAACTGTTAACATTAGCTAAATTCCATCCAGATGCGCCTGAATGTTTTCTTCTTCGTAGTAGTACGTAACTTTGAAAGTAAACCTAAACCGTCACATTTTTCAACCAGTAAAATGTGTATGACGTTTTGATGTCTTCACTATTATTCTACAATGTAAAACATTTTCAAAATAAAGAAAAACCCTTGAATGAGTAGGTGAGTCCAAACTTGATAAAGAAATGTGTGAGTAAGATATGACTAAAATGTCACACCCTCAGTTAAACTAATAATAGTACTAAAATGTAATACTCCTCCAATTTAGCCATGTGCAGAGTCAATGTCACGTTTGCCTCGTCAAGCTGAAAGCTATTGTAAACAATGAATTCGGAAAGTATTCAGACCCCTTGACTTTTTCCAGATTTTGTTATGTTACAGCCTTATTCTAAAATGGATTGAATTTTTTTTTTTTCTCCTCATCAATCTACACAGAATACCCCATAATGACAAAGCGAAAACATAAGTATTCAGAACCTTTGCTATGAGACTAAAAATTGAGCTCAGGTGCATCCTGTTTCCATTGATCATCCTTTAGATGTTTCAACAACTTGATTGGAGTCCACCTGTGGTAAATTCAATTGATTGGACATGATTTGGAAAGGCACACACCTGTCTATATAAGGTCCCACAGTTGACAGTGCATGTCAGAGCAAGAACCAAGCCATGAGGTCGAAGGAGTTGTCCGTAGAGCTCCGAGACAGGATTGTGTCGAGGTACAGATCTGGGGAAGGTACCAAAACATTTCTGCAGCATTGAAGGTTCCCATGAACACAGTGGCCTCCATCATTCTTAAATATAAAAAGTTTGGAACCACCAAGACTCTTCCTAGAGCTGGCAGCCCCGCCAAACTGAGCAATCAGGGGAGAAGGGCCTTGGTCAGGGAGGTGACCAAGAACCCGATGGTCACTCTGATGGAGCTCCAGAGTTCCCCTGTGGAGGTGGGAAATCCTTCCAGAAGGACAACCATCTCTGCAGCACTCCACCAATCAGGCCTTTATGGTAGAGTGGCCAGGCGGAAGCCACTCCTCAGTAAAGGGCACGACAGCCCGCTTGGAGTTTGCCAAAAGGCACCTAAATGACTCTCAGACCATGAGAAACAAGATTCTCTGGTCTAATGAAACCAAAATTAAACTATTTTGGCTGAATGCCAAGCGTCACGTCTGGAGGAAACCTGGCACCATCCCTACGGTGAAGCATGGTGGTGGCAGCATCATGCTGTGGGGATCCTTTTCAGCGTCAGGGAATGGGAGACTGGTCAGGATTGAGGGGAAAGATGAACACCGCAAAGTACAGAGATCCTTGATGAAACCTGCTCCAGATCGCTCAGGACCTCCGACTGGGGCGAAGGTTTTACCTTCCAACAGGACAACGACCCTAAGCACACAGCCAAGACAACGCAGGAGTGGAATATGGTCTGGGTAAAGCATATTATAATTAGTCTCTGACATCCCTGACCTAGGGAAACAGCACGTGGTCTGGGTAAAGTGGGGGGTTAAGGCCAATCCAGAGATCACTGGGGTTTTTTGTTGATGTGGGCATGGGCTTGGGCGGACTCTGATCTTTTGGAGCAATATGCACCTGTTGGTAACATGATCCCCTCACCGTTCCATGTGTGCCTAGACCCCCGAATAGCAATATTCACAATGGGGATAGCAGTGACTCTCCATTTTGGATAAAAGCAAAAAATAATCCTGTTAAACAGTGGTAACACCACTGTTAGCTCATTTAAAAGAAATGGCATATTTGAATAATAGCTACATGTAATACAAGTTTAGGTTTGTATTAAATTTACATTGTTTTGTGCCTGTTGGCTGTAGGCTACTCCACTAGCAGCTTGCCAGTTGGCTGTAGGCTACTCCACTAGCAGCTTGCCAGTTGGCTGTAGGCTACTCCACTAGCAGCTTACCAATTGGCTGTAGGCTACTCCACTAGCAGCTTACCAGTTGGCTGTAGGCTACTCCACTATCAGCTTGCCAGTTGGCTGTAGGCTACTCTACTAGGAGCTTACCAGTTGGCTGTAGGCTACTCTAATAGCAGCTTGCCAGTTGGCTGTAGGCTACTCCACTAGCAGCTTGCCAGTTGACTGTAGGCTACTCCACTAGCAGCTTGCTAAAAACTGTAATCAAGCTAGCCTTTTAGCTTCCCACAGATTTAGATGTGGCTTAGTGTTGTAGGTTACGGTCTTGCTGAAAGGTGAATTCCTCTCCCGGTGTCTGGTGTAAAGCAGACTGAAGTAGTCTTTCCTCAAGGAAGTCCTGTTTCTTTTCATCTTGTAAAACTCCCCAGTCTTTGACAACGTCAAGCATTCCTTTACCATGATGCAGCCATCACAATGCTTGGAAATAAGGAGGCAGTTACTCAGTGATATGATGTTGGATTTGACCCAAACTTAAGGCTTTGCATTTAGGCCCAATAAGTGTGTTCATTTGCGTGTAAATGTTTTAAGAGTATTACTAAGATGGATGTTCTGGAATGTTTATATTCTCTTTTCTCTCTGTCATTTAGGTCATTATTGTGGATTATTGTGAAGTCACATGTACAGGGTTGCAGGTGGTCATTATTGGGGATTATTGTGAATAGTCACATGTACAGGGTTGCAGGTGGTCATTATTGGGGATTATTGTGAATAGTCAGATGTACAGGGTTGCAGGTGGTCATTATTGGAGATTATTGTGAATAGTCACATGTACAGGGTTACAGGTGGTCATTATTGGCGATTTATTGTGAATAGTCACATGTACAGGGTTGTAGGTGGTCATTATTGTAAATAGTCACATGTACAGGGTTGCAGGTGGTCATTATTGTAAATAGTCACTTGTGCAGGGTTGCAGGTGGTCATTATTGTAAATAGTCACTTGTATTGGGTTGCAGGTGGTCATTATTGTAAATAGTCACTTGTACAGGGTTGCAGGTGGTCATTATTGTAAATAGTCACTTGTACAGGGTTGCAGGTGGTCATTATTGTAAATAGTCACATGTACAGGGTTGCAGGTGGTCATTATTGTAAATAGTCACATGTACAGGGTTGCAGGTGGTCATTATTGTAAATAGTCACATGTACAGGGTTGCAGGTGGTCATTATTGTGAATAGTCACATGTACAGGGTTGCAGGTGGTCATTATTGGGGATTATTGTGAACATCTTTGATGTGTCTGGGTGGCTTAATACACCATACACAATATCATTATTAACAGAAGATGGGTTAGTCATTCAAAAAAATTATGTTAACTGCTATTATTTTACAGTCCATATCACTTATTATGTGATTTCTTAACACCAACTTTACTTATGAACTAATTTAAGGTTACCTAAACAAAGGGGGTGAATACTTATGCAATGACTATATTTTAGTTATTTATTTGTTTGTACAAATTTGTAGAATTTTGTTTTCACTTTCACATTATGGATTATTTTGTTTAGATCAATTACAAAAAATTATAATCAAATCTATTTCAATCCCACTTTTTAAAGCAACAAAATGTGAAAGAAGTTATAGTGTTATGTGGGCAGCTTGTCTCTCCCTTTTCTGTTTCCCTTCCTCCTTGTTTTGTCCCCTCTGTGTCTGTTGTATCTGTATGTGTGTTTGTCCCCTTTATGTGGGTGTGTCTGGAGTGGATCAGGGGGCGTGCTCAGGATCTGCCTCTCCTGTGCAGCTGCGGGTTGTTTCCAGTGATTCCTGCCTACGCAGCTGCATCCTATTCTCTCATCAACCTGCACTACTAATTCCGGGGCATGGCTCTCCACCGGCGCCAGATCGTTGTTCTTACCAGAGCGGTAACTTGGCTCACCAGTAAAGTTATTTTGTCTTTGTCTTCAGCCTGGCTCTCCACTCTCCTTAACCTGTCGTTTGTTTTGTCTTCAGTTCGGACATACCTCCCAACCTGCCTGCCTTCCTGCCTGTCGGTCTGCCTGCCTGCCTGCCTGCCTGCCTCAGCCTCTCCTTCCTCCGGATTCGACTAGCCCACTCTGTTCCTTTACTTCAGTTGTTTTTGGACTAAGACAATTTGAACTTTTATTAAAATATTTTTGTTTCTTCCACTCCCTTTGTCGTGTTTGTTTCTCTGAGTGCTGGGTTGAACCATAGCCTAACAGAACGATCTGGCCATGGACCCAACAGAGAAACAGCACGGGGCAAACGAAGACAGCTTCCAACAAGCTATACAGGCTCAAGGAACGTTGCTAGGACAGCATGACCAATTGATTCGGACTCTTTTGGAAAATAATCATCAACTGCTGAACCAGGTGACTCAGTTAACTACACAAGTCTCTAAATTATCTGTTATCAGTTCTCCATCTCTCTCTGACCCCCAGTTTGATGCACCCCAAGTTGGTTCCTCGGACATGATGCAGGCTTCGTTCCATCGGGAACCCCCTGTCACGTCGCCTGAACCGTTCAATGGTGAATTGGACAAGTGCCGGGGATTTTTGCTTCAGTGTGACTTGATTTTTCGGCAGAGACCACTGTCATTTTCTACTGATTCCTCTAAGGTACATTATGTTCTGGGGCTGTTAAGAGGGAGAGCTCTGGTTTGGGCTGAGGCTGTGTGCTCAAATCAAACTTTGACTGGATTGACTTTCGCTGATTTTTCTGCTAAATTGAAGACTGTTTTTGACCATCCTGACCATGTGGGTAATTCCTCCAAGATACTTTTTAATTTGAGGCAGGGTTCTAACAGTGTGGCTGAGTACTCTATTGAGTTCTGGACTTTGGCAGCGGACTCCAAGTGGAACAATGTGGCACTTCAAGGAGCATTTCTAAACGGTTTGAATGAAGCCATTAAGGATGAACTGGCTGCTCGTGACGAGCCACATGATTTACATTCTCTCGTTTCCCTGTCCATTAAGCTAGACAACCGGTTGCGGGAGAGGCGTCGGGAGAGAGGCGGTCGGCCGCATCTAGGAGGACGAGTTTCCCAGCCTTCAACCACTCGAGTCTCGCCTCCCCGGAGCCGGCAGCTTCTTGTTCCTGATTCCATCCCGAGCACAGAGGAGGAACCTATGCAAGTGGGTCGAGCTCGACTACCTCCAGCAGAGCGGCAACGGCGCCTCCAGGCGGGTGAGTGCCTGTACTGTGGAGACGCCACACACATTCTGGCTACATGCCCTAAGCGGCCAAAAGACAAGGCTCGCTCGTAACGGTGGGTCTACTTGCGAGCCCAGAGTTAGATCCTGAACCCATCATTCCCCGATTACAAGTACCTGTAACCTTACGTTTCCAGAGTCATTCCCTGCCACTCTCAGCTCTCATAGACTCAGGTGCAGAAGACAACTTTATTAGCCACCAGTTCGTTACACAAGCTCGTATCCCCATGGAGCCACTACCTACCCCCATTCGGGTCACAGCCCTTGATGGGCGCCTCCTCGCGGAGATAACTCATCAAACCACCCCCGTTTCCCTAGTGATTTCTGGCAATCATTGTGAAAGCATTCAGCTAAGAGTTATGTCTGGCTCAGCTACCTCCCTAATCCTAGGCTTCCCCTGGTTGGCTCTTCACAACCCACAAATTGATTGGACACGTCACACCATTCTCAGTTGGAGCACTAACTGCCATTCAGAGTGCCTTAGGTCAGCGGTTCCCCCCACTAAGTGTAACCCTACTCATCCCTCAGTTCCTCTTGATCTGTCATCTGTCCCCAAAGAATACCATGACTTAGCGGAGGTTTTCAGTAAGGACAAGGCTCTGTCTCTACCACCACATAGGCCTTATGATTGCCCTATTGAACTGCTTCCTGGTGCTCCCTTGCCCTCTAGTCGCTTATACAATCTGTCTCGACCGGAAAGAGAGGCAATGGAGCAGTACATTGGTGACTCTCTGGTCTCGGGCATAATCCGTCCCTCGTCGTCTCCTTTGGGTGCAGGTTTCTTTTTCGTGGAAAAGAAGGACAAGTCGTTACGCCCCTGTATCGATTTCAGGGGTTTAAACAACATAACTGTTAAAAACAAGTATCCCCTTCCACTCATCAACTCTGCTTTTGAACCTCTGCATGGCGCCACAGTTTTTTCCAAGCTCGACCTCAGGAACGCTTATCACCTTGTCCGGATCCGAAAGGGAGATGAGTGGAAGACCGCTTTCAACACTCCACTGGGACATTTTGAGTATTTGGTCATGCCCTTTGGGCTCTCAAACGCCCCTGCTGTTTTCCAAGCCATGGTGAACGATGTTCTTTGGGATTTTTTGAACCGTTTTGTCTTTGTATACCTGGATGATATTCTTGTTTTTTCCAAGTCACCCGAGGAGCATGAGTCACACGTCCGTCAAGTCCTTCAACGGCTCTTGGAGAACAAGCTGTACGTCAAAGCAGAGAAGTGTGAGTTCCACAAACAGTCTACATCGTTCCTTGGTTTCATCATTGAGAGCGGGCAGGTGAAGGCGGACCCCGAGAAGATCCGGGCAGTGACGGAATGGCCCATACCCACCACCCGTAAGCAACTTCAACGATTTTTGGGCTTTGCTAACTTCTACCGTAGGTTCATTAAGGGTTTTAGTAAAGTGGTGGCACCCCTTACTAGACTCACATCCCCAAAAGTCCCTTTTCTGTGGTCCCCTGAGGCGGAGCAGGCGGTAGGGGTTTTGAAGGAACTGTTTTCCACCTCCCCTGTGTTGATACACCCCAATACCTCTCTGCAGTTTGTTGTGGAGGTGGACGCGTCGGACTCAGGTGTGGGAGCAGTCCTCTCCCAGCGCTCCCCCACTGACCAAAAGCTTCACCCCTGTGCTTTTTTCTCCAAAAAATTGTCACCCACAGAACGGAATTACGACGTTGGAAACCGAGAACTGCTGGCGGTCAAGCTAGCACTGGAAGAATGGCGGCACTGGCTGGATGGAGCTGAACTGCCGTTTGTGGTCTGGACAGACCACAAAAACTTGGCTTACATCCAAGCCACTAAGAGACTCAACTCACGCCAAGCCAGATGGGCCCTGTTTTTTAGTAGGTTTAACTTTATTCTTACATACAGACCGGGGTCAAGAAATGTTAAACCAGATGCTTTGTCCCGCCAGTTTGCTGACCCTTCGGAGACCAGCGAGCCTGAGGCAGTCCTGCCTTCCTCATGCGTCGTGGCGGCTGTTCAGTGGGAGATCGAGTCTCTTGTGAAGACTGCACTTGCCACGGACCCGGGACCGGGTGATGGACCTCCCAACCTACTCTTTGTTCCCGAGACGGTCCGGTCTCAGGTGTTGCAGTGGATTCACACCTCCCGTTTTGCTGGTCACCCTGGGATGAGACGCACGTTGACGCTGCTTAGGAGACATTTTTGGTGGCCTTCAATGGAAACTGACGTTCGGGCTTTTGTGGCAGCCTGTTCAACCTGTGCTCGGGGCAAAGCCTCCCATCAGTCCCCTTCGGGGCTGCTGCTACCCCTCCCAGTTCCCAGCCGTCCCTGGTCCCACATAGCCATGGATTTTGTCACCGGCCTACCCAAGTCTGAAGGTAATGATACTATACTTACCATTGTGGACAGATTCTCTAAATCTGTTCACTATATAGCATTACCAAAATTACCGTCTGCCAGTGAGACAGCGGACCTCCTAGTCCAACATGTATTCCGTCCCCATGGAATACCTGTGGACATCGTATCTGATAGAGGCCCACAGTTTACTTCCCGTGTTTGGAAGGTTTTCTGTTCTGCTTTGGGTGCTTCCGTTAGTCTGTCCTCAGGGTTTCATCCCCAGACCAACGGTCAAACAGAAAGAGCCAATCAAGACCTCGAAGCAACCCTTTGTTGTGTGGCTGCTCAACATCCATCATCCTGGGCCAAACATCTGCCTTGGATAGAGTACGCCCACAACTCCCTCACCACCTCTGCCACTGGTCTTTCACCCTTCGAAGTTACCATGGGTTATCAACCCCCTCTGTTTCCTGCTCAGGAGAAGGAATTGGCTGTTCCTTCGGTTCAGGAGAACCTCCGCCGCTGCCAGAGAGTGTGGCGCGACGCTCGGGAAGCGTTGCTTCGGACCACCGACAGGAACAAGATGACAGCGGATAGGAGCAGGACTCCCGCACCTGTGTTTCATCCTGGTCAAGAGGTTTGGCTGTCGTCTAAGAACGTACCTCTTCGTACCAAATCACGCAAGCTGTCTCCTCGGTACCTGGGTCCGTTTGTGGTGGAGTCCATCATTAACCCCGCTGCGGTTCGTTTGAAGTTGCCTTCAGCCATGAAGATACACCCTACTTTCCACGTCTCCCAACTGAAACCTGTGTCCTCCAGCCTTTTGTGTCCGCCGGCTGATCCACCTCCACCTGTTCGCCTCATTGACGACCATCCGGCCTACACCGTCAGTAGGCTCCTGGACTCTCGGAGGCGGGGTAGGGGTCTCCAATACCTAGTCGATTGGGAAGGTTATGGACCAGAGGAGAGGTCTTGGGTCCCTAAGCGTTTTGTGTTGGATCCTCAGTTGATCACGGACTTCCATCACGACAACCCTGACAGGCCTGGTGGGTCGCCAGGTGGCGACCATTGAGGGGGGGGTACTGTTATGTGGGCAGCTTGTCTCTCCCTTTTCTGTTTCCCTTCCTCCTTGTTTTGTCCCCTCTGTGTCTGTTGTATCTGTATGTGTGTTTGTCCCCTTTATGTGGGTGTGTCTGGAGTGGATCAGGGGGCGTGCTCAGGATCTGCCTCTCCTGTGCAGCTGCGGGTTGTTTCCAGTGATTCCTGCCTACGCAGCTGCATCCTATTCTCTCATCAACCTGCACTACTAATTCCGGGGCATGGCTCTCCACCGGCGCCAGATCGTTGTTCTTACCAGAGCGGTAACTTGGCTCACCAGTAAAGTTATTTTGTCTTTGTCTTCAGCCTGGCTCTCCACTCTCCTTAACCTGTCGTTTGTTTTGTCTTCAGTTCGGACATACCTCCCAACCTGCCTGCCTTCCTGCCTGTCGGTCTGCCTGCCTGCCTGCCTGCCTGCCTTAGCCTCTCCTTCCTCCGGATTCGACTAGCCCACTCTGTTCCTTTACTTCAGTTGTTTTTGGACTAAGACAATTTGAACTTTTATTAAAATATTTTTGTTTCTTCCACTCCCTTTGTCGTGTTTGTTTCTCTGAGTGCTGGGTTGAACCATAGCCTAACATATAGTGGGTGTAGACTTTCCATAGGAACTGTATAGCCTAATAATATTTAGGAAGTTAATTTCCTTGGGAAGATAACTGCCGTGCTTATCCGTCCATTCATATATAGACTACTCTATTTAATTGAGACCAAACACTCACCTAATCTGGCATGCCCAACTAGGAGAGGAGAGGAGAGGACTCTGAACTAGGAGAGCCGGGGTATGGCTGCTGAACTAGGAGAGGAGAGGTATGGCTGCTGAACTAGGAGAGGAGAGGTATGGCTGCTGAACTAGGAGAGGAGAGGTATGGCTGCTGAACTATGAGAGGAGAGGAGAGGTATGGCTGCTGAACTAGGACAGGAGAGGAGAGGTATGGCTGCTGAACTTGAAACAGCAAGAAAGATGAGCGGTCCGTTGCACTTTCTCTTGACCTATGTTTTGCACGTAGGATATAGCCTGTCTTTTAGGAGCGGGAATATTTTCAGTCAGAGACAAATAAATGGATAATTAATATATATAGAGAAGGAGAAGACTCAACGCTCGATCCCCATGTTGCTCCTTTTGCTTCATATTGATAATCACATTTTGGGATTTCACCTCGACTCACGTTGGTTGAGCGTCCCCAACTTCTTTCTATTAACAGACACTGTAGTAAACTATAGCCTCATTATATTTAAGTTAATTTCCTTGGAAAGATAACTGCCACGTGATTTATTCGCCCATTCATAGGTAGCCTTGTAGGCTAGTAGGCTACTCCACTAGCAGCTTACCAGTTGGCTGTAGGCTACTCCACTAGCAGCTTACCAGTTGGCTGTAGGCTACTCCACTAGCAGCTTACCAGTTGGCTGTAGGCTACTCCGCTAGCAGCTTACCAGTTGGCTGTAGGCTACTCCGCTAGCAGCTTGCCAGTTGGCTGTAGGCTACTCTACTAGCAGCTTGCCAGTTGGCTGTAGGCTACTCCACTAGTAGCTTACCAGTTGGCTGTAGGCTACTCCACTAGCAGCTTACCAGTTGGCTGTAGGCTACTCCACTAGCAGCTTACCAGTTGGCTGTAGGCTACTCCACTAGCAGCTTACCGGTTGGCTGTAGGCTACTCCACTAGCAGCTTGCCAGTTGGCTGTAGGCTACTCCACTAGCAGCTTACCAGTTGGCTGTAGGCTACTCCACTAGCAGCTTACCAGTTGACTGTAGGCTACTCCACTAGCAGCTTGCCAGTTGGCTGTAGGCTACTCCACTAGCAGCTTGCCAGTTGGCTGTAGGCTACTCCACTAGCAGTTTACCAGTTGGCTGTAGGCTACTCTACTAGCAGCTTACTGAGTACAGGATTGCAGGTCATTATTGTGAATAGTCACATGTACAGGGTTGCAGGTGGTCATCGTGGATTCTTGTGAATAGTCACATGTACAGGGTTGTAGGTGGTCATTATTGTGGATTATTGGGAATAGTCACATGTACAGGGTTGCAGGTGGTCATTATTGTGGATTATTGTGAATAGTCAAATGTACAGGGTTGCAGGTGGTCAGTATTGTGAATAGTTACATGTATAGGGTTGCAGGTGGTCATTGTGGATTCTTGTGAATAGTCACATGTACAGGGTTGCAGGTGGTCATTATTGTGGATAGTAACATGTACAGGGTTGCGGGTGATCATTGTTGGGAATAGTCACATGTACAGGGTTGCGGGTGATCATTGTTGGGAATAGTCACATGTACAGGGTTGCGGGTGATCATAATTGGGGATTATTGCGAATAATCACATGTACAGGGTTGCAGGCGATCATTATTGGGAATAGTCACATGTACAGTGTTGCAGGTGGGCATTATTGGGAATAGTCACATGTACAGGGTTGCAGGTAGGCATTATTGGGAATAGTCACATGTACAGGGTTGCATGTGGGCATTATTGGGAATAGTCACATGTGCAGGGTTGCAGGTGTTCATTATTGTGGATTATTGGGATGAGTCACATGTACAGGGTTGTAGGTGGTCATTATTGTGGATTATTGGGAATAGTCACATATACAGGGTTCAGGTGGTCATTATTGGGAATAGTCACATGTGCAGGGTTGCAGGTGTTCATTATTGTGGATTATTGGGATGAGTCACATGTACAGGGTTGCAGGTGGTCATTATTGTGGATTATTGGGAATAGTCACATATACAGGGTTCAGGTGGTCATTATTGTGAATAGTCACAGGTACAGGGTTGCAGGTGGTCATTATTGTGGATTATTGGGAATGGTCAAATGTACAGGGTTGCAGGTGGTCATTATTGGGGATTATTGTGAACATCTTTGATCATTATTAACAGAGGAAGGGTTAGTCATTCAAAAAAATCATGTTAACCGCTATTATTTTACAGTCCATGTCACTTATGTGATTTTTTTAACACCAACTTTACTTATGGACTAATTTAGGCTTACCTAAACAATGACTATATTTTAGTTATTGATTTGTATTTATTTGTACAAATTTGTATAATTTTGTTTCAACTTTCACATTATTTTGTGTAGATGAATTACGAAAATTATAATCAAATCTATTTCAATCCCACTTTTTAAAGCAACAAAATGTGAAAAATGTTATAGTGGGTGTAGACTTTCCATAGGAACTGTATAGCCTAATAATATTTAGGAAGTTAATTTCCTTGGGAAGATAACTGCCGTGCTTCTCCATCCATTCATATATAGACTACTCTATTTAATTGAGACCAAACGCTCACCTGATCTGGCACGCCCAACTAAGAGAGGAGAGGAGAGGACTCTGAACTAGGAGAGCCGGGGTATGGCTGCTGAACTAGGAGATGTATGGCTGCCCAACTAGGAGAGGATAGGTATGGCTGCTGAACTAGGAGAGGAGAGGTATGGCTGCTGAACTAGGAGAGGAGAGGTATGGCTGCTGAACTAGGATAGGAGAGGTATGGCTGCTGAACTAGGAGAGGAGAGGAGAGGTATGGCTGCTGAACTAGGAGAGGAGAGGAGAGGAGAGGTATGGCTGCTGAACTAGGAGAGGAGAGGAGAGGAGAGGTATGGCTGCTGAACTAGGAGAGGAGAGGAGAGGTATGGCTGCTGAACTAGGAGAGGAGAGGAGAGGTATGGCTGCTGAACTAGGAGAGGAGAGGAGAGGTATGGCTGCTGAACTAGGAGAGGAGAGGTATGGCTGCTGAACTAGGAGAGGAGAGGAGACTAAACGCTCGTTCCCCATGTGCGCCTTTTGCTTTTTGATGATACGATTTTGGGATTTCACCTCGACTCACGTTGGTTGAGCGTCCCCAAATTATTTATTTTAACAGACACTGTAGTAAACTATAGCCTAATCATATTGAAGTTAATTTCCTTGGAAAGATAACTGCCACGTGATTTATTCGCCCATTCATAGGTAGCCTGGTAGGCTAGTGTGTGAATAATACGACAGAGGTGCTTTTAGTACAATAGCTAGGCTAACGCATACACAGCAGAAAGACACCGTTTCCAAATAATCTGTGGGGCAAGTATATTTATCACAACGTTTTCTGTCTGACCGCCTGCAACATGAAAAATTTGGACTGCAGCCCGTACCTCCAAACGTCTTTGTTGTAACATTTGAAAGTGGAAAGAAATATACAGTGGGGAGAACAAGTATTTGATACACTGCCGATTTTGCAGGTTTTCCTACTTACAAAGCATGTAGAGGTCTGTAATTTTTATCATAGGTACACTTCAACTGTGAGAGACGGAATCTAAAACAAAAATCCAGAAAATCACATTGTATGATTTTTAAGTAATTAATTTGCATTTTATTGCATGACATAAGTATTTGATACATCAGAAAAGCAGAACTTAATATTTGGTAGAGAAACCTTTGTTTGCAATTACAGAGATCATACGTTTCCTGTAGGTCTTGACCAGGTTTGCACACACCGCAGCAGGGATTTTGGCCCACTCCTCCATACAGACCTTCTCCAGATCCTTCAGGTTTTGGGGCTGTCGCTGGGCAATACAGACTTTCAGCTCCCTCCAAAGATTTTCTATTGGGTTCAGGTCTGGAGACTGGCTAGGCCACTCCAGGACCTTGAGATGCTTCTTACGGAGCCACTCCTTAGTTGCCCTGGCTGTGTGTTTCGGGTCGTTGTCATGCTGGAAGACCAAGCCACGACCCATCTTCAATGCTCTTACTGAGGGAAGGAGGTTGTTGGCCAAGATCTCGCGATACATGGCCCCATCCATCCTCCCCTCAATACGGTGCAGTCGTCCTGTCCCCTTTACAGAAAAGCATCCCCAAATAATTATGTTTCCACCTCCATGCTTCACGGTTGGGATGGTGTTCTTGGGGTTGTACTCATCCTTCTTCTTCCTCCAAACACGGCGAGTGGAGTTTAGACCAAAAAGCTCTATTTTTGTCTCATCAGACCACATGACCTTCTCCCATTCCTCCTCTGGATCATCCAGATGGTCATTGGCAAACTTCAGATGGGCCTGGACATGCCCTGGCTTGAGCAGGGGGACCTTGCGTGCGCTGCAGGATTTTAATCCATGACGGCGTAGTGTGTTACTAATGGTTTTCTTTGAGACTGTGGTCCCAGCTCTCTTCAGGTCATTGACCAGGTCCTGCCGTGTAGTTCTGGGCTGATCCCTCACCTTCCTCATGATCATTGATGCCCCACGAGGTGAGATCTTGCATGGAGCCCCAGACCGAGGGTGATTGACCGTCATCTTGAACTTCTTCCATTTTCTAATAATTGCGCCAACTGTTGTTGCCTTCTCACCAAGCTGCTTGCCTATTGTCCTGTAGCCCATCCCAGCCTTGTGCAGGTCTACAATTTTATCCCTGATGTCCTTACACAGTTCTCTGGTCTTGACCATTGTGGAGAGGTTGGAGTCTGTATGATTGAGTGTGTGGACAGGTGTATTTTATACAGGTAACGAGTTCAAATAGGTGCAGTTAATACAGGTAATGAGTGGAGAACAGGAGGGCTTCTTAAAGAAAAACGAACAGGTCTGTGAGAGCCGGAATTCTTACTGGTTGGTAGGTGATCAAATACTTATGTCATGCAATAAAATGCAAATTAATTACTTAAAAATCATACAATGTGATTTTCTGGATTTTTGTTTTAGATTCCGTCTCTCACAGTTGAAGTGTACCTATGATAAAAATTACAGACCTCTACATGCTTTGTAAGTAGGAAAACCTGCAAAATCGGCAGTGTATCAAATACTTGTTCTCCCCACTGTATATACAGTCAAAAGTTTGGACACATCTACTCATTCAAGAGTTTTTCTTTATTTTTACTATTTTTTACATTGTAGAATAGTATTGAAGACATCATAGCTATGAAATAACACCGATGGAATCGTGTAGTAACCAAAAAAGTGTTAAACAAATCAAAAACATGTTATATTTGAGATTCTTCAATAGCCACCCTTTGCCTTGATGAAACTTTGCACACTCTTGGCATTCTCTCAACCAGCTTCATGAGTTAGTCACCTGGAATATATTTTGATTTGTTTAACACTTTGTTGGTTACAACATGATTATTATTCTACAATGTAAAAAATAAAATAAAACCCTTGAATGAGTAGGTGTCCAAACTTTTGACTGGTACTGTATGTTATTACATTTTAGTACATTTGTCTGCCAAAACATGACACCCACCCTTTTTTAAATGTGTTCTATCGCAAACTGTCAAACATAAAGCTTTCCAATGTAACATCAACTATCCAATCAAAGCCACATTGACAATTTGAAATTAGCACATCAATTAAAAATTTTTATAATTGAATTATAACTGCTCAAAAAAATAAAGGGAACACTTAAACAACACAATGTAACTCCAAGTCAATCACACTTCTGTGAAATCAAACTGTCCACTTAGGAAGCAACACTGATTGACAATACATTTCACACGCTGTTGTGCAAATGGAATAGACAACAGGTGGAAATTATAGGCAATTAGCAAGACACCCCCAATAAAAAGACTGGTTTTGCAGGTGTTGACCACAGACCACTTCTCAGTTCCTATGCTTCTTGGCTGATGTTTTGGTCACTTTTGAATGCTGGCGGTGCTTTCACTCTAGTGGTAGCATGAGACTTAGTCTACAACCTTCACAAGTGGCTCAGGTAGTGCAGCTCATCCAGGATGGCACATCAATGCGAGCAGTGGCAAGAAGGTTTGCTGTGTCTGTCAGCGTAGTGTCCAGAGCATGGAGGCGCTACCAGGAGACAGGCCAGTACATCAGGAGACGTGGAGGAGGCCGTAGGAGGGCAACAACCCAGCAGCAGGACAGCTACCTCCGCCTTTGTGCAAGGAGGAGCAGGAGGAGCACTGCCAGAGCCCTGCAAAATGACCTCCAGCAGGCCACAAATGTGCATGTGTCTGCTCAAACGGTCAGAAACAGACTCCATGAGGGTGGTATGAGGGCCCGACGTCCACAGGTGGGGGTTGTGCTTACAGCCCAACACCGTGCAGGCCGTTTTGGCATTTGCCAGAGAACACCAAGATTGGCAAATTCGCCACTGGCGCCCTGTGCTCTTCACAGATGAAAGCAGGTTCACACTGAGCACGTGACAGACGTGAGAGTCTGGAGATGCCGTGGAGAACGTTCTGCTGCCTGCAACATCCTCCAGCATGACCGGTTTGGCAGGGGGTCAGTCATGGTGTGGGGTGGCATTTCTTTGGGGGGCTGCACAGCCCTCCATGTGCTCGCCAGAGGTAGCATGACTGCCATTAGGTACCGAGATGAGATCCTCAGACCCCTTGTGAGACCATATGCTGGTGTGGTTGGCCCTTGGTTCCACCTTATGCAAGACAATGCTAGACCTCATGTGGCTGGAGTGTGTCAGCAGTTCCTGCAAGAGGAAGGCATTGATGCTATGGACTGGCCCGCCCGTTCCCCAGACCTGAATCCAATTGAGCACATCTGGGACATCATGTCTCGCTCCATCCACCAACGCCACGTTGCACCACAGACTGTCCAGGAGATGGCGGATGCTTTAGTCCAGGTCTGGGAGGAGATCCTAGACCATCTGCCACCTCGTCAGGAGCATGCCCAGGCGTTGTAGGGAGGTCATACAGGCACGTGGAGGCCACACACACTACTGAGCCTCATTTTGACTTGTTTTAAGGACATTACATCAAAGTTGGATCAGCCTGTAGTGTGGTTTTCCACTTTACATTTTGAGTGTGACTCCAAATCCAGACCTCCATGGGTTGATAAATTTGATTTCCATTGATAATGTTTGTGTGATTTTGTTGTCAGCACATTCAACTATGTAAAGAAAAAAGTATTTAATAAGATTATTTCATTCATTCAGATCTAGGATGCGGGCTGCGGTCCAAATTTTTCATGTTGAGGGCGAATCAACAACTGTCATCAACATGAAGCATTCCAAGGTAACATCAACTATCCAATCAAAGCCACATTGACAATTTGAAATTAGCACATCAATGACAAAAAATTATCCCACTTTGTAACGTAACAAAATTTGAAAAAGGTTCAAGGGAGTGCAGACGTTCTAAAGGCAATGTATTATATTAGGTTAACATTTCAAAATAGTCTGATGCATATCCTGTAGATCAGATCAAATAGCCTGTAGATCAGATCAAATAGACTGTAGATCAGATCAAGGAGCGCTGTCTATACCCTGTCTCTGTTCCTATTACCCTTTGACCTCAGGTCACTACATCCTGTCCATCACTCACACTACCCTGACCATCACTAACCTACTTTGACATAAGGAATGTAGACTTCCTGGCACCAGACTAATTATCTAGTAACTCTAACTCTGTCCCCACAATACCATGACATTGCATCATTACAGAGTCTAAAATAAAAAATAAGCTAAATCAATTTGCCCTTTTTCCCGATAGGGAATGTCCTATTGGTCTGAAGTGTAAGATATTGGTTTCTCCCGTGGGAGCCCCGGGTTCATATCGTGCGTGTTACTTACAGTTACAATATTTGAGCACTGCAAATCTGTGTAGCAAGCAAACAGACAATGTGTATTATTTTTAACATGCTGTGAAAGTAGTACTCACTTTTAGGAATGGGTAATCGTTTACAAGTTGCAAGCTATATCATAAACCCATCGTTGAAAACCACATGTTTCATCTTCTGTGGTTTGGTAACTTCCTGTTGTTCAACGGACCGGAATGAAGAATCAGAGTTTGGAAATAATGTATTTGGTGTCCATTAAGTTTTAAACAGCAAGGGGGCATTGTTACCAATCCGTTGTGGCCGTCCCCATTTAAATGCAAGACCTCATCATACCATTGTTGTGTTGTTTTACCCTTAGTGTACTAACTTGAACTCCACTACCCTCTTTTGGGGATTTACAGGAATCACCTATCCCACCCCCCTCCTCCCTCCAACCCTCCTCCCCCCTCCCCCTCTTGGGGTCCCCAGGTCGTGCCTCTCCTGGTAACTTACTGCTGGGTCTGAAGAGGGTGTCTGTGCTGCTGGTCGACTGCAGGAAAACACCGGGACGGAGTGGGTTTATGCTCTTACATACATTTATTTTGGGACACTCCCTAGATGTCCTTAATTACCATTAAATACAATCACTAACCTTCTTAAAATGTAGAATCATTAGAAGCACTCCTACCTCATTGGTTAAATTGATGATTTTAACCCATCCAATATGCTCAAATCTGATCACAAGAGTTTGGAAAGCTGGGCCTTGAACTAACTTCGATATGAAAAAGGAACCCTAACTGTCTGTCTTTGTTTCACAGGGGACAGCCCTAACCGTCGCTCTCTCAGTAGAAGGGGCTTATCATCTGGGGAGGCTAACCAACATCATGATGCTGATGAGGCAGAGAAGAGTCTCTCCAGATCAGAACACCTCAAGAAACCTCACCGCTGCTTTGACTGTGGAAAGAGTTTCACCTCTTCAGGTGGACTTCTACTACACAAGAGAACACACACAGGAGAGAAGCCTTTTGGTTGTGATCAGTGTGGGAAGAGATTCACTCAGTCAGGAAACCTGGCTGAACACAAGAGAATACACACAGGAGAGAAGCCTTTTGGTTGTGATCAGTGTGGGAAGAGATTCATTCGGTCAGGAATCCTGGCTTCACACAAGAGAATACACACAGGAGAGAAGCCTTTTGGTTGTGATCAGTGTGGGAAGAGATTCACTCAGTCAGGAAGCCTGGCTGGACACAAGAGAATACACACAGGAGAGAAGCCTTTTGGCTGTGACCAATGTGGGAAGAGATTCACTCGGTCAGGAAGCCTGGAGTTACACAAGAGAATACACACAGGAGAGAAGCCTTACCACTGCTCAGACTGTGGAATGAGCTTAACCAATTCACAGGGACTTTTAATACACAAGAGAACACACACAGGAGAGAAGCCTTACCACTGCTCAGACTGTGGGCATAGTTGTACTACTTCAGGGTATTTAAAAATTCACCAGAGAATACACACTGGAGAGAAGCCTTTTGGTTGTGATCAGTGTGGGAAGAGATTCACTCAGTCAGGAAACCTGGCTGAACACAAGAGAATACACACAGGAGAGAAGCCTTTTGGTTGTGATCAGTGTGGGAAGAGATTCATTCGGTCAGGAATCCTGGCTTCACACAAGAGAATACACACAGGAGAGAAGCCTTTTGGTTGTGATCAGTGTGGGAAGAGATTCACTCAGTCAGGCAGCCTGGCTGTACACAAGAGAAAACAACATACTGTTGGGTAACCTTTCCACATTTGTTAGCTCAGTCCAGTTAATGGTAGACTAGTGTACACACACCGGAGAGAAGCCCTACAGGGTGAGTTTTGCCACCTCAAGCTTTCTTAATGTGGCCTTCCTTAGTGTAATTTGATGTACTGTCAACAAGGGGTCCACCCTCTGAAAACTAACTATCCATTATTTCCAGATTTACATTTACATTTACATTTTAGTCATTTAGCAGACGCTCTTATCCAGAGCGACTTACAGGAGCAATTGGATTACTTTATCCTATATTTCTATTAATTTCTATTAATTGCAATGTGAGTGAAATAGTCTGTGTTTGAATGGTGTGGGCGTACGTACCCCAACAACAGAATGGTGTGGGTGTTTCCCAACAACAGGGTTGGTCAGCTCAGAGAAAGCAGGGCGGTAGCTCCTCCCCATCTCTCTGCAAGTCTATCGTTAGGGTTAAGGCAAGGGTCCGTTTAACATGTTGACTAGTTGGGATGTGGTCAGAAAAGTCCCTTAAGTCGCTGCCGTCCCACAGTCTGTTGACAGATGCTATGATACCAGTTAAGTCTGTTCACCAGAGATTACAGAAATGTTGGCAGGTAGATATCTTTGGTTTGCTTAGCAAGCAAGCTAGAGGGATCTGAAGACTGATAACAATGTCTGAGGACAATTCACCATCACCATGATCAACCCTGTCTACCATCCAACTCACCATGATCAACCCTGTCTACCATCCAACTCACCATGATCAACCCTGTCTACCATCCAACTCACCATGATCAACCCTGTCTACCATCCAACTCACCATGATCAACCCTGTCTACCATCCAACTCACCATGATCAACCCTGTCTACCATCCAACTCACCATCACCATGATCAACCCTGTCTACCATCCAACTCACCATGATCAACCCTGTCTACCATCCAACTCACCATGATCAACCCTGTCTACCATCCAACTCATGGGCGGCGCACAATTGGCCCAGCGTCGTCCAGGGTAGGGGAGGGAATGGCCGGCAGGGATGTAGCTCAGTTGATAGAGCATGGCGTTTGCAACGCCAGGGTTGTGGGTTCGTTTCCCACGGGGGGGCAGTATAAAAAAAAAATATGTATTCACTAACTGTAAGTCGCTCTGGATAAGAGCGTCTGCTAAATGACTAAAATGTAAAATGTAAAATGTAACTCACCATCACCATGATCAACCCTGTCTACCATCCAACTCGCCATCACCATGATCAACCCTGTCTACCATCCAATTCACCATGATCAACCCTGTCTACCATCCAACTCACCATCACCATGATCAACCCTGTCTACCATCGGACTCACCATGATCAACCCTGTCTACCATCCAACTCAACATGATCAACCCTGTCTACCATCCAACTCAGCATCACCATGATCAACCCCGTCTACCATCCAGCTCACCATATTTTGAAATGACATGATATTATTTGGCAGAATGAACACAGTATAGTGAATATTTTCCCAAATTGTGTTACCCACTCCAGTCAGCAGATGACGATGTGAGTCTTTCAAGAGCTGTTTCTTGCGTGACGTATAGTCCAGTGGACAGGAAGCTTTTTCAACAACAACACAGACTCATCAGCCTCCTCGGTAGCTTGCTAGCAAACATAGAAACCAAAACATCGGCGCTCTTTTGACCATTTCATGTACAGTCGTGGTCAAAGGTTTTGAGAATGACACAAGTATTGGTCTTCACAAAGTTTGCTGCTTCAGTGTTTTTAGATATTTTTCTCAGATGTTACTATGGTATACTGAAGTATAATTACAAGCATTCCATAAGTGTCAAAGGCTTTTATTGACAATTACATTAAGTTTATGCAAAGAGTCAATATTTGCAGTGTTGACCCCTCTATTTCAAGACCTCTGCAATGGCATGCTGTCAATTAACTTCTGGGCCACATCCTGACTGATGGCAGCCCATTCCTGCCTAATCAATGCTTGGAGTTTGTCAGAATTGGTGGGTTTTTGTTTCTCCACCCGCCTCTTGAGGATTGACCACAAGTTCTTAATGGATTAAGTTCTGGGGATTTTCCTGGCCATGGACCCAACATTTCGATGTTTTGTTCCCAGAGCCACTTTTGCCTTATGGCAAGGTGCTCCATCATCCTGGAAAAGGCATTGTTTGTCACCAAACTGTTCTTGGATGGTTGGGAGAAGTTGTTCTCTGAGGATGTGTTGGTACCATTCTTTATTCATTGCTGTGTTCTTAGGCAAAATTGTGAGTGAGCCCACTCCCTTGGCTGAGAAGCAACCCCACACACGAATGGTCTCAGGATGCTTTACTGTTGGCATGACACAGGACTGATGGTAGCGCTCACCTTGTCTTCTCCGGACAAGCTTTTTTCCGGATGCCCCAAACAATCGGAAAGGGGATTCATCAGAGAAAATTACTTTACCCCAGTCCTCAGCAGTTCGATCCCTGTACCTTTTGCAGAATATCAGTCTGTCCCTGATGTTTTTCCTGGAGAGAAGTGGCTTCCTCGCTACCCTTCTTGACACCAGGCCATCCTCCAAACGTATTTGCCTCACTGTGCGTGCAGATGCACTCACACCTGCCTGCTGCCATTCCTGAGCAAGCTCTGCACTGGTGGTGCCCCGATCCCGCAGCTGAATCAACTTTAGGAGACAGTCCTGGTGCTTGCTGGATTTTCTTGGGCGCCCTGAATCCTTCTTCACAACAATTGAACCTCTCTCCTTGAAGTTCTTGATGATCCGATAAATGGTTGATTTAGGTGCAATCTTACTAGCAGCAATATCCTTGCCTGTGAAGCCCTTTTTGTGCAAAGCAATGATGACGGCACGTGTTTCCTTGCAGGTAACCATGGTTAACAGAGGAAGAACAATGATTTCAAGCACCACCCTCCTTTTTAAAGCTTCCAGTCTGTTATTCTAACTCAATCAGCATGACAGGGTGATCTCCAGCCTTGTCCTCGTCAACACTCTCACCTGTGTTAACGAGAGAATCACTGACATGATGTCAGCTGGTCCTTTTGTGGCAGGGCTGAAATGCAGTGGAAATGTTTTTGGGGGATTAAGTTCATTTTCATGTTAAAATGCAATTAATTGCAATTCATCTGATCACTCTTCATAACAGTCTGGAGTATATGCAAATTGCCATCATAACTGAGGCAGCAGACTTTGTGAAAATTTATATTTGTGTCATTCTCAAAACTTTTGACCACGACTGTATATTAACAGCAGGGTTTTAAACACAGTCTGTGTGCTTACTAGTTATTACATGTCATATACAGTTGAAGTCGGAAGTTTACGTACACTTAGGTTGGAGTCATTAACTCGTTTTTCAACCACTCCACAAATTTCTTGTTAACAAACTATAGTTTTGGCAAGTCGGTTAGGACATCTACTTTGTGCATGACACAAGTAATTTTTCCAACAATTGTTTACAGGCAGATTATTTAACTTATAATTCACTATATCACAATTCCAGTGGGTCAGAAGTTTACATACACTAAGTTGACTGTGCCTTTAAACAGCTTGGAAAATTCCAGAAAATGATGTCATGGTTTTAGAAGCTTCTGATAGGCTAATTGACATCATTTGAGTCAATTGGAGGTGTACCTGTGGATGTATTTCCAGGCCTACCTTCAAACTCAGTGCCTCTTTGCTTGACATCATGGGAAAATGAAAAGAAATCAGCCAAGACCTCAGAAAAAACCTGGTAGACCTCCACAAGTCTGGTTCATCCTTAGGAGCAATTTCCAAAAGCCTGAAGGTACCACGTTAATCTGTACAAACAATAGTACGCAAGTATAAACACCATGGGACCACGCAGTCGTCATACCGCTCAGGAAGGAGACGCGTTCTGTCTCAAAGAGATGAACATACTTTGGTGCGAAATGTGCAAATCAATCCCAGAAAAACAGCAAAGGACCTTGTGAAGATGCTGGAGGCTACGGGTACAAAAGTATCTATATCCACAGTAAAACGAGTCCTATATCAACATAACCTGAAAGGCCGCTCGGCAAGGAAGAAGCCACTGCTCCAAAACCGTCATAAAAAAGCCAGACTACGGTTTGCAACTGCACATGGGGACAAAGATCGTACTTTTTGGAGAAATGTCCTCTGGTCTGACTAAACAAAAATAGAACTGTTTGGCCATAATGACCATCGTTATGTTTGGAGGAAAAGGGGGGTAGGGGGTGGGTGGTGGGGTCGCTTGCAAGCCGATGAACACCATCCCAACTGTGAAGCACGGGGGTGGCAGCATCATGCTGTGGGGGTGATTTGCTGAAGGAGGGACTGGTGCACTTCACAAAATAGATGGCATCATGCGAAAGGAAAATGATGTGGATATATTAAAGCAACATCTCAAGACATCAGTCAGGAATTTAAAGCCTGGTCGCAAATATGTGTTCCAAATGGAGAATGACCCCAAGCATACTTCCAAAGTTGTGGCAAAATGGCTTAAGGACAGCAAAGTCAAGGAATTTGAGTGGCCATCACAAAGCCCTGACCTCAATTCTATAGAACATTTGTGGGCAGAACTGAAAAAGCATTTTATATTTTTATATATTATAATAATAATAATATGCCAATATGCCATTTAGCAGACGCTTTTATCCAAAGCGACTTAGTCATGTGCGCATCAATTTTTACGTATGGGTGGTCCCGGGGAACGAACCCACTACCCTGGCGTTACAAGCGCCATGCTCTACCAATTGAGCTACAGAGGACCACTATTAACAGCAGGGTTATAAACACACAGTCTGTGTGCTTACTAGTCATATATATATGTTGTTATTCAGCTAGCTTGTTAAGATAGCCTAGCACTACGCTAATGCTAATTAACTAGCTAGCCAACTAACGTCCACAACCATGAGCTCAATAAGCTACTCGCCCCGTACAAAAGAAGATGTGTGCTGGTTGGAGAAAGAAGCTCTGGGGCTGAACATTGTCGTGAAAGAGGAAGAGGAGGATATCACAGTGAAAGGGGAGGATGGGGAGATGACTGTCATAGTGAAAGGAGAGGAGGATGGATATCTGATTAACAGCAGTGAGTTTTGTCTTGGGGAGAGGCAGAAAGCTCCGATTAGAGAAAAGGCCTGCAGTGTCACTGGCCTTTTTAACTATCCCAAAGCCTAGGACCAAGAGGCATGGAGAGGCAGCCTTTAGTTACTATGCCTCCCAGCCTCTGGAATAGCCAGAGAACCTGAGGTGGAACGAAACTGTGGCATTTGAAAAAATAGATCTTAAAACACACCTTTTTAGTGGTGCTTTTCCTCAGGGTGCTTTTTAGTCGTGCATTTTTTATTGTAATTCTTTAGTTTTTTATCCTCTTATATTTGTGTAGTAAATATTTAGTTTTATTTTAATTGTTTTTATTAGTTTTTTTCCTGTGAAGCACATTGTGTTCAATTCCATGTCTGAAATGTGCTGTATAAATAAAGCTTGATTTGATTCTCTATGGTTTTATTAGGTCCCTAATATTGAGTTAGGCCTATAAGGTAAGATAGACTGATATGATTGAAATATCTATGGTGTTATTGAATTTAAACAACAAGGCACTCAACCCCGTGGATTATTGTGAACAACTAATAGCTGTTCTCTAACATGACGTGAAGAGGAGTGAATAACACAACTAAGAGCTGTTCGTATTGGAGATTTTTAGTTAACTACTTAGACAATGTAACAAACCAATTATATGATTTATAAAATGTTGTAAAGTATTTATACCCCTTCCACTTTTTCACATTTTGTTGTAACAACCCTGAATTTAAAATGGATTAAATTGAGATTAATTTAGTCACTGGCATACACACAATACCCCAAAATGTCAAAGTGGAATCATGTTTTTCGAAACAAATTAATTAAAAATGAAAAGCTGAAATGTCTTGAGTTAATAAGAATTCAACCTATTTGTTATGACAAGCCTAAGAAAGTTCAGGAGTAAAAATCTTCTCAACAAGTCACATAAGTTGCATGGACTCACTCTGTGTGCAATAATAGTGTTTAACATGATTTTTGAATGACTACCTCATCTCCGTACCCCAGACATACTGTACAATTATCTGTACGGTCCCTCAGTCGAGCAGTGAATTTCAAACACAGATTCAACCACAAAGACCAGGGAAGTTTTCCAATGCCTCGCAAAGGGCACCTATGGGTAGACAACATTTAATATCCCTTCATTCATTACACTTTGGATGGTGTATCAATATACCCAGCCTCTACAAAGATAGAGACATCCTTCCTAACTCAGTTGCTGGAGAGGAAGGAAACCGCTCAGGGATTTCACCATGAGGCTAATGCTGACTTTTAAACAGTTACAGAGTTTATTGGCTGTGATAGGAGAAAACTGAGAATGGATCAACAACATTGTAGTTACTCCACAAAACTAACCTAAATAACAGAGTGAAAAGAAGGAAGGCTGTACATAATAAAAATAATCCAAAACATGCATCCTGTTTGCAACAAGGAACTAAAGTAATAATGCAAAAAAATGTGGCAAAGCAATTAACTTTTTGTCCTGAATACAAAGTTTTATGTTAGGGCAAATCCAATCCAACACATTTCTGAGTACCACTCTTCAAATTTCCAAGCTTAGTGGTGGCTGCATCATGTTATGGGTATGCTTGTAATCGTTAAGGACTAGGGAGTTTTTCAGGATAAAAATAAATGGAATGAAGCTAAGCACAGGCAAAATCCTAGAGGAAAACCTGGTTCAGTCTGCTTTCCACCGGACACTGTGAGATGCTTTCAGCAGGACAATAACCTAAAACACAAGGCCAAATGTACGCTGGATTTGCTTACCAAGAAGATTATGAATGTTCCTGAGTGGTCGAGTTACAGTTTTGACTTAAATCTACTTGATAATCTATGGCAATACCTGAGAATGGTTGTCTAGCAGTGGAGGCTCCTCTGAGTATGAAAGGGATGAGAACCATCCTCCTCAGTGAATTTCATAAAAATAAAAATGGTAAAACATTGAAGAAGTTAACCTTTTTGGATAAAACTAAACTAAATATATTCACATGTCACCAAATAATTGATTAAAACACACTGTTTTGCAATGAAGGTCTACAGTAGCCTCAACAGCACTCTGTACGATAGCACAACTCCCTTCCATAGACTTACACAGTAATTATGACAACTTCCGGAGGACGTCCTCCAACCTATCAGAGCTCTTGCAGCATGAACTGACATGTTGTCCACCCAATCAAAGGATCAGAGAATTAATCTAGTACTGAAAGCACAAGCTACAGCTAGCTAGCTAGCACTGCAGTGCATAAAATGTGGTGAGTAGTTGACTCAAAGAGAGACAAAGACAATAGTTTAGCAGTTTTCTACAAACTAATTTATTCAAAAATGAAGGAGAAGGAAGAGAGAGAATTCATCATTTCTTTTCACTTTCAGTTTCACTTACTTAGCTAGCAAATTCAGCTGGCTAGTTTAGTTACTCAAACACCCTGCTCCAACAGAGGGCTGCTATGTTAGCTAGCTGGCTAGTTTAGTTACTCAAACACCCGGCTCAAACATATAAACATATCTGAATTTGTCCATTAGAAACTCTTGTTTGCAACTGTTGGACAAATGATTACACCCTACATAACCTAATTGCAGGCAAGAGTGTGCAAGGCGGTATTGAATGTGTCACTCTCCATATGGGGAAAAAAAGTATTTAGTCAGCCACCAATTGTGCAAGTTCTCCCACTTAAAAAGATGAGAGAGGCCTGTAATTTATCATAGGTACACGTCAACGATGACAGACAAATTGAGAAAAAATAATCCATAAAATCACATTGTAGGATTTTTTATGAATTTATTTGCTAATTATGGTGGAAAATAAGTATTTGGTCAATAACAAAAGTTTCTCAATACTTTGTTATATACCCTTTGTTGGCAATGACACAGGTCAAAAGGCCTCTCTCATCTTTTTAAGAGGGAGAACTTGCACAATTGGTGGCTGACTAAATACTTTTTTCTCCCACTGTACGTTGTAAACTTTCATTCATAGACTAGGTTGTAGCAACCTCATGATGGGTATAGGGAAAATTCAAATATCATATAGTAGCCTAAACCTATCGATGTTACATTGAACTGGGTGAATGGAATATGAATGACAGTCATCCAACATGCTGTAATAGAAATAAGGCCATGCTCATTAAAAAATAAATAATGGTCCTCCCTCATCTTAAACGGCACTTACGGCCACTGTTGTCTAGCAATGATCAACAACCAATTTGACAGAGCTTGAAGAATTTGTAAAATAATAATGGCAAATGTTGCACAATCCAGGTTTAGAAAGCTCTTAGAGACTTACCCAGAAAGACTCAGCTGTAACTGCTGCTAAAAGGTGCTTCTATAAAGTATTGACTCGGGTGTGAATACTTACACTACCGGTCAAAGGTTTTAGAACACCTACTCATTCAAGGGTTTTTCTTTATTTTGACTATTTTCTACATTGTAGACTAATAGTGAAGACATCACAACTATGAAATAACACATATGGAATCACGTAGTAACCAAAAAAAAGTGTTAAACAAATCAAAATATGTTTTATATTTGAGATTCTTCAAATAGCCACACTTTGCCTTGATGACAGCTTTGCACACTCTTGCCATTCTCTCTACCAGCTTCACCTGGAATGCTTTTCCAACAGTCTTGAAGGAGTTCCCACATATGCTGAGCACTTGTTGGCTGCTTTTCCTTCACTCTGCGGTCCAACTCATCCCAAACCATCTCAATTGGGTTGAGGTTGGGGGATTGTGGAGGCCAGGTCATCTGATGCAGCATTACATCACTCTCCTTAGTAAAATAGCCCTTACACAGCCTGGAGGTGGGTCATTGTCTTGTTGAAAAACAAATGATAGTGGGACTAAGTTCAAACCAGATGGGATGGTGTATCGCTGTAGAATTCTGTGGTAGCCATGCTGGTTAAGTGTGCCTTGAATTCTAAATAAATCACAGACAGTGTCACCAGCAAAGCACCCCCACACCATAACACCTGCATGCTTTACTGTGGGAAATACACATGCGGAGATCATCCGCCAAAGCCTATTCCCCCTCAGGAGACTGAAAAGATTTGGTATGGGTCCTCCGATCCTCAAAAAATTATACAGCTGCACCATCGAGAGCATCCTGACTGGTTGCATCACTGCCTGGTATGGCAACTGCTTGGCCTCCGACCGCAAGGCACGACAGAGGGTAGTGCGTACGGCCCAGTACATCACTGGGGCCAAGCTTCCTGCCATCCAGGACCTCTATACCAGGCAGAGTCAGAGGAAGGCCCTCAAAATTGTCAAAGACTCCAGCCACCCTAGTCATAGACTGTTCTCTCTGCTACCGCACGGCAAGCGGTACCGGAGTGCCAAGTCCAGGTCCAAAAGACTTCTCAACAGCTTCTACCCCCAAGCCATAAGACTCCTGAACAGCTAATCATGGCTACCCGGACTATTTGCACTGCCCCCCCCCCCACCCCAGCTTTTTACGCTGCTGCTACTCTGTTAATTATTTATGCATAGTCACTTTAACTCTACCCACATGTACATATTACTTCAACTACCTCAACTAGCCAGTGCCCCCGCACATTGACTCTGCACCTGTACCCCCTGTATATACAGTGGGGAGAACAAGTATTTGATACACTGCCGATTTTGCAGGTTTTCCTACTTACAAAGCATGTAGAGGTCTGTAATTTTTATCATAGGTACACTTCAACTGTGAGAGACGGAATCTAAAACAAATATCCAGCAAATCACATTGTATGATTTTTAAGTAATTAATTTGCATTTTATTGCATGACATAAGTATTTGATACATCAGAAAAGCAGAACTTAATATTTGGTACAGAAACCTTTGTTTGCAATTACAGAGATCATTCGTTTCCTGTAGGTCTTGACCAGGATTGCACACACTGCAGCAGGGATTTTGGCCCACTCCTCCATACAGACCTTCTCCAGATCCTTCAGGTTTCGGGGCTGTCGCTGGGCAATACGGACTTTCAGCTCCCTCCAAAGATTTTCTATTGGGTTCAGGTCTGAAGACTGGCTAGGCCACTCCAGGACCTTGAGATACTTCTTACGGAGCCACTCCTTAGTTGCCCTGGCTGTGTGCTTCGGGTCGTTGTCATGCTGGAAGACCCAGCCACGACCCATCTTCAATGCTCTTACTGAGGGAAGGAGGTTGTTGGCCAAGATCTCGCAATACATGGCTCCATCCATCCTCCCCTCAATACGGTGCAGTCGTCCTGTCCCCTTTGCAGAAAAGCATCCCCAAAGGATGATGTTTCCACCTCCATGCTTCACGGTTGGGATGGTGTTCTTGGGGTTGTACTCATCCTTCTTCTTCCTCCAAACACGGCGAGTGGAGTTTAGACCAAAAAGCTATATTTTTGTCTCATCAGACCACATGACCTTCTCCCATTCCTCCTCTGGATCATCCAGATGGTCATTGGCAAACTTCAGATGGGCTTGGACATGCGCTGGCTTGAGCAGGGGGACCTTGTGTGCGCTGCAGGATTTTAATCCATGACGGAGTAGTGTGTTACTAATGGTTTTCTTTGAGACTGTGGTCCCAGCTCTCTTCAGGTCATTGACCAGGTCCTGCCGTGTAGTTCTGGGCTGATCCCTCACCTTCCTCATGATCATTGATGCCCCATGAGGTGAGATCTTGTATGGAGCCCCAGACCGAGGGTGATTGACCATCATCTTGAACTTCTTCCATTTTCTAATAATTGCGCCAACAGTTGTTGCCTTCTCACCAAGCTGCTTGCCTATTGTCCTGTAGCCCATCCCAGCCTTGTGCAGGTCTACAATTTATCCCTGATGTCCTTACACAGCTCTCTGGTCTTGGCCATTGTGGAGAGGTTGGAGTCTGTTTGATTGAGTTTTTTATTTATTTATTTTATTTCACCTTTATTTAACCAGGTAAGCCAGTTGAGAACAAGTTCTCATTTACAACTGCGACCTGGCCAAGATAAAGCAAAGCAGTGCGATAAAAACAACACAGAGTTACATATGGGGTAAAACAAAACATAAAGTCAAAAATACAAGAGAAGAAAAAAAACAGGTGTCTTTTATACAGGTAACGAGTTCAAACAGGTGCAGTTAATACAGGTAATGAGTGGAGAACAGGAGGGCTTCTTAAAGAAAAACGAACAGGTCTGTGAGAACCGGAATTCTTACTGATTGGTAGGTGATCAAATACTTATGTCATGCAATAAAATGCAAATTAATTACTTAAAAATCATACAATGTGATTTTCTGGATTTTGTACCTATGATAAATATTACAGACCTCTACATGCTTTGTAAGTAGGAAAACCTGCAAAATCGGCAGTGTATCAAATACTTGTTCTCCCCACTGTATAGCGTCCCTAATGTTATTTTATTTTACTTCTGCTCTTTTTTTCCTCAACACTTTTTTGTTATTTTATTTTACTTTTTTTTGTATTAAAAATCAATGCACTGTTGGTTAATGGCTGTAAGTAATCATTTCACTGTAATGTCTGCACCTGTTGTATTCGGTGCATTTGGCCAATAAAATTTGATTCGATTTGATTTGATCCGTTCACCCACACTGCATCTCACACAGACACAGCGGATTGAACCAAAAATCTCAAATTTGGACTACAGACCAAAGGACAAATTTCCACCGGTCTAATGTCCATTGCTCGTGTTTCTTGGCCCAAGCAAGTCTCTTCTTCATATTGGTGTCCTTTAGTAGTGGTTTCTTTGCAGCAGTTCGACCATGAAGGACTGATTCACGCAGTCCCCTCTGAACAGTTGATGTTGAGGTGTGTCTGTGACAGTGGCGGCTCCTGAAAAAATTCTCAGGGGGGGCAATTTTTCTGATGATTTAGGTGACCTACACACATTTAAAAAAAGATATGTCCAGCAACAACATGAAGACAGGGGCAGCATATAAGTCAATACCAGAAGCATTTATTGACTGATCTCAAAAGTGTTGGCTTACCAGGGTTGGTGGAGCCCTCAGTTTCATCTTTGCCTCGCAAAGCTAACTCAAACACTCCGCAAAACTTCACACACTGGATTAGCCGGCTGAGGATGTGGCGGTTCTTGCTAATGTCGTAGTAAATATATTTGTTATAGTGAATATGGAATATGATATGTTGAGTAAAATGTTGTGCTAAGATCTATTTAGGTCAGGAGCTGGTTATAAGTTCTGTTCCTATCCAATAACAATGGACAAAAGGGTCCTATCTTGTCAGCCTTGTCAGCAGGTGGCCAAGGACAACACCCACGCCACAGGCCTCTCAGTTCTTCCAACTCACGAGTTCTTGCTCTGAGGACACACACACACACACACACACACAAACACACACACACACATATCATCACTGTTAAACACACACACACACACACACACACACACACATCATCACTGTTAAACACACACACACACACACACACACACACAAAAAAAAATCCCCTCTCTTAGGCTGAACATTTGAAGACAGAGAACCCGACTCAGAGCCAATGCTACAGTGACACTAGCCTGGAGGGGACCTCGCCCAACTCATCAGGACCAATCAGAAGATCAGAACTACTAGATTCAACCTACTTCATTTATTGCATAAAATGTCTGCACACAATGTTTCGGGGCTCTCTTCAGATAGCTCCCTAAGGGTTTGACGAACGGGTCCGTGCACGCGATTCCAGATATCTTTACCTCTGAATAAACTGCCTTTATTATACCATATCCACCCTGTCCAAAGTCTCTACTTGGTCTCAGTTCTCCAGTAAACTTGTGATTATCAACACTAACCTCATCGTTGTGGCGGCGGACAGCTAGCCTGTATCCCTCATCCAGTTGAGTGGCAATGTTCACTCTCCCCAAAGCAGACAATCTCAAACAGCTATCCATGTGGGTCTTTGACAGCTCATGTTTCTTAATCGTTCCTGAAAGATGGTGCATGTCCGTTACACACCAGTCGCTGTCCAAGCGGTGCTGTCTGCCGTGCCGCCTTCAGGGTGAAAGAGTAAGCAGGGGGTAGCAGAAGACTGCATTAGCTACATCGCAGCCTGCTAGCCAGGTTTTTCGTTCGTACTAATTTTTGGAAAATCCTCGGGTGTAGGACTTTCCGCCTTTAGTAGAAACCTGTTGAATTATTAAATTTGGTCTGGGAGGTCCTAATTGTTTCGTTGCCAATTTATCTTGATTTGTTCGCCGACAAAAAGTAACTTATTTCAAAGAGACAATCGAGTTGCACTGAACGCTATAGCCATCTTGACAGTAATACGTGAATTGATTGACGCTGCTACCCGCTCTTTTCTTAGTTACGTTCATGGTTATGTTACGTATGACGAAAGCGCGTAAGTGCAAGCCCTCAGAAACCCATAGAGATTGTATTGAAAGCTCTGATATTTGAAAAAAAATAGATTTTACATGGGAGTCTATGAGAGACTTCTGGGCGATTTTCAACCTGACTGAAATCGCCCCAAAAGGGTGGGGGGGGGGGGGGGGGGGGGGCATTTGAAGCACGACTTTAGCCTGATTGGACATTTAGTGGCAGATCAGACGTCTAGATTAGAACACTGATAACTACTGTTGCCGTGATATAATTGATTAGAAAAAAAATCCCTTCCTTTTCCCGTTTGGCAGCGCGTCGCCCATATCGCCCTAATGAACACACCGCCCCTGGTCTGTGACTTGAACTCTGAAGCATTTATTTGGGCTGCAGTTTCTGAGGCTGGTAACTCTAATTAACTTACCCTCTGCAGCAGAGGTATCTGGGTCTTCCATTCCTGTGGCGGTCCTCATGAGAGCCAGTTTCATCATAGAGCTTGATGGTTTTTGCGACTGTTCTTGAAATGAGTGACTGATCTTCATGTCTTAAAGTAATGACGGACTGTCGTTTCTCTTTGCTTATGTGAGCTGTTCTTGCCATAATATGGACTTGGTCTTTTATCAAATATGGCTATCTTTTGTATACCCCCCGCCTTACCTTGTCACAACACAACTGATTGAATCAAACGCATTAAGAAGGAAAGAAATTCCACAAATTAACATTTAAGAAGGCACACCTGTTTATTGAAATGCATTCCAGGTGACTACCTCATGAAGCTGGTTGAGAGAATGCCAAGAGTGTGCAAAGCTGTCATCAAGGCAAAGGGTGGCTATTTGAAGAATCACAAATATGTTTGGGACCCCAGGAAGAGTAGCTACTGCCTTGGGAGCAACTAATGGGGATCCCTAATGAATACAAATACTTTTTTGGTTACTACATGATTCCATATGTGTTATTTCATAGTTTTGATGTCTTCACTATTATTATACAATATAGAACATAGTAAAAATGAAGAAAAAGCCTTGAATGAGTAGGTGTTCTAAAAAATTTGACCGGTAGTATATGTAAATAGGATATTTCTGTATTTAATTTCAATATATTTGCAAAAATTTCTAACAACATGTTTTCACTTTGCCATTATGGGGTATTGTGTAAGGGGGTAAAACACTATTTGATTCATTTTGAATTCAGGCTGTAGCACAACAAAATGTGGAATAAGTCAAGGGGTATGGATCCATTCTGAAGGCACAGTAGCTATAGATAGTACACTGAATAATGAAACAATCCCTAGTAAGCTAATGTTTCGAGGGCGTGCTGACAGTATTATTTGGCATTAATAGACTGGTTTTACGCACAACAGCGTTCTATCCAAGCTGGGAGAGAGCACGAGGAGGGTTCATGTCATGCAGGTTCAGGTAGCAGCTACAGGACAGTTTAAAAATCAATTGGTAGCTGATTAGTATACATGGACAATTTATTTTAAAATCTGCAATGTTTGAATGTCCAGCTTTAATTACTGAACAAGTAATGACATTATTGCAACCAGCCAGCAGTCTAAAGAAATTGCAGCATTATGACACCGTGTATAGATTTCGTGAAACATTAAGCCCCGTGTAGTTCAGTTGGTAGAGCATGGCGTTTGCAACGCCAGGGTTGTGGGTTCGATTCCCACGGGGGCCAGTATATATTCAGCACGATGTACAGCGATCGGTTTGTGAGTGGATATCTGGCTGAAACATTATATTTTATTTTAATATTAGGGAGAAGCCCAAAGTCCAACCTTGCGGGGTCCAGAGAAACTGCGTTAACTTTAGAAAATGAGCTACTAAAAGCAGAAGGCTTCCTACGACTGGAGTATTATTTGTATGTTGGCCGAATCCCAACGTTTCAGTTGAATGGAAGTGAAGGCGGAGCCTGGCTCTTTTCTCTTGTGACTTTACGCTCCGTGCAGAGTAGAACACCAGACAACATGATTGAACAAAGGAGGAATGTTAAAATGATATCGGACTGTAACTTTTGAAAATGAGCTAAGCAGAAGACTACTGCTGTATTATTATTTGTATGTTGGCGGAAGTCATTTTTTTCATTCGAACGGAAGTGTAGGTGGAGTCACATGTTCTCTATTCTCCATTTTGTCTTGTCATGTTGAAATATAACGTCTCGGTCCTCTACCTCCCTGATCTAAAAGGTCCGTAGACTAGAGATAAACATCTAGTTAACTTCGCCTGAACTCTGCAATCGACCATAAACACACGTTTCTACAATGAATCAGGTGAGTTTAGATTAATTTAATCATTTTTATAACGGGTCTTTGTGGTCTACTTTCTGCTTTTACACTGGGCGCATTTAATGGTCCTTGACTTTTGGAAAATCGTTTGTGTAGTTTAGCTGGTTACTCGTAGCCAGGCCCGGCGGCAGGATGAACTCGGCAAGGGGGCATCAGAAATGACTAAGGGGGCACAACTATTTTCGCTTGCTGATAACACAGGATGGATAATAATCGATAGTACAATTACACACAATGTATTTGCTGTCTTGCAGCAAGAATACAAGCTACTGCACCGCTTTACAAACATGGACAATTCATAAATAGCAAGTCATGACAACGCTACACAGCAACATGCACAATACCCAACAATCCAATGCAAAACAGTTGTTAATTACCGTAATAACACTTTAATATAAAAAAATAAATAATGGTCCTCCCTCATCATAAACGGCACTTACCGCCACTGTTGTCTAGCAACAATCAACAACCAATGTGACGGATCTTGAAGAATTTGTTAAATAATAATGGGGAAATGTTGCACAATCCAGGTTTAGAAAGCTCTTAGAGACTTACCCAGAAAGACTCAGCTGTAACCGCTGCTAAAAGGTGCTTCTATAAAGTATTGACTCGGGTGTGAATACTTACACTACCGGTCTAAGGTTTTAGAACACCTACTCATTCAAGGGTTTTTCTTTATTTGGACTATTTTCTACATTGTAGACTCATGTAGTAACCAAAAAAGTGTTAAACAAATCAAAATATATTTTATATTTGAGATTCAAATAGCCACCCATTGCCTTGATGACAGCTTTGCACACTCTTGGCATTCTCTCAAGCAGCTTCACCTGGAATACTTTTCCAACAGTCTTGAAGGGGTTCCCACATATGCTGAACACTTGTTGCTGCTTTTCCTTCACTCTGCGGTCTTATTCATCCCAAACCATCTCAATTTGGTTGAGGTCAGGGGATTGTGGAGGCCAGGTCATCTAATGCAGCACTCCATCACTCTCCTTCTTGGTAACATAGCCCTTACACAGCCTGAAGGTGTGTTGGGTCATTGTCCTGTTGAAAAACAAATGATAGTTCCACTAAGCCCAAACCAGATGTGATGGCATATCGCTGCAGAATTCTGTGGTAGCCATGCTGGTTAAGTGTGCCTTGAATTCTAAATAAATCACAGACAGTGTCACCAGCAAAGCACCCCCACACCATAACACCTCCTCCTCCATGCTTTATGGTGGGAAATACACATGCGATCATTCGTTCACCCACACCACGTCTCACAAAGACACGGCGGTTGGAACCAAAAATCTCAAATTTGGAATCCAGACCAAAGGACAAATTTCCACCAGTCTAATGTCCATTTCTCGTGTTTCTTGGCCCAAGCAAGTCTCTTCTTATTATTGGTGTTCTTTAGTAGTGGTTTCTTTGCAGCAATTCAACCATGAAGGACTGATTCACACAGTCCCCTCTGAACAGTTGATGTTGAGGTGTGTCTGTTACTTGAACTCTGAAGCATTTATTTGGGCTGCAATTTCTGAGGCTGGTAACTCTAATGAACGATTAGTTACCGGAGTGTAACTCCAGTTCTATATCGTGGAGCACCGCCCCATAGGGGAGCTCTGCTCCTAGTGGTTTAAGGCGGAGCGTAGCGCTCCAAAATGTACTCCCTGCCGAACCTAACACTTCCCATCGAAACGAAAAGGTCAGGCCTGGCAATGGCTGCAACCAAGTCCCGCAGTACTGCAACTAAAAACCCCTACGGGCGTCACAATATACCGCGTCATCGGTTAAAGACCCGCCCCACCTAGTCCAATGGCAATGCCAATGACTAGTGGGCAGATCACCAGAATAGAAGCCATACTAATCTGTACTAGCAGATAGATGTGCCTCAATATCCTGTGAAAACACTACCAAACACTAATGGAATGACACCAAATGTCACTCTACATTTGTGAACGCGGTAGACCGCCTCACTCACTCAATGGAATCCCAGAGATTAGTGTGCAGGAACAAAACATGGGTCATACTAAACTGAACAAGCAGATAGATGACCTCACATTCTGTCAATCAACGCATACTTCTACTGTACTGAACCTGTCAGTCAGGAGTCATGCTACAAAATATGTTTTCTTATCCAAAGCGGACCTGATGGAAACCTTGTCCATAGTCCTGCTTTTTCCTCTCTTCCTAGCTCAAGATCTCCCTTCAGCTATGCTGAGTACAGACCGAGCCAAAGAGTTAGAAAACACATCTGTCCAAAAACACGTCTTCCTAACCAAAGCGGACCTGATGGAAACCTGTGTCCACAGTCCTGCTTCTCTCTTTTCTTGCTCAAGATCTCCCTTCAGCCACGCTGAGTACAGATCGAGCCAGAGAGTTAGAAGACATATCTAAGAGACAGAAACGGATAAATGGAGACGGCGTCGACCATGATGCTGCTCTACAGATATCCTCTACCCCTGTTCCTCTGAAAAGGGCAGTAGAAGCTACCCCACGAGTGGAGTGAGCTCTGATACCCTGAGGCAATTGCCGCCCGCTGCCTCATAAGCTGTCTCAATGCCTTCACAAAGCCAGTGAGACAACCGCTGTTTTGAAAGTGGTCTACCTAGTGCAGCCGCACCGTGACACACAAACAACTGAGGCGATGACCTAATCGCTGCTGCTGCGCTCGACGTAACACGCCAAAGCGCGTACCGGGCACAGGCGATGGAGCTTCTCCTCTCTCTATGAGGAGGAGGAGAAAAAGCCCACAGCTCCACGGTCTGTGACCTATATGAACTCTTAATAACCTTCGGCACAAATGCCGGGTTAGGACGTAACACTGCTCTGCTCAGGTCACCATTGATGGCCAAGCAGTCAGGTCTCGTCGAAAAAGCACACAAATCACTGATCCGCTTAGCTGTAGTCAAAGCGAGCAACAGTGCTGTCTTAATAGACAGCATCTTGAGGGGTATTTGATTCAATGGCTCGAACGGCGACTTACATAGCGCTTCGAGTACCAAAGCCAAATCCCACTGAGGAAGCGTGACTCTAGGTGTTGGCCTAAGTCGCCGCGTTCCTAATAGGAAGCGTTTCACTAAAGGGTGGCTAAAGACATTGTCTCTGCCAAACCCCTCATGACAAGCTGAAATCGCTGCTGCAAACACCCTAATAGTGGCCTGCGATTTTTGCTTATCAAACATGAGCTGTGGAAAAGAGAGAATACTCTCCACCTGACAGCTCATGGGGTCTACACCTTGTGTAACACACCATCGTGAAAACACGTTCCATCTACTGGCATACATCTTAGAAGTGGAACTGGCACGTGAACCCTGTATGGTCCTGATCACTGCATCAGATAACCCACGGCGCTCTAGCCTGTCCCTCTCAGCAGCCAGGCCTTCAGTGGTTGGCCGATTATGGGCAACTTCCCTATCGTGCCTTCCGCCTGAGACAACGCGTCCCGTCGATGTGGAATTGTCCAAGGTGGCGCAATCAACATCTGACTCATCTCCGCAAACCAAGGAGCGATCGGGCGCTATCAGTATCACTTTAAGCCCCCCTGACCTCACCCTGGCTAGCAGTGGGAGAATGCAGGACAGTGGAGGGAATGCATACAGGAGAACTCTCGGCCACGGTTGGTGCGCAAAGGCGTCCCTTCCCAGTGGCGGTTCGTCCTGTTCCATCAGAGAGAACCACAGAGGACATTGCGCGTTCACGCGTGACGCGAATAGGTCCACCTCGGCTCTCCCAAATTGTTCCCAAATCTGGAGAACAATGTCCGGATGCAGACACCACTCGTCGTCTCGAGGACCCCCTCTTGACATGAGGTCTGCTCCTACGTTCAAGTATCCCGGAATGTGTGCTGCTCTCAATGAGCGAAGGTGCTCGTGAGCCCACAGCCACAATTCCTCTGCCGCCCGATGGAGAGCAGGAGACCTGACTCCTCCCTGGCGATTTATGTGAGCTACTGTGGTCCGGTTGTCTGACCAGACCAGCACATCGCGACCCAGAAGGGTAGACGCGAAGTGGGTCAGAACCAGTCGAACCGTTTCCAACTCCAAGAGGTTGATATGACGACCTGATTGAGGCCACACACCTGCTATCGCTTGGGTCTGACATGTCCCTCCCCATCCCGTCAGGGACGCATCCGTGAATACTGGGATGTGAGAGGACACCTTTCCTAACGGGACTCCGTAAGTGAGAACGCGCGGGTTTCTCCAATAGCTCAGATCTGCACTGAGCGAGAGGGGAACCACCACCAACCGATGACGTTGACGCAATGGGTCTAGTCTTAGTTGGGCGAACCATCGCTGCATCCTGCGCATATGCAGGAGTCCCAGCGGAACCACAGAGTGTGCTGATGACATGAGACCCAAAAGTGATATGATCGACAGCGCCGTCACCGTGTGATTCGGACGACACTTCCTCAGGGCTAGCAACAAGGCTACCCTTCGGGGGTCCGAAATTCGAGCCCTCATCCTCACAGTGTCTAGCTGCATCCCCAGGTAGACAATCTGATGAGTGGGCCAGGGCGCGCTCTTTTTCCAATTCACAGCAAAACCCAGACTTGTGAGATGCATCACTGTCTGTGTTGTGTGAGTGATCTCCAGCTCTGCTGAAGGGGCGAGAACCAGTAGATCGTCCAGGTAGGCTAGTAGCCGTATTCCCTGACGACGCAACGGTTCCAATGCCGCCTCCACACATTTGGAAAATGTGCGAGGTGCCAGGGCGTACCCAAATGGCATCCTCGTGTATTCGTACGCCACCCCTTGAAAGGCGAACCGCAGAAACGTCCTGTGACGCGGCTGAACCGGCACATGAAAGTACGCGTCCTTTAATTTATGCTCGTACAAAAGTCCCCTCTCTGGACACATTCCAGCAGACATTTTGTCGTTAGCATTCGGAAGGGCCGTTTGGTTATGCTCTCGTTGAGAATGCGTAAGTCCAAAATCGGCCTCACTCCCCCCCCCGTCTTTTTGGGCACTAGGAAATAAGGTGAATATAGCCCTTTGCTCCCGGGGAACTACTGTCACCGCCTCCTTCGCCAAAAGTTCCGTAATCTCTGTCATCAGAGCGGCCACTTTGTCTGGCGTTTTCATCACCGTCTCCACCACTCCCCTGAACGGGGGTGGGGTCCGGTGGAATTGGAGGGCATAACCCTTCTGCAACGTCTGTTCTAGCCAGCGTGAGAGGGTGCAGCTTCTTCGCCACTGCCAACAATGCAGAGAAAGTGGCTGAGCACGAAGCTGTGGTGCATCCAGTAGGAAGGACCTGTATTCTTCTATGGCCCTTACCGCCACTGTTCCCCGACATTGAAGTGGTGGAACAGCCCAAGGTGGGCCTCCCGTGAAAGGGAGAGGAACCATCAATGCGTTCTGAGAAAGAAAGAGGAGCAGGGACGTCGTTTAAACCCGTAACCGTCGTATTCCTGCCCTCCTTGAACGCATCGCTGGTCTGAATTGCGCTGACCGAGGTCACAGCCTGCGGCAGGGCACCATTCCCAGCAAGCGATTGCGTCATCTTAGGTGACTGCAATTCGCTATCAGAGCCCTTCACTACAGTACTCCTAGAAGTCTGTAGTATGAGGTCTCTATGAGGTAAAACAAGGCGGCGCCTTGATACCTTCTTAACTTTCACCTTCTGTGTGTGTTCAACTCTGCACCCCTGGTGGGTTGATTCACGCTCAGTGTGGTGAGTACTGGCTCATTCTGTCAGGGGAGCTGATACTTTGGTTATACCCATAACCCTAGTAATCCGGCCCTCCGTGAACGTAGCATGGGTCTGAATCGCATTAACCGAGACCTTGGTCTGCGATAATGCGCCGTCCCCAGATAGCTGCTGTGTTACAATGCCTGGGGGCGCCGATACTCTGGACACCTTCGTGACCGCGGTAATCGGGCCCTCCGTGAACGCAGCATGGGTCTGGCTCGTACTAGCGGAGACCTTAGTCTGTGCTAGTGCGCCATCCCCAAATAGCGGCTGCGTCCTCATGTCAGAATCTGACCGGGACTGCTGCCTTCTATGTAAAGCACTTCTTATACATGAAGTGTGATGTGACGACCTGATTGAGGTCTTATGGATACCTACTCTAAGTGCCTGTTCAGCAACGCACCCTCGGTGGGCTGAACGGCTCTTAGAGTGGTAAGGAAGAGAGGGTGAGATTTGAACGCTCTCGGACGTATTATGGAAAAGAGGCTCTTTTTTGACAAAGTCAGGTGGAGCCAACTCTTTATTAAATACATCAACAAAGGCATTTACATCAACACCCATCCCTTCAACCGAAGGGTGGGGGGGAACAGTGGGCACGTTCGACACCATCGATGCGTCCTCTATCCACTCCCCCGCGTCCCGTCACGTACGCCTCCTCTTGCCTCCCTTGGAGGGCCAGGTCGGCGTCCTCTTCACCTCCCTCGCCGGCTGTAGTGAGGCTACCGTAGCTGCTGGAAGGGCGGGGCCTGTTCCCTTGCTGCTCGTGGCCGCCGGATGACGCCGAATACGCCGCCTCGCTGTAGACCCCGGTCTACTTGGAGGGGCGGAGGTAGATGGCCTTTGGGATGGAGCGGGGCCGAGTCATCCTGCCAACGGCAGGTGCTTGGCCATCTGTTTCTTCTCCTCTTCTAGCTTGGAAAAACGCTCCGTCGCCTCTTTGACTGCGACCCCAAAGAGGCCGTCGTCAGAGAGGGGGCGTTCAAGAGAGACGTCCTGTCTGCCTCTTTCATGGATGTCAAGGACCTCCCCGCGCAGACTGCGGACGCCTGTGTCAGGTGGAGTATGGCGGCAGAAATTCTGGACGCCTCCTCCACCTCCTCCGGTGCCAGCTCTGTCTTGCCCGTGGTTAAACGGGACAGAGAGGCCGCCAAGAGGGCAATGTTGTTAGCTGCTGCTACAGCTTGGGCTCCCAACCCAAAGGACTTCTCTAACAGCGACGCTGTGAGTCGGTCCTTCTGGGATGGCAATGTGGCCTTCGTGGAAGAGGGCCAAGGGCTCGAACCCGGTACGAGATATGGCGCTCTCTAACCTGGGGATTCCCTGACCCTGGAATCTTCCTTCCACTCTCGTGAATGGGAGATACGCTTTTACTGGCGAACGCGCCGCTAAAGGTGCCTCCCACGAGCCCTCAACGTACCTAGCCAAAGAAGGCATGGCAGGAGCCACTGGCTCTGCCGCCTTCCTTGGCCTGGAATAAGGACCGCCCTCCATCATATCAACCTCCGGTGCGGAGGGAAGAGTGGGCAGCCCTATCTCCAGACGTTGCGCAGCTCTCTCAATGAGACCCGGAAAATCCGCTCTCAGAGAGGCTGCAGCGAAAGAGAGAGCTTCTGATCTCTCAGAGCTCGTATCCCCTTCGCTATAGGGACTACAAGCCCTCTCGCTCTCCAAAGGAAAGGGGGGCTTGAAAATATGAGGGATGGGGTCCGACTGTTCCATTGGAATGCCAGACCCCTCCTCAAAGTCCCTATCTTCCCCCGAGTCTGCACCGTCGGACGACGCCTCTGAAGCAGAGGCTAGTATCGACAGCACGTCCTCAAGGGGGATGTCCTCCCTGAAAAACGCCCAACGCTGCTTCCTCTCCTTTAAAGAAAGGAGGGCGCAGGAGGCGCAATTCAGGGGACTGCAGACGCCTTTCTTGGCATGCTGGGATCCCAAACACACGAAACACAGGTCGTGGTGGTCACCGGCCGCCATGGAAGTGCATCTGCACTGAGCTCTGAAAAGAGCTTTTGGGGGTGGAAAATCTCCCGGTGTGCTCATTTAGACGACGTTGATGACTGGAATATCAACGGCGTTTTTTCGTCCTGAGTCTTCGTGCTTCGTCTCTTCTTGGCTCTTCAGTCTAGTCATCCAGTCGCTGAAGATAAAGGGAGGCTGATTGAGGGGAGGCATCCCCTCTTATAGGGACACCTGTGCTCCTATTGGCTGCAGGTGTGTGCATAATTTTGTCTCAGGCTGTTGCTGCCTTAGGGCAGAGGGTAAACCACTAGGAGCAGAGCTCCCCTATGGGGCGGAGCTCCACGATATAGAACTTATCCTCTGCAGCAGAGGTAACTGGGTGTTCCATTCCTGTGGCGGTCCTCATGAGAGCCAGTTTCATCATAGAGCTTGATGGTTTTTGCGACTGCACTTTAAGAAACTTTAAAAGTTCTTGAAATGTTCCGTATTGACTTAAAGTAATGATGGACTGTCGTTCCTCTTTGCTTATTTGAGGTGTTCTTAATATGGACTTGGTATTTTACTAAATAGGGCTATCTTCTGTATACCCCCCTTACAAATTAACTTTTAAGAAGGCACACCTGTTAATTGAAATGCATTACAGGTGACTACCTCATGAAGCTGGTTGAGAGAATGCCAAGAGTGTGCAAAGCTGTCATCAAGGCAAAGGGTGGCTATTTGAAGAATCACAAATATAACATATATTTTGATTTTTGGACCCCAGGAAAAGTAGCTGCTGCTTTGGCAGGAACTAACGGGGGATCCCTAATAAATACAAATACAAACACTTTTTTGGTTACTACATGATTCCATTTCTGTTATTTCATAGTTTTGATGTCTTCACTATTATTCTACAATGTAGAGCATAGTAAAAATGAAGAAAAACCCTTGAATGAGCAGGTGTTCTAAAACTTTTGACCGGTAGTGTTTGTAAATTAGATATTTCTGTATTTAATTTAAATATATTTATGCAGAGCAGTGTTCTATCCAAGCTGGGAGAGACACAACAAAATGTGGAATAAGTCAAGGGGTATGGATCCATTCTGAAGGCACAGTAGCTATGGATAGTACACTGAATAAATAAATAATTAATAATTTATATAAGCTGGGAGAGAGCACGAGGAGGGTTCATGTCATGCAGGTTCAGGTAGCAGATACAGGACAGTTGTATATTATTTAAAACATCAATTGGTAGTTGATTAGTATGCATGGACAATTTATTTTAAAATATGCAATGTTTGAATGTCCAGCTTTATTTACTGAACAAGTAATTACATTATTGCCACCAGCCAGCAGTCTAAAGAAATTGCAGCATTATGACACCGTGTATAGATTTCGTGAAACGTTAGGCCCCGTGTAGTTCAGTTGGTAGAGCATGGCGTTTGCAACGCCAGGGTTGTGGGTTCGATTCCCACGGGGGCCAGTATATATTTTAAAAAATGCACTCAGTAACTGTAAGTCGCTCTGGATAAGAGCGTCTGCTAAATTACTAAAATGTAAACATGAGAAAATGACGACCAAATAGAGGCCTACCAATAAACCTTTATCCATTAGCTAAAGCAAAGCTTTACATTCTCTTGCACCACAGGAAACCTATCATCGATTAATTAGGCATGCAGCCGCATAGACATGTCGCTATTTCAGCACGATGTACAGCAATCGGTTTGTGAGTGGATATCTGGCTGAAACATTCAATTTATTTTAATATTAGGGAGAAGCCCAAAGTCCAACCTTGCGGGGTCCAGAGAAACTGCGTTAACTTTAGAAAATGACCTACTAAAAGCAGAAGGCTTCCTACGACTGGAGTATTATTTGAATGTTGGCCGAATCCCAACGTTTCAGTTGAACGGAAGTGAAGGCGGAGCCTGGCTCTTTTCTCTTGTGACTTTATGCTCCGTGCAGAGTAGAACACCAGACAACATGATTGAACAAAGGAGGAATGTTAAAATGATATCGGACGGTAACTTTTGAAAATGAGCTAAGCAGACTACTGCTGTATTATTTGTATGTTGGCGGAAGTCCCATTTTTCATTCGAACGGAAGTGAAGGTGGAGTCACATGTTCGCTATTCTCCATTTTGTCTTATGACTTTAGGCAGAGAGTCACATGTTGAAATATAACGTCTCGGTCCTCTACCTCCCTGATCTAAAAGGTCCGTAGACTAGAGATAAACATCTAGTTAACTTCGCCTGAACTCTGCAATCGACCATAAACACACGTTTCTACAATGAATCAGGTGAGTTTAGATTAATTAAATCATTTTTATAACGGGTCTTTGTAGCCTACTTTCTGCTTTTACACTGGGCGCATTTAATGGTCCTTGACTTTTGGAAAATAATTTGTGTAGTTTAGCTGGTTACTCGTAGCCAGGCCCGGCGGCAGGATGAACTCGGCAAGGGGGCATCAGAAATGACTAAGGGGGTACAACTATTTTCGCTTGCTGATAACACAGGATAAATAATAATCGATAGTACAATTACACACAATGTATTTGCAGCCACGCACGGCTGTCTTGCAGCAAGAATACAGGTTACTGCACCGCTTTACAAACATGGACATTTGTCAGCCAAAACATGACACCCACCCTTTTTTTCATGTGTTCTATCGCAAACTGTCATAAACATAAAGCTTTCCAACGTAGCATCAACTATCCAAACAAAGCCACATTGACAATTTGAAATTAGCTCATCAATTACAAAAAATTACAATTTAATAAATGTAAATCCCACTTTGTAACGTAACAAAATGTGAAAAAGTTTCAAGGGAGTGCAGACGTTCTAAAGGCAATGTATTATATTAGGTTAACATTTCAAAATAGTCTGATGCATATCCTGAAGATCAGATCAAATAGCCTGTAGATCAGATCAAGGAACGCTGTCTATACTTCCATCCCTTTGGTTATTGGCTGATTCCATCGCCAGCAATGCCCAAAAATATTATTGGAATTCTCACATAGAAACGTAATTGGTGTCTAAAATAAAAATAAGCTAAATCAATTTGCCCTTTTTCCCGATAGGGAATGTCCTATTGGTCTGAAGTGTAAGAGATTGGTTTCTCCCGTGGGAGCCCCGGGTTCATATCGTGCGTGTTACATACAGTTACAATATTTGAGCACTGCAAATCTGCGTAGCAAGCAAACAGACAATGTGTATTATTTTTAACATGCTGTGAAAGTGGTACTCACTTTTAGGAATGGGTAATCGTTTACAAGTTGCAAGCTATATCATAAACCCATCGTTGAAAACCACATTTTTCATCTTCTGTGGTTTGGTAACTTCCTGTTGTTCAACGGACCGGAATGAAGAAGCAGAGTTTGGAAAAAAATGTATTTGGTGTCCATTAAGTCTTAAACAGCAAGGGGGCATTGTTTCCACTCCGTTGTGGCCGTCCCCATTTAAATGCAAGACCTCATCATACCATTGTTGTGTTGTTTTACCCTCAGTGTACTAACTTGAACTCCACTACCCTCTTTTTGGGATTTACAGGAAACACCTATCCCACCCCCCTCCTCCCTCTCCCTCCAACCATCCTCCCCCCTCCCCCTCTTTGGGTCCCCAGGTCGTGCCTCTCCCTGTAACTTACTGCTGGGTCTGAAGAGGGTGTCTCTGCTGCTGGTCGACTGCAGGAAAACACCGGGACAGAGTGGGTTTATGCTCTTAGATACATTTATTCAAATGTAGACTCATTAGAAGCACTCCTACCCCATTGGTTACATTGATGATTTTAACGCATCCAAAATGCTCAAATCCGATCACAAGAGTTTGGAAAGCTGGGCCTTGAACTAACTTCGATATGAAGAAGGAACCCTAACTGTCTGTCTTTGTTTCACAGGGGACAGCCCTAACCGTCGCTCTCTCAGTAGAAGGGCCTTATCATCTGGGGAGGCTAACCAACATCATGATGCTGATGAGGCAGAGAAGAGTCTCTCCAGATCAGAACACCTCAAGAAACACCAGCAGAGACTTACAGGGAAGAAACCTCACTGCTGCTTTGACTGTGGAAAGAGTTTTACCTCTTCAACAAATCTTAATACACACAAGAGAATACACACAGGAGAGAAACCTTATAGCTGTGATCAGTGTGGGAAGAGATTCACTCGGTCAGGACACCTGGCTGAACACAAGAGAATACACACAGGAGAGAAGCCTTATAGCTGTGATCAATGTGGGAAGAGATTCACTCGGTCAGGACACCTGGTTTTACAGAAGAGAATACACACAGGAGAGAAGCCTTACCACTGCTCAGACTGTGGGCTGAGTTGTACTACTTCAGGGGATTTAAAAGATCACCAGCGAACACACACTGGAGAGAAACCTTATAGCTGTGATCAGTGTGGGAAGAGATTCACTACGTCAGGAAACTTGGCTGTACACAAGAGAATACACACAGGAGAGAAGCCTTATAGCTGTGATCAATGTGGGAAGAGATTCACTAAGTCAGGAAACCTGGCTGTACACAAGAGAATACACACAGGAGAGAAGCCTTATCACTGCTCAGACTGTGGAATGAGCTTAACCACTTCACGTGGACTTGTACTACACAGGAGAATACACACAGGAGAGAAGCCTTACCACTGCTCAGACTGTGGGCTGAGTTGTACAACTTCAGGGGATTTAAAAGATCACCAGCGAACACACACTGGAGAGAAACCTTATAGCTGTGATCAGTGTGGGAAGAGATTCACTACATCAGGAAACCTGGCTGTACACAAGAGAATACACACAGGAGAGAAGCCTTATAGCTGTGATCAATGTGGGAAGAGATTCACTAAGTCAGGAAACCTGGCTGTACACAAGAGAATACACACAGGAGAGAAGCCTTATCACTGCTCAGACTGTGGAATGAGCTTAACCACTTCACGTGGACTTGTACTACACAGGAGAATACACACAGGAGAGAAGCCTTACCACTGCTCAGACTGTGGGCTGAGTTGTACAACTTCAGGGGATTTAAAAGATCACCAGCGAACACACACTGGAGAGAAACCTTATAGCTGTGATCAGTGTGGGAAGAGATTCACTCAGTCAGGAAACCTGGCTAGACACAAGAGAAAACACCACACTGTTGGGTAATCTTTCCACTTTTGGTAGCTCAATCCAGTTAATGGTAGACTAGTGTACACACACCGGAGAGAAGCCCTACAGGGTGAGTTTTGCCACCTCAAGCGTTCTTAATGTGGCGTTCCTTAGTGTAATTTGATGTACTGTCAACAAGGGCTCCACCCTCTGATAACTTTAACTATCCATTATTTCCAGATTTCTATTAATTGCAATGTGAGTGAAATAGTCTGTGTTTGAATGGTGTGGGCGTACGTACCCCAACAACAGAATGGTGTGGGTGTTTCCCAACAACAGGATTGGTCAGCTCAGAGAAAGCAGGGCGGTAGCTCCTCCCCCTCTCTCTGCAAGTCTATCGTTAGGGTTAAGGCAAGGGTCCGTTTAACATGTTGACTAGTTGGGATGTGGTCAGAAAAGTCCCTTAAGTCGCTGCCGTCCCACAGTCTGTTGACAGATGCTATGATACCAGGAGTTTACAGAAATGTTGGCAAGTCGATTTATTTGGTTTGCTTAGCGAGCAAGCTAGAGGGATCTGAAGACTGATAACTATGTCTGAGGACATTTCACCATCCTCATGATCAACCCTGTCTACCATCCAACTCACCATGATCAACCCTGTCTACCAGCCAACTCACCATCACCATGATCAACCCTGTGCTACCAGCCAACTCACCATCACCATGATCAACCCTGTCTACCAGCCAACTCACCATGATCAACCCTGTCTACCATCCAGCTCACCTTATTTTGAAATGACATGATATTGTTTGGCAGAATGAACACAGTATAGTGAATATTTTCCCAAACTGCGTTACCCACTCCAGTCAGCAGATGACGATGTGAGTCTTTCAAGAGCTGTTTCCTCCAGTGGACAGGACGCTTTTTCAACAACAATACGGACTCATCAGCCGCCTCGGTAGCTTGCTAGCAAACAAACAAACCACAAAGTTTGCTGCTTCAGTGTTTTTAGATATTTTTCTCAGATGTTACTATGGTATACTGAAGTATAATTACAAGCATTCCATAAGTGTCAAAGGCTTTTATTGACAATTACATTAAGTTTATGCAATTAGTTAATATTTGCAGTGTTGACCCTTCTATTTCAAGACCTCTGCAATGGCATGCTGTCAATTAACTTCTGGGCCACATCCTGACTGATGGAAGCCCATTTTTGCCTAATCAATGCTTGGAATTTGTCAGAATTGGTGGGTTTTTGTTTGTCCACCCGCCTCTTGAGGATTGACCACAAGTTCTCAATGGGATTAAGGTCTGGGGAGTTTCCTGGCCCATGGACCCAACATTTCGATGTTTTGTTCCCCGAGCCACATAGTTATCACTTTTGCCTTATGGCAAGGTGCTCCATCATGCTGGAAAATGCATTGTTCGTCACCAAACTGTTCTTGGATGGTTGGGAGAAGTTGCTCTCTGAGGATGTGTTGGTACCATTCTTAATTCATGGCTGTGTTCTTAGGCAAAATTGTGAGTGAGCCCACTCCCTTGGCTGAGAAGCAACCCCACACATGAATGGTCTCAGGATGCTTTACTGTTGGCATGACACAGGACTGATGGTAGCGCTCACCTTGTCTTCTCCGGACAAGCTTTTTTCCAAACAATCGGAAAGGGGATTCATCAGAGAAAATGACTTTACCCCAGTCCTCAGCAGTTCAATCCCTGTACCTTTTGCAGAATATCAGTCTGTCCCTGATGTTTGTTTTTTGCACAATTGGTGGCTGACTAAATACTTTTTTTCCCCACTGTGCAAATTGCCATCATAAAAACTGAGGCAGCAGACTTTGTGAAAATGTATATTTGTGTAATTCTCAACTTTTGACCACGACTGTATATTAACAGCAGGGTTTTAAACACAGTCTGTGTGCTTACTAGTTATTACATGTCATATACAGTTGAAGTCGGAAGTTTACATACACTTAGGTTGGAGTCATTAAAAGTCGTTTTTTCAACCACTTTACAAATTTCTTGTTAACAAACTTTAGTTTTGGCAAGTCGGTTAGGACATCTACTTTGTGCATGACAACAATTCTTTAAAAACAGATTATTTCACTTATAATTCACTAAATCACAATTCCAGTGGGTCAGAAGTTTACATACACTTAGTTGACTGTGCCTTTAAACAGCTTGGAAAATTCCAGAAAATGATGTCATGGCTTTAGAAGCTTCTGATAGGCTAATGTACATAATTTGAGTCAATTGGAGGTGTACCTGTGGATGTATTTCCAGGCCTACCTTCAAACTCAGTGCCTCTTTGCTTGACATCATGAGAAAATGAAAATAAATCAGCCAAGACCTCAGAAAAAGAATTGTAGACCTCCACAAGTCTGGTTCATCCTTAGGAGCAATTTCCAAACACCTGAAAGTAGCACATTCATCTGTACAAACAATAGTACGCATGTATAAACACCATGGGACCACGCAGCTGTCATACCGCTCAGGAAGGAAACACGTTCTGTCTCCTAGAAATGAACGTACTTTGGTGCGAAAAGTGCAAATCAATCCCAGAAAAACAGCAAAGGACCTTGTGAAAATGCTGGACAGATACAAAAGTATCTATATCCACAGTAAAACGAGTCCTATATCAACATAACCTGAAAGGCCGCTCAGCAAGGAAGAAGCCACTGCTCCAAAACCGCCATGAAAAAGCCAGACTACGGTTTGTAACTGCACATGGGGACAAAGATCGTACTTTTTGGAGAAATGTCCTCTGCTCTGATGAAACAAAAATAGAACTGTTTGGCCTTAATGACCATCGTTATGTTTGGAGGAAAAGGGGGTAGGGGGGGGGTTGCTTGCAAGCCGAAGAACACCATCCCAACCGTGAAGCACGGCGATGGAAGCATCATGCTGTGGGGGTGATTTGCTGCAGGAGGGACTGGTGCACTTCACAAAATGGATGGCATCATGAGGAAGGAAAATTATGTGGATATATTGAAGCAACATCTCAAGACATCAGTCAGGAAGTTAAAGCTTGGTCGCAAATAGGTCTTCCAAATGGACAATGACCCCAAGCATACTACCAAAGTTGTGGTAAAATGGCTTAAGGACAACAAAGTCAAGGTATTGGAGTGGCCATCACAAAGCCCTGACCTCAATCCTATAGAACATTTGTGGGCAGAACTGAAAAAGCATTTTCGAGCAAGGAGGCCTACAAACCTAACTCAGTTACACCAGCTCTGTCAGGAGGATTGGGCCAAAATTCACCCAACTTATTGTGGGAAGCTTGTGGAAGGCTACACGTAAAGTTTGACCCAAGTTAAACAATTTAAAGGCAATGCTAGCAAATACTAATTGAGTGTATGTAAACTTCTGACCCACTGGGAATGTGATGAAAGAAATATAAGCTGAAATAAATCATTCTCTCTACTATTATTCTGACATTTCACATTCTTAAAATAAAGTGGTGATCCTAACTGATCTAAGACAGGGAATTTTTACTAGGATTAAATGTCAGGAATTGTGAAAAACTGAGTTTAAATACATTGGGCTAAGGTGTATTTAAACATCCGACTTAAACTGTATATTTTGTTAGTCAGCTAGCTTGTTACGATAGCATTAGCGTAGTGCTAAGCTAGTTTTAAACACAACAAACATACAAACCAAAACATTGGCGCTATTTTGACCATTTTGTGTATATTAACAGCAGAGTTATAAACACACAGTCTGTGTTCTTACTAGTCATATATATATGTTGTTATTCAGCTAGCTTGTTAAGATAGCCTAGCACTGCGCTAATGCTAATTAACTAGCTAGCCAACTAACGTCCACAACCATGAGCTCAATAAGCTACTCGCCCCGTACAAAAGAAGAGGTCTGCTGGTCGTAGAAAGAAGCTCTGGGGCTGAACATTGTCGGGAAAGAGGAAGAGGAGGATATCACAGTGAAAGGAGAGGAGGGGGAGATGACTGTCACAGTGAAAGGAGGAGGAGATGACTGTTACAGTGAAAGGGGAGGAGGGGGAGATGACTGTCACAGTGAAAGGAGAGAAGGAGGGTGAAGAGGGTGGATATCTGATTAACAGCAGTGAGTTTTAACTATCCCAAAGCCTAGGACCAAGAGGCATGGAGAGGCAGCCTTTAGTTACTATGCCTCCCAGCCTCTGGAATAGCCAGAGAACCTGAGGGGGAAGGAAACTGGCATTTTTAAAAATAGATCTTAAAACACACCTTTTTAGTGGTGCTTTTCCTCAGGATGCTTTTTAGTCGTGCATTTTTTATTGTAATTCTTTAGTTTTGTATCCTCTTATATTTGTGTAGTAAATATTTAGTTTTATTTTAATTGTTTTTATTAGTATTTTTTCCTGTGAAGCACATTGTGTTCCATTCCATGTCTGAAATGTGCTGTATAAACAAAGCTTGATTTGATTCTCTATGGTGTTATTAGAGCCCTAATATTTTAGTTAGGCCTGTAAGGTAAGATAGACTGATATGATTGAAATCTCTATGGTGTTATTGAATTTAAACAACAAGGCACTCAACCCCGTGGATTATTGTGATCAACTAAGAGCTGTTCTCTAACATGACGTGAAGAGCAAATAACACAACTAAGAGCTGTTTGTATTGGAGATTTTTAGTTAACTACTTAGACAACGTAATAAACCAATTATATGATTTATACAGTTTTGTAGAATGAAACGCTTTTATGCCCTATATGCCTATGGATTAAGAACCAATTAAAGGGTTTAAAAAGAGCCATGATGAAATGGCTCTATAGGTATTTTTCCATTACAGATATTATAATATGCTTAGCAATAGTAGAGACATTTCTTTAGTGCAAATGCTGTGCTTCTGATAAATGATGGTTCCCTCCTGCTCCCTGCATCTGGTCTGGGCCTGTAGTCAAGGACATGGGATGTAGATAAACTTCAGGAACAGATACACCTGTATTGTAGTAACGGAACTAACGTTATCACTTGTTTGTGCGCTATGACCCGATACACATAGACACAAGAAGAAACCATAGTGGCTCAAGGTCAAGGGAGGGTGGCTGTTTGGATAAAGAGGGGGTTCCGATATGATATGAAAAGGAGACCAAGCAGACATGGGGATAGACAGGAAAGAAGCTAGACAAAGAAACCATAGTTGCTCCGATATGATATGAAATGATGAAGCTGTATAAAAAGAGAGCTCCAAGTCTGGGACGGCAGTTGCTCTGCAGACCAGCTCGGCTCTATTGCTTGTGAAATAAAGTCTATCTTGATTCTACAAAAACTCTGAAAGTACTTTGTTTGTTTTAATAAGTATAGGGATAATTTAATACAACAATAGCAGCTAAATAGCCGCTAAATACTGTATATACAGTGCCTTCAGAAGTATTTATACCCCTTCCACTTTTTCAATTTTTGTTGTTACAACCCTGAATTTAAAATGGATTAAATTGAGATTCATTTAGTCACTTGTATGAACACAATACCCCAAAATATCAAAGTGGAATCATGTTTTTCGAAACAAATTAATTAAAAAAGAAAGGCTGAAATGTCTTGAGTTAATAAGAATTCAACCTATTTGTTATTACAAGCCTCAGAAAGTTCAGGAGTAACATTTTTCTCAACAAGTCACATAATAAGTTGCATGGACTCACTCTGTGTGCAATAATAGTGTTTAACATGATTTTTAAATGACTACCTCATCTCCGTAACCCAATTATCTGTAATGTCTCTCAGTCGAGCAGTGAATTTCAAACACAGATTCAACCACAAAGACCAGGGAAGTTTTCCAATGCCTCGCAAAGAAGGACACCTATGGGTAGACGACATTGAATATCCCTTCATTCATTACACTTTGGATGGTGTATCAATATACCCAGCCTCTACAAAGATAGAGACATCCTTCCTAACTCAGTTGCCGGAGAGGAAGGAAACCATTCAGGGATTTCACCATGAGGCTAATTTTGACTTTTAAACAGTTACAGAGTTTAATGGCTGTGATAGGAGAAAACTGAGAATGGATCAACAACATTGTAGTTAATCCACAATACTAACCTAAATGACAGAGTGAAAAGAAGGAAGCCTGTACAGAATAAAGTTATTCCAAAACATGCATCCTGTTTGCAACAAGGAACTAAAGTAATAATGCAAAAAAATTTGGCAAAGCAATTAAGTTTTTGTCCTGAATACAAAGTGTTATGTTAGGGACAAATCCAATCCAACACAGTACTGAGTACCACTCTTCAAATGTTCAAGCTTAGTGGTGGCTGCATCATGTTATGGGTATGCTTGTAATCGTTAAGGATATATTCACCTGTCACCAAATAATTGATTAAAACACACTGTTTTGCAATGAAGGTCTACAGTAGCCTCAACAGCACTGTACGATAGCACAACTCTCTTCCATAGACTACACAGTAATTATGACAACTTCCGGAGGAAGTCCTCCAAGCTATCAGAGCTCTTGCAGCATGAACTGACATGTTTTCCACCCAATCAAAGGATCAGATAATTCATCTAGTACTGAAAAAACAAGCTAAAGCTAGCTAGCTAGCACTGCAGTGCGTAAAATGTGGTGAGTAGTTGACTCAAAGAGAGAGAAAGACAATAGTTTAGCAGTTTTCAACAAACTAATTTATTCAAAAATGAAGGAGAAGGAAGAGAGAGAGAATTCATCATTTCTTTTCACTTTCAGTTTCACTTACTTAGCTAGCAAATGCAGCTGGCTAGTTTAGTTACTCAAACACCCTGCTCCAACAGAGGGATGCTATGTTAGCTAGCTGGCTAGTTTAGTTACTCAAACACCCGGCTCCAACAGAGGGATGCTATGTTAGCTAGCTGGCTAGTTTAATTACTCAAACACCCTGCTCCAACAGAGGGATGCTATGTTAGCTAGCTGGCTAGTTTAGTTACTCAAACACCCGGCTCCAACAGAGGGATGCTATGTTAGCTAGCTGGCTAGTTTAATTACTCAAACACCCTGCTCCAACAGAGGGATGCTATGTTAGCTAGCTGGCTAGTTTATTTACCCAAACACCCGGCTCAAACAGAGGGATGCTATGTTAGCTAGCTGGCTAGTTTAGTTACTCAAACACCCGGCTCAAACAGAGGGATGCTATGTTAGCTAGCTGGCTAGTTTAGTTACTCAAACACCCGGCTCCAACAGAGGGATGCTATGTTAGCTAGCTGGCTAGTTTAGTTACTCAAACACCCGGCTCAAACAGAGGGATGCAATGTTAGCTAGCTGGCTATGACTATCCAACACAACACTGGAACTCTTCCAAGTCAAGGTAAGCTTTTGGTTTTATTAATTTATTGCCACCAGGCCCACCGGTGTAAGTGCTAAACTGCTTACTGACTGTACACTGTAACGTTATTGCATGATTATAGCAGATATACTTTTTTATTGTAATTTTTTATTTAATCTTTATTTAACTAGGCAAGTCAGTTAAGAACAAATTCTTATTTACAATGACGGCCTACACCGGCCAAACCCGGACGACGCTGGGCCAATTGTGCGCCGCCCTATGGGACTTCCAATCACGGCCGGTTGTGATACAGCCTGGAATCGAACCAGGGGGTCTGTAGTGACTTTTCAAGCACTGAGATGCAGTGCCTTAGACCGCTGCGGCACTCTTGAGCCCATTATTATCTATGTTGACTATGACTTTACTTTAGCTAATATGGTGACAACGATGTAGGCTGTGTGTAGCAGTTATGATATGGTTTGGTTTGGAAAGGTTTTTTCGCATTGTCACATACAGCTGATGTGGTTTGCATTGAAGTCCAGAAGCGAAGGGAAAATGTGAGAGGAGGAGAGCGTATGGATGCGAGAAGGAATACAACGTGGCTGCTATGAAAGTGAACTGTGTGATCAGAGGTGTATTCATTCTGCCGATTCTGTTGAAAAACTTTTCTTAAACGGAACAAAACCGCGATAAACGTACCTGAATTTGTCCAATAGAAACTCTCTTGTCACTGTATGTCACCTCAAATGTTTATCTCGACCTGTGTTAAAAGGCACTGACAGCCGCTGTTTGGGTGGTGGACCATTCTTGGTACACATGGGAAACGGTTGAGCTGGAAAAACATAGCAGCGTTGCAGTTCTTGACACAAACCGGTGCGCCTGGCACCTACTACCATACCCCGTTCAAAGGCACTTAAATATTTTGTCTCCCCCATTCACCCTCTGAATGGCACACATACACAATCCATGTCTCATTTGTCTCAAGGCTTAAACATCCTTCTTTAACCGGTCTCCTCCCCTTCATTTACACTGATTGAAGTGGATTTAACAAGTGACATCAATAGTTGGATCATAGCTTTCACTTGGATTCACCTAGTCAGTCTATGTAATGGAAGGAGAAGGTATTCTTAATGTTTTGTATACTCAGTGTATATCACTACAGATAATCAAGTGCTATTTGCATGTGATGCATTTGCTCTATTGTTTACAGGATGATTTGTATCTTATAGAGTGTGGCTTTAAGGGAATATTATGGTCACTTCTAGATAAAAACGAATGTGAAAAATGAACAGAGAATGTGTATTAACACACTACCTATTCATAGAAGTATTTATTAATCAAATTCAATCAATCACATTTTATTTATAAAGCACTATTTACATCAGCAGATGTCACAAAGTGCTATACAGAAACCCAGCCTAAAACCCCAAACAGCAGCAATGCAGATGTAGAAGCACGTGGCTAGGAAACACTCCCTAGAAAGGCAGAAACCTACAGAGGAACCAGGCTCTGAGGGGTGGCCAGTCCCCTTCTGGCTGTGCCTGGTAGAGAGGAACCAGGCTCTGAGGGGTGGCCAGTCCCCTTCTGGCTCTGCCTGGTGGAGATTATAACAGTACATGGCCATTAAGGCCAGATTTTTCTCCAAGATGTTCAAACGTTCATAGATGACCAGCAGGGTCAAATAATAATCACAGTAGCTGTAGATGTTGCAACAGGTCAGTACATCAGGAGTAAACATCACTTGGCTTTTCATAGCCGGGCATTTAGAGGTTGAAATAGCAGGTGCGGTAGAGAGAGAGAGAGTTGAAAACAGCAGGTCTGGGACAAGGTAGCACGTCCGGTGAACAGGTCAGGGTTCCATAGCCGCAGGCAGAAGAGTGGAAACTGGAGCAGCAGCACGACCAGGTGGACTGGGGACAGCAAGGAGTCATCAGGCCAGGTAGTCCTGAGGCATGGTCCTAGGGCTCAGGTCCTCCGGGATGGGAGGGAGAGAGGGAGAGAGAGATAATTAGAGGGAGCATACTTCAATTCACACAGGACACTGGATAAGACAGGAGAATAACACCAGATATAAGAGACTGAACCTAGCCCCCCGGCACATAGACTATTGGAGCATAGATACTGGAGGCTGAGACAGGGAGGTTCGGGAGACACTGTGGCCCCATCCGATGATACCCCCAGACAGGGCCAACCAGGCAGGATATAACCCCACCCACTTTGCCAAAGCACAGCCCCCACACCACCAGAGGGATATCAACAGACCACCAACCTACTACCCTGAGACAAGGCTGAGTATAGCCCACAAAGATCTCCTCCACTGGACGAGCCCGAGGGAGCAACAAACCAGACAGGAAGATAATGTCAGTTACTCAACCCAATCAAGTGATGCACCCCTCTTAGGGACGGTGAGAGATAGGAACCTAAATCTAAATATTCATATTAAGCTTCTACGTCTGTGTACAGGAAAGTCTTATTTGTAAGACGTAAGAGAAAATATATCAGCTTATTGTTAAATTATTACGACATTCTTTGCCAATACGAACGATGTAGTCAATATTGTTTCCAAACTGCGTTACCCACTCCAGTCAGCAGATGGCGATGTGAGTCTTTCAGGTGATGATTCTTGCGTGACGTATAATGGACTGGACGGGACTCTTCTTCAGCAACAACCACACGGCTACTCTTTCAACCATCTCAGTAGCTTGCTAGCCAACATAAAACCGAAAGATTGAGGCTTTAGACCATGTTTATGTACATTAGCTAATCTCAGTGTTTTAAACACATTTCTTTTGACGTAACATTATCTACTGGTTAACTTTAACCTAATTTGCAAACTTGTTAAATATTGATACTGAGCCTAGCACTAGGCTAGTCGCTAATGCTAACTAGCTAGCTAACTAGCTAACATCCCTGACCATGAGCTCACTAAACTACTCCTCCCCTGCTAAAGAAGAGGAGGTCTGGTGTATGGAGAAAGGAGCTCTGGGGCTGAACATTGCCGTGAAACAAGAAGAGGAGGATGTTACAGTGAAAGGAGAGAAAGATCCGTTTGGAGTGAAAGAGGAAGAGGGGATAGAGGCTGTCACAGTGGAAGAGGAGGAGGTAGAAGCTTTCAGAATGATAAAGGAGGAAGAGGACGCTGGTGTATTGAAAGAAGAAGAGGAGGATGTTATAGTGAAAAAAGAGGAAGAACCTTTTAGAGAGGAAGAGGATGGTATCTCAATAAAGGTGAAGAAGGAAGACATTTTTGGAGTGAAAGAGCAGGAGGAGGAGACAGAAGATCAGATTAACACCAGTGAGTACTGTCTTAAAAACAGGGGCACAAACTATGCAGTTCTTGAACTAATGTGTGGTTTTTAAGGGGCATTCTACTGAAGTTATATACTTCAATATGTTGTTCAGTACTGTTTAAATTGTTAAAGGTTCAATGTGCAATTGGTACATATATTTTTTGGACTTTTAAATTAGCTTTAATTAATTCTCCATGTGGTCTACATTAAAGTGCACCTCATCTAATATAACAGGCTTTTAAAATTCAAAATTGGTGCTTAATTTCTACTTAAAATATCAAATGGACGCAAAAGGCACCCAATTTGTGGAACTACCTTTTCACATTTGCATCATAAACAATATTTTATGAAATCGTGATGAAAGTGGCCATTTTAGGCCCTGTTTAGATATATTAATGCCTATTGTAAGACCCTATGATTGCAATAGAAGATAATACGTTTACCATCTGTTTGATGTTCTCATTCACACAGGAGAGAGACATGACTATCATGGATCCACTGGGGAGCCTCAACAACATCCTGATGCTGACGAGGCAGAGAAGAGTCTCTCCAGATCAGAACACCAGATGGTACAGCTTGGTCTGGTCTAGCATACAGCTTGCTCTATCGGGGGCTGGGCTGGGTTTCTGTAAAGCACCTCATGACAACAGTGACATCAGCATCCATAATGATATGTGTCTGTGTCCCCTCTATATGGTTACCAGGACAACGCTAGCCCTTCCTCCCTCCCAGAGTCCCCGTGTCGTACCTCTCCCAGTAGCACCTTACTGCTGGGTCTGAAGAGGTTGTCTGTGCGGCTGGTGGACTGCAGGAAAACAACGGGGCTGAGTGGAACTGTGAGAGGAGGAGAAGAGAAGAAAGGAGCAGATTTTACTCATCAAAGTAAGTGCTGTAGTTTAGTTTGAACAAATAAAATAGATCTGCCCACTGGTATCTGTTACCAGGACAACCAGCAGAGTTCTGTTAGTTGACATGAAGATAGACTGGTATCTGTTACCAGGACAACCAGCAGAGTTCTGTTAGTTGACACGAAGATAGACTGGTGGATATGGTTGTTATGAATATCATAACACTGAAAAAGGATTCTGCCAATGAAAAGAGAGAAACCAATAGACTATATAAAACCTTGATGAAAGTTAGATTTAGAGAGAACGTTTCAAGATGATCCAATATAAGGTGCATGTTTTACAAAAACATTTCCTAAAAACATTAGCTAATTTTCCCCCAACATCGGACACCCCCTAACTTCGGACACTCTAGTGGTTGGAGGACTAAATCACCTCGAGTTCGACGTTTAAATGGACTGGAAAATAACTGTACGTTTTGCGACTAACGACACCCTTCTAGCTAGCTGACCACCGATTTTCATTGCTATTTTTGTAAGTTAAGTTCGGTTTGCATATTGTAAAATTTGACGGCGCGACAGACCACACATCATTTAATATCCAACTTTTTACCTCTGAAATATAGCTAACGCATTTTCTAATGTTACTAGCTTAGTTGCTAAATGTTGATAGAACTGCTAAGACAGCAAAAAGGAAAGAAATTGTAAGCGTTAGATAATACATATCACGAAAACAGCTGAATGTTGTCAAGCTTTACCTTTTCAGAATTGGAGTCCTCTGACGGAGGCGTTTTGCACAATCTGCAAAAATGTATTTGGAATTTTGAACCATTAACTTTTTGACACCTATCACTGTTGGCTATGTTTCATCTTACAACAGCTACATAGAGGCAGTATTTAGTCAAATTTTACAATGTATGCATCAATATGAAACTAATTGGGACACTCATTTTCATTACAGATAACATCAAACAAAAAACGTGGGTACATTTTCAGTTAATGTGAAAACTTTCATCACCTTTCAATGCCTTAGCTCTGAAATGTAAATGTTTATACATATTCAGATTGAGTTATCTGTCTAAAATGTGTATAGTATGCCAAGTTATTTAGCTACATGTATTTACCACCACAGCATGGAGAAAGTCAAGAGGAAGCAGTGGAGTGAGGTGGATATGTTCCATGCCATGGAGGACTGCGGGGCAGGGATGGCTATCCGCCATGCTGCCAAGGTTAGGCATCTTTTGTTTTTAGGAGATTACCATGTGTATGTGAATTTTATCTGCTAGTAACAGTTTTATTTTCTTATCTACCAAGGTACATGGTGTACCTCGGCAGACCCTGGCGTACAGGCTGAGCGGCCGGGGGACCCATGTTTGTCGCCGTGGACCACCCACATTGCTTGCACCAGAGGATGAAAATTCTCTGGTGCAGTACTGTATCTACTGCGCCAGCCATGGGTTCCCCTTCACCAGACAGAGGCTGATGAAATACGCCGACAAAATACGCAGGTATTTGGTGTTCTATGTATGTAGATTGGTGGACTGACTGTTCTCAATGTGTGTGATGTAAATGTGGATGTGTATGGTGATGCCAAAACAAACATTTTCATCCTGGATGGACAATTATACATTATATTCTATTGTAGGTTTCGGCACCCAGGGGAAACAATCCCACCACTGGGGAAGAGGTGGTGGGAATTGTTCAGGAAGAGGCACAAGAACCTGAGCATAAGGAGGCTGGACACCCTGGACAGGGGGAGAGCTGAGTGTGCATCACCACTGCCAGTGCCTCCCAGTGTGCAACACCTGTAGGAGCCGCCGGAGTCCCCAGCTGCAGAAGAAGGCCACGTGCCTACTCTCCCGGCCACACCATCGTTGGCCCCTCAACCCCACCATTACAAACACCAGCTCCTCCAAGCCATTGTCGGCGGTTTTGTCCACCACCACCACGATGCACCCCCGTCCCCCGTCTGTCACCACCAACACGGCCTCCTCTGGACCAACTGCCTCCTACGTCTCCCCTGGTCACACCACCATAGCAGCCTCGTATGGGAAGTGGAGTGGTCTGCTATTGGCCGGTTATAAAATGGCCCATAACTGTAACACTAGCAGAGATCCTGGACCTGATATATCCTTACAGTATATTATGTTCAACAATATATAGAAAAATAATCTAAAATGTTATATTTTCAATATTCATTTTTATGTTTTTCAATATTAATAAATTAATGTAATTCATTTTTTTACTAAATTAAAATACTGCTCATATTACAGGTCAAGTGGTAAAGATTAATATGACCCATTGTTGCTTTGTAGCCTGTAGCATCTAATGATGAAACATTATGGAGTCTTAAAGGAGGACTGTAGCATCTAATGATGAAACATTATGGAGTCTTAAAGGAGGACTGTAGCATCTAATGATGAAACATTATGGAGTATTAAAGGAGGACTGTAGCATCTAATGATGAAACATTATGGAGTCTTAAAGGAGGACTGGAGCATCTAATGATGAAACATTATGGAGTCTTAAAGGAGGACTGTAGCATCTAATGATGAAACATTATGGAGTCTTAAAGGAGGACTGTAGCATCTAATGATGAAACATTATGGAGTCTTAAAGGAGGACTGTAGCATCTAATGATGAAACATTATGGAGTCTTAAAGGAGGACTGTAGCATCTAATGATGAAACATTATGGAGTCTTAAAGGAGGACTGTAGCATCTAATGATGAAACATTATGGAGTCTTAAAGGAGGACTGTAGCATCTAATGATGCAACATTATGGAGTCTTAAAGGAGGCCTGTAGCATCTAATGATAAAACATTATGGAGTCTTAAAGGAGGACTGTAGCATCTAATGATGAAACATTATGGAGTCTTAAAGGAGGACTGTAGCATCTAATGATGAAACATTATGGAGTCTTAAAGGAGGACTGTAGCATCTAATGATGAAACATTATGGAGTCTTAAAGGAGGACTGTAGCATCTAATGATGAAACATTATGGAGTCTTAAAGGAGGACTGTAGCATCTAATGATGAAACATTATGGAGTCTTAAAGGAGGACTGTAGCATCTAATGATGAAACATTATGGAGTCTTAAAGGAGGACTGTAGCATCTAATGATGAAACATTATGGAGTCTTAAAGGAGGACTGTAGCATCTAATGATGAAACATTATGGAGTCTTAAAGGAGGCCTGTAGCATCTAATGATAAAACATTATGGAGTCTTAAAGGAGGACTGTAGCATCTAATGATGAAACATTATGGAGTCTTAAAGGAGGACTGTAGCATCTAATGATGAAACATTATGGAGTCTTAAAGGAGGACTGTAGCATCTACTGATGAAACATTATGGAGTCTTAAAGGAGGACTGTAGCATCTAATGATGAAACATTATGGAGTCTTAAAGGAGGCCTGTAGCATCTAATGATGAAACATTATGGAGTCTTAAAGGAGGACTGTAGCATCTAATGATGAAACATTATGGAGTCTTAAAGGAGGACTGTAGCATCTAATGATGAAACATTATGGAGTCTTAAAGGAGGCCTGGAGCATCTAATGATGAAACATTATGGAGTCTTAAAGGAGGACTGTAGCATCTAATGATGAAACATTATGGAGTCTTAAAGGAGGACTGTAGCATCTAATGATGAAACATTATGGAGTCTTAAAGGAGGCCTGTAGCATCTAATGATGAAACATTATGGAGTCTTAAAGGAGGACTGTAGCATCTAATGATGAAACATTATGGAGTCTTAAAGGAGGACTGTAGCATCTAATGATGAAACATTATGGAGTCTTAAAGGAGGACTGTAGCATCTAATGATGAAACATTATGGAGTCTTAAAGGAGGACTGTAGCATCTAATGATGAAACATTATGGAGTCTTAATGGAGGACTGTAGCATCTAATGATGAAACATTATGGAGTCTTAAAGGAGGCCTGTAGCATCTAATGATGAAACATTATGGAGTCTTAAAGGAGGACTGTAGCATCTAATGATGAAACATTATGGAGTCTTAAAGGAGGACTGTAGCATCTAATGATGAAACATTATGGAGTCTTAAAGGAGGACTGTAGCATCTAATGATGAAACATTATGGAGTCTTAAAGGAGGACTGTAGCATCTAATGATGAAACATTATGGAGTCTTAAAGGAGGACTGTAGCATCTAATGATGAAACATTATGGAGTATTAAAGGAGGCTTCACCTACAGATGAAACATTATGGAGTCTTAAAGGAGGCCTGTAGCATCTAATGATAAAACATTATGGAGTCTTAAAGGAGGACTGTAGCATCTAATGATGAAACATTATGGAGTCTTAAAGGAGGACTGTAGCATCTAATGATGAAACATTATGGAGTCTTAAAGGAGGACTGTAGCATCTAATGATGAAACATTATGGAGTCTTAAAGGAGGACTGTAGCATCTAATGATGAAACATTATGGAGTCTTAAAGGAGGACTGTAGCATCTAATGATGAAACATTATGGAGTCTTAAAGGAGGACTGTAGCATCTAATGATTAAACATTATGGAGTCTTAAAGGAGGACTGTAGCATCTAATGATTAAACATTATGGAGTCTTAAAGGAGGACTGTAGCATCTAATGATGAAACATTATGGAGTCTTAAAGGAGGACTGTAGCATCTAATGATGAAACATTATGGAGTCTTAAAGGAGGCCTGTAGCATCTAATGATAAAACATTATGGAGTCTTAAAGGAGGACTGTAGCATCTAATGATGAAACATTATGGAGTCTTAAAGGAGGACTGTAGCATGTAATGATAAAACATTATGGAGTCTTAAAGGAGGCCTGTAGCATCTGATGATGAAACATTATGGAGTCTTAAAGGAGGACTGTAGCATCTAATGATGAAACATTATGGAGTCTTAAAGGAGGACTAGGATGAAAAGGGAAAGGAAAGGGCATATCTAGTCAGTCACAGCTGAATGCATTCACTCTAAATGTGTCTTTCTCATTTAACCCAACCCATCTGAATCAGAGAGGTGCGGGGGCTGCCTTAATCGAAGTTCCACGTCATCCGCGTCCGAGGAGCATTTGTTGTTGGGGGATAACTGCTTTGCTCAAGTGCAGAACGGCAGACCTTTCCACCTTGCGGGCGTGGGGATTCGAACCAGTGACCTTTCGGTTACTGGCCCAACACTCTTAACCGTTAGTCTACAAATGTTCCAACTTCAATTAATTATTTCTCAATGATGCTTTAAAGGAGAAGTTTACCCAAAATCCAGAAACTCTGAAGTGATTCCATACTATGAAACCAGTTCAGTGGAGTTTGCCCTCTCTCCCTGTAGTGCTGTACTGAAACAGCTTCAAACACGTATCACGTGACGTTGCTGAATGCAGGCCAAGCTCTGCTACTTTGCCAGTTAATTTGGTATTTTATTAAAGCTATGGCCTTTGGCTTTCACCTGGAATTGTTTATTTATGTCTGAGGAAAAAAAGTTTTTCAATCAATAAAACATATACAAAAATATGATTATCATAGTGAATTCATGACATCTGAATGAACAAGCCTTTTCATACTTTATAATATAGTGCTTTCGGAAAGTATTCAGACCCCTCGACCTTTTCCGTATTCTTTTACGGTGCAGCCTGATTCTAAAATGGATTAAAAATAATTTTTCACTCATCAATCTACACACAATACTCCTTAATGACAGAAACAAAACAGGTTTTTATACATTTTTGCAAATATATATTTAAAAAAAGATACCTTATTTAAATAAGTATTCAGACGTTTTGATATGACACTCGAAATTGAGCTGAGGTGCATCATGTTTCCATTGATCATCCTTGAGATGTTTCTACAACTTACCTGTGGTAAATTCAATGGATTGGACATGATTTGGAAAGGCACACACCTGTTTATAAAAGGTCCCACAGTTGACAAACGCATGTCAGAGCAAATACCAAGCCATGAGGTCAAAGGAATTGTCCTTAGAGCTCCGAGACAGGATTGTGTCACGGCACAGATCTGGGGAAGTGTACCAAAACATTTCTGCAGCATTGAAGGTCCCCAAGAACACAGTGGCCAACATCATTCTTAAAAGGAAGACCTTTGGAACCACCAAGACTCTTCCTAGAGCTGGGCGCCTGGCAACACTGAGAACACTCTAGGCTGTAATCGCTGCTAAAGGTGCTTCAACAAAGTACTGAGTAAAGGGTCTCAATATTTACGTAAATGTGACATTTCAGGTTTTCTTTTTGAAAAAAGGTGAAAAAATTCATACAAACCTGTTTTTTGCTTTGACATTTATGGGGTGTTGTGTATAGATTGATGAGGGGGAAATGAAACAATTTAAAATATCTACAGTGAGGGGAAAAAAGTATTTGATCCCCTGCTGATTTGGTACGTTTGCCCACTGACAAAGAAATGATCAGTCTATCATTTTAATGGTAGGTTTATTTGAACAGTGAGAGACAGAATAACAACAAAAAAATCCAGAAAAACACATGTCAAAAATGTTATAAATTGATTTGCATTTTAATGAGGGAAATAAGTATTTGACCCCTCTGCAAAACATGACTTAGTACATTGGCAAAACCCTTGTTGGCAATCACAGAGGTCAGATGTTTCTTGTAGTTGGCCACCAGGTTTGCACACATCTCAGGAGGGATTTTGTCCCACTCCTCTTTGCAGATCTTCTCCAAGTCATTAAGGATTCGAGGCTGACGTTTGGCAACTCGAACCTTCAGCTCCCTCCACAGATTTACTATGGGATTAAGGTCTGGAGACTGACTAGGCCACTCCAGGACCTTAATGTGCTTCTTCTTGAGCCACTCCTTTGTTGCCTTGGCCGTGTGTTTTGGGTCATTGTCATGCTGGAATACCCATCCACGACCCATTTTCAATGCCCTGGCTGAGGGAAGGAGGTTCTCACCCAAGATTTGACGGTACATGGCCCCATCCATCGTCCCTTTGATGCGGTGAAGTTGGCCTGTCCCCTTAGCAGAAAAACACCCCCAAAGCATAATGTTTCCACCTCCATGTTTGATGGTGGGGATGGTGTTCTTGGGGTCATAGGCAGCATTCCTCCTCCTCCAAACACAGCAAGTTGAGTTGATTCCAAAGAGCTCGATTTTGGTCTCATCTGACCACAACACTTTCACCCAGTTCTCCTCTGAATCATTCAGATGTTCATTGGCAAACTTCAGACGGGCCTGTATATGTGCTTTCTTGAGCGGGGGGACCTCGCGGGCGCTGCAGGATTTCAGTCCTTCACGGCGTAGTATGTTACCAATTGTTTTCTTGGTGACTATGGTCCCAGCTGCCTTGAGATCATTGACAAGATCCTCCCGTGTAGTTCTGGGCTGATTCCTCACCGTTCTCATGATCATTGCAACTCCACGAGGTGAGATCTTGCATGGAGCCCCAGGCAGAGGGAGATTGACCACGCTTTTGTGTTTCTTCCATTTGCGAATAATCGCACCAACTGTTGTCTCCTTCTCACCAAGCTGCTTGGCGATGGTCTTGTAGCCTTGTGTAGGTCTACAATCTTGTCCCTGACATCCTTGGAGAGCTCTTTGGTCTTGGCCATGGTGGAGAGTTTGGAATCTGATTGATTGATTGCTTCTGTGGACAGGTGTCTTTTATACAGGTAACAAACTGAGATTAGGAGCACTCCCTTTAAGAGTGTGCTCCTAATCTCAGATCATTACCTGTATAAAAGACACCTGGGAGACATAAATCTTTCTGATTGAGAGGGGGTCAAATACTTATTTAGCTAATTAAAATGCAAATCAATTTATAACATTTCTGACATGCGTTTTTCTGGATGTTTTTGTTATTCTGTCTCTCACTGTTCAAATAAACCTACCATTAAAATTATAGACTGATCATTTCTTTGTCAGTGGGCAAACGTACAAAATCAGCAGGGGATCAAATACTTTTTTCCCCTCACTGTATTTTAGAATAAGGCTGTAACAAAAATGTGTAAAAAGTCAAGGGGTCTGAATACTTTCCGAGAGCATTGTATGTACAGTACTACTCAAACGTTAGGACACAGCACATGCTTTTCCAACAGTCTTGAAGGAGTTCCCACATATGCTGAGCACTTGTTGGCTGCTTTTCCTTCACTCTGCGGTCCATCTCATCCCAAACCATCTCAATTGGGTTGAGGTCGGGGGATTGTGCAGGCCAGGTCATCTGATGCAGCGCTCCATCACTCTCCTTCTTGGTAACATAGCCCTTACACAGCCTGGAGATGTGTTGGGTCATTGTCTTGTTGAAAAACAAATGATAGTCCCACTGAGCCCAAACCAGATGTGATGGCGTATCGCTGCAGAATTCTGTGGTAGCCATGCTGGTTAAGTGTGCCTTGAATTCTAAATATATCACAGACAGTTTCACCAGCAAAGCACCCCCACACCATCACACCACCTCCGTGCTTTACGGTGGGAAATACACATGCAGAGATCATCCGTTCACCCACACCGTGTCTCACGAAGACATGGCGGTTTGAACCAAAAATCTCCAATTTGGACTCCAGACCAAAGGATACATTTCCACCGGTCTAATGTCCATTGCTCGTGTTTCTTGGCCCAAGCAAGTCTCTTCTTCTTATTGGTGTCCTTTAGTAGTGGTTTCTTTGCAGCAATTCGACCATGACGGCCTGATTCAAACAGTCTCCTCTGAACAGTTGATGTTGAGATGTGTCTGTTACTTGAACTCTGTGAAGCATTTATTTGGGCTGCTATTTCTGAGGCTGGTAACTCTAATGAACTTATCCTCTGCAGCAGAGGTAACTCTGGGTCTTCCATTCCTGTGGCGGTCCTCATGAGAGCCAGTTTCATCATAGCGCTTGATGGTTTTTGTGACTGCACTTGAAGAAACTTTAAAAGTTCTTGAAATGTTCCGAATTGACTGACCTTCATGTCGTAAAGTAATGATGGACTGTTGTTTCTCATTGCTTATTTGAGCTGTTCTTGCCGTAATAGGGTTGTCTTCTGTATACCCCCCCTACCTTGTCACAACACAACTGATTGGCTCAAACGCATTAAGAAGGAAATAAATTGCACAAATAAACTTTTAAGAAGGTACACCTGTTAATTGAAATGCATTCCAGGTGACTACTTCATGAAGCTGGATGAGAGAATGCCAAGAGTGTGCAAAGCTGTCATCAAGGCAAAGGGAGGCTATTTGAAGAATCTCAAATATAAAAAATATACTTTGATTTCTTAAAAACTTTTTGGGTTACTACATGATTCCATATGTGTTATTTCATAGTTTTGATATCTTCACTATTATTCTATAATGAAGTTAATATTAAAAATAAATAATTAACCCAGGAAAGAGTAGGTGTTCTAAATCTTTTGACCGGTAGTGTATATTTATTGAACAAAAATATAAATGCAACAATTTCAACGATTTACAGTTCATATAAGCCAACCCTCTTCCTGGAGATCTACTGTCCTGTAGGTTTTCAGTCCAACTCTAATTTAGCATATCTGATTCAGTGTGTTAAGGTCTTGTTGAGCAGCTAATAAGTGGAATCAGGTGTGTTAAATTAGAGCTGGCCTGATAACCCACAGGACGGTACATCTCCAGGAAGAGGGGGGTTGGGCAGCCTTGATATAAGCAAATCAGTCAGTGTAAATAAATTCATTAGGCACTAATCTATGGACTTAACATGACTGGGCAGGGGCACAGCCATTGGTGGGCCTTTTAATATGACTGGGCAGGGGCACAGCCATTGGTGGGCCTTTTAATATGACTGGGAAGGGGCACAGCCATTGGTGGGCCTTTTAATATGACTGGGCAGGGGCACAGCCATTGGTGGGCCTTTTAATATGACTGGGCAGGGGCACAAATTAGTGCACAACATTTGAGAAATAAGCTTTCGTGCGCTTGTAAAAATTCAGGGATCTTTTTTTTCAGCTCATGAAAGATTGGACCAACACTTGCGTTTTATATTTTTAGGAACAAAATATTTCACATTCTTTTTGACTTTACCCAAAATATAATGACATTAGTGATCGTCAAAATGTCAAAAATGTGTGAATGTCTAAATCAGAAAAATTGCCATTTAAAACAGCACGTGTCGGACCCTTTCGACAACAGGGAGATGTTACTGATGTGTCTGTCTCCAATGTAAAAAAAACACAATTACTTTTTAACTTATTTTAGGTTTAAGGAAATGTGTAGGTCGCATTCTGTATCATACCGCTATTAAGGTTATAAATGTAAAACCACCTGGTATCATACCGCTATTAAGGTTATAAATGTAAAACCACCTGGTATCATACAACTATTAAGGTTATAAATGTAAAACCACCTGGTATCATACAACTATTAAGGTTATAAATGTAAAACCACCTGGTATCATACAACTATTAAGGTTATAAATGTAAAACCACCTGGTATCATACCAGGTACAACCGAAAAAGAAAAGCCGCACACTCTAGGAGCTCAGATGCAATAATTGAATATCCTAATAACCAACTGCGAGCAGTGTGGAAAGAGTTTTAGCTGTTTAGGAAGCCTGAAAGGTCATGAACGAATACACACAGGGGAAAAGCCTTACCACTGCTCCCATTGTGGAAAGAGTTTTAGCCATTTAGAAAGCCTGGAAAGACATGAGAGGAAACACAGGGGAGAAGTCTTACCACTGCTCCCGTTGTGGAAAGAGTTTTAATCGGTTAGACAACCTGAAAAGACGAGCAAATACACATAGAAGCGAAGCCACACCACTGCTCCCAGTGTGGAAAGACTTTTAACCAGTTAAGAAAGCTGAAAGAACACAAGAGAATTCACACAGGGGAGAAGCCTTACAAATGTTCAGACTGTGGGAAGAGATATTACTCATCACAGTCACATAAAAAGTATGTGAGAATCCACACAGGAGAGAAGAAGCCTTACTTCTCCTAGTGTGTAAATTGATATTTCACATCACATTGACTTAATTACTTCTCCTAGTGTGTAACATTGACTTAATTACTTCTCCTAGTGTGTAAATTGATATTTAACATCGACTTAAAGTTAATCAGAGAACATACACAGTGCTCCCATTGTCTTATATTGTTGACATGAGAATGTGTTTACTTGTTTATACCATATTAAATGTAATTGTACAAAGTATACTCAAAAATATATTTGTATGTGTTTATTAGAAAACATGAATTGAATATGGAGTGTGTCAGTTTGAATATAGAGTAGATCAGATGTGTTTAAATTGTCATTTTTTAAACTCTGACTGTGTGTGTTTATCTGGGTGTGTCATTCCTCCAGCTCTACAGGTAATCAAGTGATATTTGGATGTGATGCATTTGGCTCCATTGTTTACATTTGCATTGTTGGCCCACTGATGATTTAATGAAATGGAAATGTTCACGGACTCTGTAATGGAATTGTTTTATTGTATGTGTCCACATAACTGAGTCCACATAACTGAGTATGTGACTAACCTTGTGAAACTGTCCTATTATAATCTTCTGTTCTTGTGAGTATCATCCTGTGTTAAAAACCAGCTTGCACCTGCGTCCTTGTATAAATAAAGTCCGGCCCAGGAACAGGAAACTATAAAGATATGTGCTCATCACCCAATGCTTTGGAATTCATACTGTCTACACTGCACTGTGTAACGCTGTTATTCTCTCTGAGATCAGAAATAAAGAATCTTGGTTTGACAGGGGGGTTCGGGAGACACTGTGGCCCCATCCGATGATACCCCCAGACAGGGCCAACCAGGCAGGATATAACCCCACCCACTTTGCCAAAGCACAGCCCCCACACCACCAGAGGGATATCAACAGACCACCAACCTACTACCCTGAGACAAGGCTGAGTATAGCCCACGAAGATCTCCTCCACTGCACGAGCCCGAGGGAGCGACAAACCGGACAGGAAGATAATGTCAGTTACTCAACCCAATCAAGTGATGCACCCCTCCTAGGGACGGCATGGAAAGCACCAGTAAGCCAGGGAAACAGCCCCGTAATAGGGTCAGAGGCAGAGAATCCCAATGGAGAGACAGGAACCTAAATCTAAATATTAATATTAAGCTTCTACGTCTGTGTACAGGAAAGTATTATTTGTAAGACGTAGGAGAAAATATATCAGCTTATTGTTAAATTATTACGACATTCTTTGCCAATACGAACGATGTAGTAAATATTGTTTCCAAACTGCGTTACCCACTCCAGTCAGCAGATGGCGATGTGAGTCTTTCAGGTGATGATTCTAGCGTGACGTATAATGGACTGGACGGGACACTTCTTCAGCGACAACCACACGGCTACTCTTTCAACCACCTCGGTAGCTTGCTAGCCAACATAAAACCGAAAGATTGAGGCTTTAGACCATGTTTATATACATTAGCTAATCTCAGTGTTTTAAACACATTTCTTTTGACGTAACATTATCTGCTGGTTAACTTTCACATAATTTGCAAACGTGTTAAAGATTGATACTGAGCCTAGCACTAGGATAGTCGCTAATGCTAACTAGCTAGCTAACATCCCTGACCATGAGCTCACTAAACTACTCCTCCCCTGCTAAAGAAGAGGAGGTCTGGTGTATGGAGAAAGAAGCTCTGGGGCTGAACATTGCCGTGAAACAAGAAGAGGAGGATGTTACAGTGACAGGAGAGAAAGATCCGTTTGGAGAGGAAGAGGGGATAGAGGCTGTTACAGTGAAAGGAGAGGAAGAAGCTTTCAGAATGATAAAGGAGGAAGAGGAGGCTGTTACACTGAAAGAAGAAGAGGATGTTACAGTGAAAGGAGAGAAAGATCCGTATGGAGTGAAAGTGGAAGAGGGGATAGAGCCTGCCACAGTGGAAGAGGAGGAGGTAGAAGCTTTCAGAATGATAAAGGAGGAAGAGGACGCTGGTATATTGAAAGAAGAAGAGGAGGATGTTATAGTGAAAGAAGAGGAAGAACCTTTTAGAGAGGAAGAGGATGGTATCTCAATAAAGTTGAAGAAGGAAGACGTTTTTGGAGTGAAAGAGCAGGAAGAGGAGACTGGAGATCTGATTAACACCAGTGAGTACTGTCTTAAAAACAGGGGCACACACTCTGCTGTTGTTGAACTAATGTGTGTTTTTAAGGGGCATTCTACTGAAGTTATATACTTCAATATGTTGTTCAGTACTGTATAAATTGTTAAAGGTTCAATCTGCAATTAGTACATATATTTTTTGGACTTTTAAATTAGCTTTAATTAATTCTCCATGTGGTCTACATTAAAGTGCACCTCATCTAATATAACAGGCTTTTCAAATTTAATATTGGTGCTTAATTTCTACTTAAAATATCAAATGGACGCAAAAGGCACCCAATTTGTGGAACTACCTTTTAACATTTGCATCAAACAATATTTTATAAAATAATGACTAAAGTGACCGTTTTAGGGCCTGTTTAGATATATGAATGCCTCTTGTAAGACCCTATGATTGCAATAGAAGATAATACGTTTACCATCTGTTTGATGTTCTCGTTCACACAGGAGGGAGACATTACTATCATGGATCCTCTGGGGAGCCTCAACAACATCCTGATGCTGACGAGGCAGAGAAGAGTCTCTCCAGATCAGAACACCAGATGGTACAGCTTGGTCTGGTCTAGCATACAGCTTGCTCTATCGGGGTCTGGGTTTCTGTAAAGCACTTTATGACAACAGTGACATCAGCATCCATAATGATATGTGTCTGTGTCTCCTCTATATGGTTACCAGGACAACGCTAGCCCTTCCTCCCTCCCAGAGTCCCCGTGTCGTACCTCTCCCAGTAGCACCTTACTGCTGGGTCTGAAGAGGTTGTCTGTGCGGCTGGTGGACTGCAGGAAAACAACGGGGCTGAGTGGAACTGTGAGAGGAGGAGAAGAGAAGAAAGGAGCAGATTTGACTCATCAAAGTAAGTGCTGTAGTTTAGTTTGAACAAATAAAATAGATCTGCCCACTGGTATCTGTTACCAGGACAACCAGCAGAGTTCTGTTAGTTGACATGAAGATACACTGGTATCTGTTACCAGGACAACCAGCAGAGTTCTGTTAGTTGACATGAAGATAGACTGGTATCTGTTACCAGGACAACCAGAGAGTTATGTTAGTTGACATGAAGATAGACTGGTATCTGTTACCAGGACAACCAGTAGAGTTATGTTAGTTGACATGAAGATACACTGGTATCTGTTACCAGGACAACCACCAGATTTCTGTTAGTTGACATGAAGATAGACTGGTATCTGTTACCAGGACAACCACCAGATTTCTGTTAGTTGACATGAAGATAGACTGGTAGATATGGATGTTATGAATATCATAACACTGAAAAAGGATTCTGCCAATGAAAAGAGAGAAACCAATAGACTATATAAAACCTTGATGAAAGTTAGATTTAGAGAGAAAGTTTCAAGATGATCTGATGTATGGTGCATGTTTTACATATACTTTTCCTAAAAACATAATGTACATGTAGGTACAGTTAAAGTGACTATGCATGGATAACGTTACGTATGTATTATTATACATTGTGGTCTAAAGGCAAACAAAACTCAAGATAGTTCCATTTTGAGTCTTAAAGGAGTCTTAAAGGAGGACTGTAGCATCTAATGATGAAACATTATGGAGTCTTAAAGGAGGACTGTAGCATCTAATGATGAAACATTATGGAGTCTTACAGGAGGACTGTAGCATCTAATGATGAAACATTATGGAGTCTTAAAGGAGGACTGTAGCATCTAATGATGAAACATTATGGAGTCTTAAAGGAGGACTGGAGCATCTAATGATGAAACATTATGGAGTCTTAAAGGAGGACTGTAGCATCTAATGATGAAACATTATGGAGTCTTAAAGGAGGCCTGTAGCATCTAATGATGAAACATTATGGAGTCTTACAGGAGGACTGTAGCATCTAATGATGAAACATTATGGAGTCTTAAAGGAGGACTGTAGCATCTAATGATGAAACATTATGGAGTCTTAAAGGAGGACTGGAGCATCTAATGATGAAACATTATGGAGTCTTAAAGGAGGACTGTAGCATCTAATGATGAAACATTATGGAGTCTTAAAGGAGGACTGGGATGAAAATGGAAAGGAAAGGGGATATCTAGTCAGTCACAGCTGAATGCATTCACCCTAAATGTGCCTTCCTCAATGAACCCAACCCTTCTGAATCAGAGAGGTGCGGGGGCTGCCTTAATCGACGTTCCACGTCATCAGCGTCCGGGGAGCAGTTGTTGTTAGGGGATAACTGCTTCGCTCAAGTGTAGAACGGCAGACCTTTCCACCTTGCGGGCGTGGGGATTTGAACCAGCGACCTTTCGGTTACTGGCCCAACAGTCTTAACCTCTAGTCTACAAATGTTCCAACTTCAATTAATTATTTCTCAATGATGCTTTAAAGGAGACGTTTACCCAAAATCCAGAAACTCTGAAGTGATTCCAATTCCATACTATGAAACCAGTCCAGTGGAGTTTTCCCTCTCTCCCTGTAGTGCTGTACTGAAACAGCTGCAAAAACGTGACTCGTGACGTTGCTGAATGCAGGCCAAGCTCTGCTGCTTTGCCATTTAAACACGTATCACAAAACGATTTTCAATCAATAAAACATATACAAATATGATGATATCATAGTTAATTCATGACATCTGAGCTGAGATGCGTCATGTTTCCATTGATCCTTGAGATGTTTCTAGAACTTACCTGTGGTAAATTCAATTGATTTGACATGATTTGAAAAGGCACACACCTGTCTATAAAAGGTCCCACAGTTGACAGACGCATGTCAGAGCAAAAACCAAACCATGAGTTTGAAGGAATGATCCTTACAGATTGTTTCACGGCAAAACATTTATGCAGCAGTGAAGGTCCCCAAGAACACAGTGGCCAACATCCTTCTTAAAAGGAAGACCTTTGGAACCACCAAGACTCTTCCTAGTGCTGGCCGCCCGGCCAAACTGAGCAATCGGGGGAGAAGGGCCTTGGTCAGGGAGGTGAACAAGAACCTGATGGTCACTCTGACAGAACTCCAGAGTTCCTCTGTGGAGATGAGAGAACCTTCCAGAAGGACAACCATCTCTGTAGCACTCCGTCAATCAGGCCTTTATGGTAGAGTGGCCAGACGGAATCCACTCCTCAGTAAAGAACATGACAGCCCGCTTGGAGTTTGCCAAAAGGCACCTAAAGGATTCTCAGACCATGAGAAACAAGATTCTCTGGTCTGATGAAACCAAGATTGAACTCTTTGCCTGAATGCCAAGCGTCACGTCTGGAGGAAACCTGTCATCATCTCTACGGTGAAGCATGGGGGTGGCAGCATCAAGCTGTGGGGATGTATTTCAGCGGCAGGGACTTGGAGACTAGTCAGGATCGAGGGAAAGATGAACAGAGAAAAGTACAGAGAGATCCTTGATCCAGAGAACTCAACACCTCACTGGGGCAAAGGTTCCCCTTCCAACAGGACAACGAACAAAAGCACATAGCCAAGATAATGCAGGAGTGGCTTCGGGACATTACTTCCTTGAGTGGCCCATTCAGTGCCCGGACTTGAACCCGATCGATCATCTCTGGAGAGACCTGAAAATAGCTGTGAAACAATGCTCCCCATCCAACCTGACAGAGCTTGAGAGGACAAGTGTGCCAAGCTTGTAGCGTCATACCCAAGAAAACTCTAGGGTGTAATCGCTGCTAAAGGTGCTTCAACAAAGTACTGAGTAAAGGTCTCAATATTTACATGAATGTGACATTTAAGGTTTTCTTTTTGAAAACATTTGCTAAAATTCATACAAACCTGTTTTTGCTTTGACATTATGGGGTATTGTGTATAGATTGATGAGGGGGAAATTAAAAATATATCAATTTTAGAATAAGGCCATAACGTAACAAAATGTGTAAAAAGTCAAGGGGTCTGAATACTTTCCGAGCTTTATGTACAGTACTACACAAACGTTTGGACACACCTACTCATTCAAGGCTTTTTCTTTATTTTTTACTGTTTTCTACATTGTAGAATAATAGTGAAGACATCAAAACTATGAAATAACACATGGAATCATATAGTATCCTACAAAGTGTTAAACAAGTCAAATATATTTTATATGGGTTTCTTCAAAGTAGTCACCCTTTGCCTTGATGACAACTTTGCACACTCTTGGCATTCTCTCAACCAGCTTCATGAGGTAGTCACTTGGAATGCTTTTCCAACAGTCTTGAAGGAGTTCCCACAAATGCTGAGGACTGGTTGACTGCTTTTCCTTCACTCTGCGGTCCAACTCATCCCAAACCATCTCAATTGGGGTTGAGGTCGGGTGATTGTGGAGGCCAGGTCATCTGATGCACCACTTCATCCCTCTCCTTCTTCGTTAAATAGCCCTTACACAGCCTGGAGTTGTGTTGGGTCATTGTCCTGTTGAAAAACAAATGATAGTCCCATTAAACCCAAACCAGATGGGATGGCGTATTGATGCAGAATGCTATGGTAGCCATGCTGGTTAAGTGTGCCTTGAATTCTAAATAAATCACAGACAGTGTCACCAGCAAAGCACCCCCGCACCATAACACCTCCTCCATGCTTTACGGTGGGAAATACACATGCGGAGATCATCCGTTCACCCACACCGCGTCTCCCAAAGACACGGCGGTTGGAACCAGAAATCTCCAATTTGGACTCCAGACCAAAGGACACATTTCCACAGGTCTAATGTCCATTGCTCGTGTTTCTTGGCCCAAGCAAGTCTCTTCTTCTTATTGGTGTCCTTTAGTAGTGGTTTCTTTGCAGCAATTCGACCATGACGGTGTGATTCAAACAGTCTCCTCTGAACAGTTGCTGTTGAGATGTGTCTGTTACTTGAACTCTGTGAAGCATTTTATTTGGGCTGCAATTTCTGAGGCTGGTAATTCTAATGAACTTTTCCTCTGCAGCAGAGGTAACACTGGGTCTTCCATTCCTGTGGTGGTCCTCATGAGAGCCAGTTTCATCATAGCACTTGATGGTTTTTGTGACTGCACTTGAAGAAACGTTCAAAGTTATTGAAATGTCCATATTGACTGACCTTCATGTCTTAAAGTAATGATGGACTGTTGTTTCTCTTTGCTTATTTGAGGTGTTCTTGCCGTAATATGGACTTGTTTTTTTACAAAATAGGGCTGTCTTCTGTATACCCCCCCCTACCTTGTCACAACACAACTGATTTGCTCAAACGTATTAAGAAGGAAATAAATTGCACAAATTAACTTTTAAGAAGGCACACCTGTTAATTGAAATGCATTTCAGGTGACTACCTCATGAAGCTGGTTGAGAGAATGCCAATAGTGTGCAAAGCTGTCATCAAGGCAAAGGGTGGCTATTTGAAGAATCTCAAATATAGTGGGGAGAACAAGTATTTCATACACTGCCGATTTTGCAGGTTTTCTTACTTACAAAGCATGTAGAGGTCTGTAATTGTTATCATAGGTACACTTCAACTGTGAGAGACAGAATCTAAAACAAAAATCCAGAAAACCACTTTGTATGATTTTTAAGTAATTAATTTGCATTTTATTGCATGACATAAGTATTTGATCACCTACCAACCAGTAATAATTCCGGCTCTCACAGACCTGTTAGTTTTTCTTTAAGAAGCCCTCCTGTTCTCCACTCATTACCTGTATTAACTGCACCTGTTTGAACTCATTACCTGTATAAATGGGGCGGCAGGTAGCTTAGTGGGTAAGAGCGTTGTGCCAGTAACCGAAAGGTCGCTGGTTCTAATCCCCGAGCCGACTAGGTGAAAAATCTGTCGATGTGCCCTTGAGCAAGGCACTTAACCCTAATTGCTCCTGTAAGTCGCTCTGGATAAGAGCGTCTGCTAAATGACAAAAAATAAAATAAATAAATAAAATAAAAGACACCTGTCCACACACTCAATCAAACAGACTCCAACCTCTCCACAATGGCCAAGACCAGAGAGCTGTGTAAGGACATCAGGGATAAAATTGTAGACCTGCACAAGGCTGTGATGGGCTACAGGACAATAGGCAAGCAGCTTGGTGAGAAGGCAACAACTGTTGGCGCAATTATTAGAAAATGGAAGTTCAAGATGACGGTCAATCACCCTCGGTCTGGGGCTCCATGCAATATCTCACCTCGTGGGGCATCAATGATCATGAGGAAGGTGAGGGATCAGCCTAGAACTACACGGCAGGACCTGGTCAATGACCTGAAGAGAGCTGGGGCCACAGTCTCAAAGAAAACCATTAGTAACACACTACGCCGTCATGGATTAAAATCCTGCAGCGCACGCAAGGTCCCCCTGCTCAAGCCAGCGCATGTCCAGGCCGTCCAGCGCATGTCCAAATGTCTGCCAATGACCATCTGGATGATCCAGAGGAGGAATGGGAGAAGGTCATGTGGTCTGATGAGACAAAAATATAGCTTTTTGGTCTAAACTCCTCTCGCCATGTTTGGAGGAAGAAGAAGGATGAGTACAACCCCAAGAACACCATCCCAACCGTGAAGCATGGAGGTGGAAACATCATTCTTTGGGGATGCTTTTCTGCAAAGGGGACAGGACGACTGCACCGTATTGAGGGGAGGAAGGATGGGGCCATGTATCGCAAGATCTTGGCCAACAACCTCCTTCCCTCAGTAAGAGCATTGAAGATGGGTCGTGGCTGGGTCTTCCAGCATGACAACAACCCGAAACACACAGCCAGGGCAACTAAGGAGTGGCTCCGTAAGAAGCATCTCAAGTTCCTGGAGTGGCCTAGCCAGTCTCCAGACCTGAACCCAATAGAACATCTTTTGGAGGGAGCTGAAAGTCTTTATTGCCCAGCGACAGCCCCGAAACCTGAAGGATCTGGAGAAGGTCTGTATGGAGGAGTGGTCCAAAATCCCTGCTGCAGTGTGTGCAAACCTGGTCAAGACCTACAGGAAACGTATGATCTCTGTAATTGCAAACAAAGGTTTCTTTACCAAATATTAAGCTCTGCTTTTCTGATGTATTAAATACTTATGTCATGCAATAAAATGCAAATTAATTACTTAAAAATCATACAAAGTGATTTTCCGGATTTTTGTTTTAGATTCCGTCTCTCACAGTTGAAGTGTACCTATGATAGAAATTACAGACCTCTACATGCTTTGTAAGTAGGAAAACCTGCAAAATCGGCAGTGTATCAAATACTTGTTCTCCCCACTGTATATAATATATTTGTTTAACACTTTTTTGGTTACTACATGATTCCATATGTATTATTTCATAGTTTTGATGTCTTCACTATTATTCTACAATGTAGGAAATAGTCCAAATAAAGAAAGACCCTTGAATAAGTAGGTGTTCTAAAACCTAAACAAAAATATAAACGCAACAACTTCAACGATTTACAGTTCATATAAGCCAGGGCTGCCCAACCCTCTTCCTGTAGGTTTTCAGTCCAACTCTAATTTAGCATATCTGATTCAGCTTGTTAAGGTCTTGTTGAGCAGCTAATAAGTAGAATCAGGTGTGTTAAATTAGAGCTGGACTGATAACCCACAGGACGGTACATCTCCAGGAAGAGGGGGGTTGGGCAGCCTTGATATAAGCAAATCAGTCAATGTAAATAAATTCATTAGGCACTAATCTATGGACTTAACATGACTGGGCAGGGGGCGCAGCCATTGGTGGGCCTGGGAGGGCATAAGCCCACCCACTTGGGAGGCAGGCCCAGCCAATCAGAATACATTTTTTTCCCCACAAAAAGGGCTGTATTACAGAGAGAAATACTCCTCAGTTTCATCAGCTGTCGGGATGGCTGGTCTCAGACGATATGGAGGTCCTGGGCTGGCGTTGTTATACGTGGTCTGCGGTTGTGAGGCCGGTTGGATGCACTGCCAAATTCTCTAAAAAGACGGAGTTACATCTCCTGTGGATATTCCTGCAGTCAGCATGCCAATTGCACACTCCCTCAAAAGTTGAGACATCTGTGGCATTGTGTGACACAACTGCATATTTTAATGGCCTTTTATTGTCCCCAGCACAAGATGCACCCTTGTAATGATCATGTTGTTTAATCAGCTTCTTGATATGCCACACTGTCAGGTGGATGGATTATCTTGGCAAAGGAGAAATGTTCACTAACAAGGATGTAAACAAATTTGTGCACAAGATTTGAGAGAAATAAGCTTTAGTGCTCTTGGATTTCTGGGATCTTTTATTTCATGAAACATGGGACCAACACTTTACATGTTGCGTTTATGTTTTTAGGAACAAAATATTTCACATTCTTTTTGACTTTATCCAAAATATCATGACATTAGTGATAGTCTAAATCAGAAGAATTGCCATTTAAACAGCAGTGTCGGACTCTTTCGACAATGGGGAGATGTTACTGATGTGCTTTGTGTCTGTCTCCAATGTAAAAAAAAAAAAAAAGTTTGGGACTTCCATACAAAATTACTTATTTTAGGTTGAAGGAAATGTGTAGGTCGCATTCTGTATCATACAGCTATTAAGGTTATACATTTACAACCACCTGCACGATAGGAATCCAGAGATGTCTGTGTCTTGAGTGTCCTAGAACTGTCTCGTTTTTTGTGTTCTGACTTATAAAACAGAATGAATAAAAATGTATCAGTAATTACCAGGAAGCTCTACAACATCATTTGTTTTGAAATCACACCAAGATTGTTTTAATTGATGAAATGTTTCATAACTGTCCTCAGGTTATTGAGGGATCTGATTTGGATTAAATGTCATAGAAATTTGGTTTTATCAAGTGGGGGTTTCATTCAGGTCTCTCTTTAAATAAACACTGTCTTTGGCAGGAGAAAAACCAAAGTCGGAGGAACCAGAGACGTCCAAACCAGCAAGACGACACCTCTGCTCCCAGTGTGGAACTAGGTTTGTCAATTTAGGAAGCCTGAAAATACATGAGAAGACACACAAAGGGAAGAAGCCTTTCCATTGCTCCCAGTGTGGAAAGAGTTTTAAACGGTTAGACTACCTGAAATCTCATCAGAAAATACACAAAGGGGAGAAGCCTTTCCATTGCTCCCATTGTGGAAAGAGTTTTAACCGGTTAGGAAACATGAAAGCTCATGAGCAAATACACACAGTGGAGAAGCCTTACCACTGCTCCCATTGTGGAAAAAGTTTTAACCGTTTACACACCCTGAAAAGGCATGAGAGGGCGCACACAGGAGTGAAGCCACACCATTGCGCCCAGTGTGGAAAGAGTTTTAATCGTTTACACACCCTGAAAATACATGAGAAGGCACACAGAGGAGCGAAGCCACACCATTGCGCCCAGTGTGGAAAGAGTTTTAAACACTTAGGAAACATGAAAGCTCATGAGAAAATACACAAAGAGGAGAAGCCTTTCCTTTGCTCCCAGTGTGGAAAGAGTTTTAAACGATTAGACTACCTGAAATCTCATCAGCAAATACACACAGTGGAGAAGCCTTTCCATTGCTCCCATTGTGGAAAGAGTTTTAACCGGTTAGGAAACATGAAAGCTCATGAGCAAATACACACCGTGGAGAAGCCTTACCACTGCTCCCATTGTGGAAAGAGTTTTAACCGTTTACACACCCTGAATATACATGAGAAGGCACACACAGGAGCGAAGCCACACCATTGCGCCCAGTGTGGAAAGAGTTTTAACCACTTACGAAACATGAAAGCTCATGAGAAAATACACAAAGAGGAGAAGCCTTTCCATTGTTCCCAATGTGGAAAGAGTTTTAACCACTTAGGAAACATGAAAGCTCATGAGAAAATACACAAAGAGGAGAAGCCTTTCCATTGCTCCCATTGTGGAAAGAGTTTTAACAGTTTAGGCAACCTGAAAAGACATGAGAGGACACACACAATGGAGAAGCCTTACCACTGCTCCCATTGTGGAAAGAGTTTTAAACTGTTAGACTACCTGAAATCTCACCAGAAAGTACACACAGTGGAGAAGCCTTACCACTGCTCCCATTGTGGAAAGAGTTTTAACTGGTTGGACACCCTGAAAAGACATGAGGACACACACAATGGAGGAGCCTTACCACTGCTCCCATTGTGGAAAGAGTTTTTACCGGTTAGGAAAATGAAAGCTCATGAGCGGACACACACAGGAGAGAAGAATTAATTATCCTAGTGTGTAAGTTGATATTTCACATCACATTGACTTAAAGTTCATCAAAGGACATACACAGTGCTCCCATTGTCTTATATTGTTGACTGACTGAGATTGTGTTTACTTGTTTATACCATATGAAATGTGTTTATACAAAGTATACTTAAACATTTATTTGTATGTTTCTATTAGAAAACATGAATTGAACATGGAGTTTGTCAGTTTCAATATAGAGTAGATCAGATTCCATGTGTTTAAATGGTCCTTTTTTTAAACTCTGACTGTGTGTGTTTATCTGGGTGTGTCATTCCTCCAGCTCCACAGATAATAAAATTATATTTGGATGTGATGCATTTGCTCCATTGTTTATATTGTTGGCCCACTGATGATTTTTCTTTAAGAGGCTCCTCTGTCCTCCACTCGTTACCTGTATTAATGGCACCTGTTTGAACTTATCAGTATAAAAGACACCTGTCCACAACCTCAGTCACACTCCAAACTCCACTATGGCCAAGAGCTGTCAAAGGACACCAGAAACAAAATTGTAGACCTGCACCAGGCTGGGAAGACTGAATCTGCAATAGGTAAGCAGCTTGGTTTGAAGAAATCAACTGTGGGAGCAATTATTAGGAAATGGAAGACATACAAGACTTGAAGAAATCAACTGTGGGAGCAATTATTAGGAAATGGAAGACATACAAGACCACTGATAATCTCCCTCGATCTGGGGCTCCACGCAAGATCTCACCCCGTGGGGTCAAAATGATCACAAGAACGGTGAGCAAAAATCCCAGAACCACACGGGGGGACCTAGTGAATTACCTGCAGAGAGCTGGGACCAAAGTAACAAAGCCTACCATCAGTAACACACTACACCGCCAGGGACTCAAATCCTGCAGTGCAAGACGTGTCCCCCTGCTTAAGCCAGTACATGTCCAGGCCCGTCTGAAGTTTGCTAGAGTGCATTTGTATGATCCAGAAGAGGATTGGGAGAATGTCATATGGTCAGATGAAACCAAAATATAACTTTTTGGTAAAAACTCAACTCGTCGTGTTTGGAGGACAAAGAATGCTGAGTTGCATCCAAAGAACACCATACCTACTGTGAAGCATGGGGGTGGAAACATCATGCTTTGGGGCTGTTTTTCTGCAAAGGGACCAGGACGACTGATCCGTGTAAAGGAAAGAATGAATGGGGCCATGTATCGTGAGATTTTGAGTGAAAACCTCCTTCCACCAGCAAGGGCATTGAAGATGAAACGTGGCTGGGTCTTTCAGCATGACAATGATCCCAAACACACCGCCCGGGCAACGAAGGAGTTGCTTCGTAAGAAGCATTTCAAGGTCCTGGAGTGGCCTAGCCAGTCTCCAGATCTCAACGCCATAGAAAATCTTTGGAGGGAGTTGAAAGTCTGTGTTGCCCAGCGACAGCTCCAAAACATCACTGCTCTAGAGGAGATCTGCATGGAGGAATGGGCCAAAATACCAGCAACAGTGTGTGAAAACCTTGTGAAGACTTACAGAAAACGTTTGACCTGTGTCATTGCCAACAAAGGGTATATAACAAAGTATTGAGAAATGTTTGTTATTGACCAAATACTTATTTTCCACCATAATTTGCAAATAAATTCATAAAAAATCCTACAATGTGATTTTCTGGATTTTTTTTCTCATTTTGTCTGTCATAGTTGACGTGTACCTATGATGAAAATTACAGGCCTCTCTCATCTTTTTAAGTGGGAGAACTTGCACAATTGGTGGCTGACTAAATACTTTTTCCCCCACTGTAATTGGTTAAAGAAAATTGTGATAAATAAAAAAGTAGCTTTGCAGCTCCTTCAGGGTTATTTTTGCCTCTGATTAATGCCCTCCTTGCCTGGTCCATGAGTTTTGGTGGGTGGCCCTCTCTTGGCAGGTTTGTTGTGGTGCCATATTCTTTCAATTTTTTAAAAATGGATTTAATGGTGCTCCGTGGGATGTTCAATGTTTCAGATATTTTTTTATAACCCAACCCTGATCTGTACTTCTCCACAACTTTGTCCCTGACCTGTTGGAGAGCTCCTTGGTCTTCATGGTGCCACTCTGGGGCCTTTCAGAACAGGTGTATATATAGAGAGATCATGTGACAGATCGTGTGACACTTAGATTGCACACAGGTGGACTTTATTTAACTAATTATGTGACTTCTGAAGGTAATTGGTTGCACCAGATCTTATTTATGGGCTTCATAGCAAAGGGGGTGAATACATATGTACGCACCACTTTTCTGTTATTTCTTTCTTAGAAATTTTTGAAACAAGTTATTTTTTTCATTTAACTTCACCAATTTGGACATTAAATCCAAATAAAAATCCATTTAAATTACAGGTTGTAATGCAACAAAATAGGAAAAACGCCAAGGGGGGGTGAATACTTTTGCAAGGCACTGTATATACACTGATTATACCAAACATTTGGAACAACGTCCTAATATTGAGTTGCAACCTCCCCTTGTTCCCTCAGAACAGCAGACATGGACTCTACAAGGTGTGGAAAGCGTTCCACAGGGATGCTGGCCCATGTTGACTCCGATGCTTCCCACAATTGTTTCAAGTTGGCTTGATGTCGTTTGGGTGCAGTGGAGGCTTCTCATGAGGAGGAAGGGTAGGACCATCCTTCTGAGTGATTTTCAGAAAAATAAAAATGGTAAAACATTTAAAAAGTTCTCCTTTTTAGACAAAACTATACTAAATATAATAATGTCACCAAAAAATTGATTCAAACATACTATTTTGCAATGAAGGTCTACAGTAGCCACAGCAGCACTCTGTAGGGTAGCCCCATGGTGTAGCACGGAGGACAGCTAGCTTCCGTCCTCCTCTGGGTACATTGACTTCAACACAAAACCTAGGAAGCTCATGGTTCTCAAGCCCTTCCATAGACTTACACAGTAATCATGACAACTTCCGGAAGACTTCCTCCAACCTATCAGAGCTCTTGCAGCATGAACTGACATGTTGTCCACCCAATCAAAGGATCAGAGAATTAATCTAGTACTGAAAGCATAAGCTGCAGCTAGCTAGCACTGCAGTGAATATAATGTGGTGAGTAATTGACACAAAGAGAGAAAAATACAATAGTTGAACAGTTTTGAACAAATTCATTTCTTCCAAAATGAAGGAGAAGCAAGAGAGAGAGAGATTTCGTCATTTCCTTTCCACTTTCAGTTTCACTTACTTAGCAAATGCAGCTGGCTAGTTTAATTACTCAAACACCCGGCTCAAACAGAGGGATGCTATGTTAGCTAGCTGGCTATGACTATCCAACACAACACTGGAACTCTTCCAAGTCAAGGTAAGCTTTTGGTTTTATTAATTTATTGCCTCCAGGCCCACCGGTGTAAGTGCTAAACTGCTTACTGACTGTATGTACACTGTAACGTTATTGCATGATTATAGCAGATATACTCATGCGTTAGTTCTATTTTTTTATTGTAATTTTTTATTTAATCTTTATTTAACTAGGCAAGTCAGTTAAGAACAATTTCTTATTTACAATGACGGCCTACACCGGCCAAACCCGGACGACGCTGGGCCAATTGTGCGCCGCCCTATGGGACTTCCAATCACGGCCGGTTGTGATACAGCCTGGAATCGAACCAGGGGGTCTGGAGTGACTTCTCAAGCTTAGACCGCTGCGGCACTCTTGAGCCCATTATTATCTATGTTGACTATGACTTTACTTTAGCTAATATGGTGACAACGATGTAGGCTGTGTGTAGCAGTTATGATATGGTTTGGCTTGGAAAGGTTTTTTCGCATTGTCACATACAGCTGATGTGGTTTGCATTGAAGTCCAGAAGCGAAGGGAAAATGTGAGAGGAGGAGAGCGTATGGATGCGAGAAGGAATACAACGTGGCTGTTATGAACGTGAACTGTGTTTAAGCGTGATCAGGGATTCTGTTGACAAACGTTTCTTAAACGGAACAAAACCGGGATAAACGTACCTGAATTTGTCCAATAGAAACGCTCTGGTCACTGTATGTCACCTCAAATGTTTATCTCGACCTGTGTTAAAAGGCACTGACAGCCGCTGTTTGGGTGGTGGACCATTCTTGGTACACATGGGAAACTGTTGAGCTGGAAAAACATAGCAGCGTTGCAGTTCTTGACACAAACCGGTACGCCTGGCACCTACTACCATACCCCGTTCAAAGGCACTTTAATATTTTGTCTCCCCCATTCACCCTCTGAATGGCACACATACACAATCCATGTCTCATTTGTCTCAAGGCTTAAACATCCTTCTTTAACCGGTCTCCTCCCCTTCATTTACACTGATTGAAGTGGATTTAACAAGTGACATCAATAGTTGGATCATAGCTTTCACTTGGATTCACCTAGTCAGTCTATGTAATGGAAGGAGAAGGTATTCTTAATGTTTTGTATACTCAGTGTATATCACTACAGATAATCAAGTGCTATTTGCATGTGATGCATTTGCTCTATTGTTTACAGGATGATTTGTATCTTATAGAGCGTGGCTTTAAGGGAATATTATGGTCACTTCTAGATAAAAACGAATGTGAAAAATGAACAGAGAATGTGTATTAACACACTACCTATTCATAGAAGTATTTATTAATACAATTCAATCAATCACATTTTATTTATAAAGCACTATTTACATCAGCAGATGTCACAAAGTGCTATACAGAAACCCAGCCTAAAACCCCAAACAGCAAGCAATGCAGATGTAGAAGCACGTGGCTAGGAAACACTCCCTAGAAAGGCAGGAACCAAGATTTTTCTCCAAGATGTTAAAACGTTCATAGATGACCAGCAGGGTCAAATAATAATCACAGTAGCTGTAGATGTTGCAACAGGTCAGTACATCAGGAGTAAACATCACTTGGCTTTTCATAGCCGGGCATTTAGAGGTTGAAATAGCAGGTGCGGTAGAGAGAGAGAGAGTTGAAAACAGCAGGTCTGGGACAAGGTAGCACGTCCGGTGAACAGGTCAGGGTTCCAAAGCCGCAGGCAGAACAGTTGAAACCGGAGCAGCAGCACGACCAGGTGGACTGGGGACAGCAAGGAGTCATCAGGCCAGGTAGTCCTGAGGCATGGTCCTAGGGCTCAGGTCCTCCGGGATGGGAGGGAGAGAGGGAGAGAGAGAGAATTAGAGGGAGCATACTTCAATTCACACAGGACACTGGATAAGACAGGAGAATAACACCAGATATAAGAGACTGAACCCAGCCCCCCGGCACATAGACTATTGGAGCATAGATACTGGAGGCTGAGACAGGGGGGTTCGGGAGACACTGTGGCCCCATCCGATGATACCCCCAGACAGGGTCAACCAGGCAGGATATAACCCCACCCACTTTGCCAAAGCACAGCCCCCACACCACCAGAGGGATATCAACAGACCACCAACCTACTACCCTGAGACAAGGCTGAGTATAGCCCACAAAGATCTCCTCCACTGCACGAGCCCGAGGGAGCAACAAACCGGACAGGAAGATAATGTCAGTTACTCAACCCAATCAAGTGATGCACCCCTCTTTGGGACGGTGAGAGATAGGAACCTAAATCTAAATATTCATATTAAGCTTTACGTCTGTGTACAGGAAAGTGTTATTTGTAAGACGTAAGAGAAAATATATCAGCTTATTGCAGGGGCGGTGCGTTCATTAGGGCGATATGGGCGACGCACTGCCAAACGGGAAAAGCAAGGGATTTTTTTTCTAATCAATTATATCACGGCAACAGTAGTTATCAGTGTTGTAATCTAGACGTCTGATCTGCCACTAAATGTCCAATCAGGCTAAAGTCGTGCTTCAAATGGCCCCGCCCGTTTTGGGGCGATTTCAGTCAGGTTGAAAATCGCCCAGAAGTCTCTCATAGCCTCTCATGTAAAATCTATTTTTTTCCAATTTCAGAGCTTTCAATACAATCTCTATGGGTTTCTGAGGGCTTGCACTTACGCGCTTTCGTCATACGTAATGTAACCATGAACGTAACTAAGAAAAGAGCGGGTAGCAGCATCAATCAATTCACGTACTACTATCAAGATGGCTATAGCGTTCAGTGCAACTCGATTGTCTCTTTGAAAGAAGTTCACATCAAAGAGACAACCACAAAGTGCAGGAGCGCTTTTTTGAGTTCCTTCCCATCTCGGAATCAACCTCAGTCTCAATCGCCAGTGTGCTTTTGGAGAGACTGAACGGTCTTTTTGCCGACGACGTGAAAGTCAAACTCATTGCGCAAGCTTACGATGGAGCCAGTGTGATGAGGCGAGAGAAGGCAAAAGGTGCGTGAGCATTTCAAGAAAGGCCATTACGTGCATTGCTATGCGCATCAGCTGAATTTGATCATGCAGCAAGCTAAAAAGTAACTAGTAAACTAGTCCTCAGCATGCCTGATTTCAATGAGAAAGTCATTGACCGCTTTGCTGCATTGAAAGAGAGAAGAGAACAGTTTCAGTACAAGTAATGTAGCCTCTCTCTCTCTTTGTCCCTCCCTGTCTGTCTCTTTAACACACACACGCCCAAATCAGTTCACAGTTGATGTTGTTTAAAATAGTTATTTTTCATTTTAAAAAAAGTAAACAATTTTTTTTACAAATCTATACAATTGGCCAGAATATGGTTGTTCATATTTACAAAGCCATACAGATAGCTGTGTTTACCTTTTCTAGAAATTATTTTCAAATTCTGTTTTCAGGCAAAATGTCTATCACTGTTCATTTTCACAAATCTATACAAGAGGGCAGAATATGGAAGTCTATAAAAATGTCTTATTACCAATAACTTGCATCAATGTTTTCAGTAGCCTCTATCAAAAGCTCCTGCTTGCTCAGGTGCACATATTTCCAATTCAACCATGAGGCCTTTTTGAAGCAAGTAATGTGTATATCAGTATTGACTTATATGCTGCCCCTGTCTTCATGTTGTTGCTGGACATATCTTTTTTAAAATGTGTGTAGGTCACCTAAATCATCAGAAAAATTGCCCCCCCTGAGAATTTTTTCAGGAGCCGCCACTGGCTTATTGTTAAATTATTTCGACATTATTTGCCAATACGAACGATGTAGTAAATATTGTTTCCAAACTGCGTTACCCACTCCAGTCAGCAGTTGGCGATGTGAGTCTTTCAGGTGATGATTATTGCGTGACGTATAATGGACTGGACGGGACTCTTCTTCAGCAACAACCACACGGCTACTCTTTCAACCATCTCGGTAGCTTGCTAGCCAACATAAAACCGAAAGATTGAGGATTTAGACCATGTTTATGTACATTAGCTAACCTCAGTGTTTTAAACACATTTCTGTTGACGTTACATTATCTACTGGGTAACTTTAACCTAATTTGCAAACTTGTTAAATATTGATACTGAGCCTAGCACTAGGCTAGTGGCTAATGCTAACTAGCTAGCTAACTAGCTTACATCCCCGACCATGAGCTCACTAAACTACTCCTCCCCTGCTAAAGAAGAGGAGGTCTGGTGTATGGAGAAAGAAGCTCTGGGGCTGAACATTGCCGTGAAACAAGAAGAGGAGGATGTTACAGTGAAAGGAGAGGAAGAAGCTTTCAGAATGATAAAGGAGGAAGAGGAGGCTGTTACACTGAAAGAAGAAGAGGATGTTACAGTGAAAGGAGAGAAAGATCCGTTCGGAGTGAAAGAGGAAGAGGGGTTAGAGGCTGTCACAGTGGAAGAGGAGGAGGTAGAAGCTTTCAGAATGAGAAAGGAGGAAGAGGAGGCTGTTACACTGAAAGAAGAAGAGGATGTTACAGTGAAAGGAGAGAAAGATCCGTTCGGAGTGAAAGAGGAAGAGGGGATAGAGGCTGTCACAGTGGAAGAGGAGGAGGTAGAAGCTTTCAGAATGATAAAGGAGGAAGAGGAGGCTGTTACACTGAAAGAAGAAGAGGATGTTACAGTGAAAGGAGAGAAAGATCCGTTTGGAGTGAAAGAGGAAGATGGGATAGAGGCTGTCACAGTGGAAGAGGAGGAGGTTGAAGCTTTCAGAATGAAAAAGGAGGAAGAGGACGCTGGTGTATTGAAAGAAGAAGAGGAGGATGTTATAGTGAAAAAAGAGGAAGAACCTTTTAGAGAGGAAGAGGATGGTATCTCAATAAAGGTGAAGAAGGAAGACGTTTTTGGAGTGAAAGAGCAGGAGGAGGAGACAGAAGATCAGATAAACACCAGTGAGTACTGTCTTAAAAACAGGGGCACAAACTATGCAGTTCTTGAACTAATGTGTGGTTTTTAAGGGGCATTCTACTGAAGTTATATACTTCAATATGTTGTTCAGTACTGTATAAATTGTTAAAGGTTCAATCTGCAATTAGTATATTTTTGGGACTTTTAAATGAGCTTTAATGAATTCTCCATGTGGTCTACATTAAAGTGCACCTCATCTAATATAACAGGCTTTTCAAATTCAATATTGGTGCTTAATTTCTACTTAAAATATCAAATGGACGCAAAAGGCACCCAATTTGTGAAACTACCTTTTCACATTTGCATCATAAACAATATTTTATAAAATCATGATGAAAGTGACCGTTTTAGACCCTGTTTAGATATATTAATGCCTCTTGTAAGACCCTATGATTGTAATAGACGGTCATAAGTTTACCATCTGTTTGATGTTCTCGTTCACACAGGAGGGAGACATTACTATCATGGATCCTCTGGGGAGCCTCAACAACATCCTGATGCTGACGAGGCAGAGAAGAGTCTCTCCAGATCAGAACCCCTGATGGTACAGCTTGGTCTGGTCTAGCATACAGCTTGCTCTATCGGGGTCTGGGTTTCTGTAAAGCACTTTATGACAACAGTGACATCAGCATCCATAATGATATGTGTCTGTGTCCCCTCTATATGGTTACCAGGACAACGCTAGCCCTTCCTCCCTCCCAGAGTCCCTGTGTCGTACCTCTCCCAGTAGCACCTTACTGCTGGGTCTGAAGAGGTTGTCTGTGCGGCTGGTGGACTGCAGGAAAACAACGGGGCTGAGTGGAACTGTGAGAGGAGGAGAAGAGAAGAAAGGAGCAAATTTGACTCATCAAAGTAAGTGCTGTAGTTTAGTTTGAACAAATAAAATAGATCTACCCACTGGTATCTGTTACCAGGACAACCAGCAGAGTTCTGTTTGTTGAGATGACAATAAACTGGTACAGTTGAAGTCGGAAGTTTACATACACCTTAGCCAAATACATTTAAACTCAGTTTTTCACAATTCCTGACATTTAATCCTAGAAAAAAATCCCTGTCTTAGGTCAGTTAGGATCACCACTTTATTTTAAGAATGTGAAATGTCCAAATAATAGTAGAGAATGATTTATTTAAGCTTTTATTTCTTTCATCACATTCCCTGTGGGTCAGAAGTTTACATACACTCAATTAGTATTTGGTAGCATTGCCTTTCAATTGTTTAACTTGGGTCAAACGTTTCGGGTAGCCTTCCACAAGCTTCCCACAATAAGTTGGGGAAGTGTAGCTCAGTTGGTAGAGCATGGCGCTTGCAACGCCAGGGTTGTGGGTTCGAGTCCCACGGGGGGCCTGTATGAGAAGAAAAAAAAATTATGCACTCACTAACTGTAAGGTGCTCTGGATAAGAGCGTCTGCTAAATGACTAAAATGTAAAATGTGAATTTTGGCCCATTGCTCCTGACAGAGCTGGTGTAACTGAGTCAGGTTTGTAGGCCTCCTTGCTCGCACACGCCGTTTCAGTTCTGCCCACACATTTTCTATAGGATTGAGGTCAGGGCTTTGTGATGGCCACTCCAATACCTTGACTTTGTTGTCCTTAAGCCATTTTGCCACAACTTTGGAAGTATGCTTGGGGTCATTGTCCATTTGGAAGACCGATTTGCGACCAAGCTTTAACTTCCTGACTGATGTCTTGAGATGTTGCTTCAATATATCCACATCATTTTCCTTCCTCATGATGCCATCTATTTTCTGAAGTGCACGAGTCCCTCCTGCAGCAAAGCACCCCCACAGCATGATGCTGCCACCCCCGTTCTTCACGGTTTGGATGGTGTTCTTCGGCTTGCAAGTTACCCCCTTTTTCCTCTAAACATAATGATGGTCATTATGGCCAAACAGTTCTATTTTTGTTTCATCAGAACAAAGGACATTTCTCCAAAAACTACGATATTTGTCCCCATGTGCAATTGCAAACCGTATTCTGGCTTTTTTAGGGCGGTTTTGGAGCAGTGGCTTCTTCCTTGCCGAGCGGCCTTTCATTTTTTCATTTTTTTATTTTTTTATTTTTTTATTTAACCTTTATTTAACCAGGTAAGCCAGTTGAGAACAGGTTCTCATTTACAACTGCGACCTGGCCAAGATAAAGCAAAGCAGTGCAATAAAAACAACACAGAGTTACATATGGGGTAAAAAACATAAAGTCAAAAATACAACAGAAAATATATATACAGTGTGTGCAAATGTAGCAAGTTATGGAGGTAAGGCAATAAATAGGCTATAGTGCAAAATAATTACAATAGTATTAACACTGGAATGCTAGATGTGCAAGAGATTATGTGCAAATAGAGATACTGGGGTGCAAAAGATCAAAATAAATAACAATATAGGGATGAGGTAGTTGGGTGGGCTAATTTCAGATGGGCTGTGTACAGGTGCAGTGATCGGTAAGGTGCTCTGACAACTGATGCTTAAAGTTATTGAGGGAGATAAGAGTCTCCAGCTTCAGAGATTTTTGCAATTCATTCCAGTCATTGGCAGCAGAGAACTGGAAGGAATGGCGGCCAAAGGAGGTGTTGGCTTTGGGAATGACCAGTGAGATATACCTGCTGGAGCGCAGACTACGGGTGGGTGCTGCTATGGTGACCAATGAGCTAAGATAAGGCGGGGATTTGCCTAGCAGTGATTTATAGATGGCCTGGAGCCAGTGGGTTTGACGACGAACATGTAGTGAGGACCAGCCAACAAGAGCGTACAGGTCACAGTGGTGGGTAGTGTATGGGGCTTTGGAGACAAAACGGATGGCACTGTGATAGACTACATCCAATTTGCTGAGTAGAGTGTTGGAGGCTATTTTGTAAATGACATCGCCGAAGTCAAGGATCGGTAGGATAGTCAGTTTTACGAGGGCATGTTTGGCAGCATGAGTGAAGGAGGCTTTGTTGCGAAATAGGAAGCCGATTCTAGATTTCACTTTGGATTGGAGATTCTTTATGTGAGTCTGGAAGTTGAGTTTACAGTCTAACCAGACACCTAGGTATTTGTAGTTGTCCACATACTCTAGGTCAGACCCGTCGAGAGTGGTGATTCTAGTCGGGTGGGCGGGTGCCAGCAGCGTTCGATTGAAAAGCATGCATTTAGTTTTACTAGTGTTTAAGAGCAGTTGGAGGCTACTGAAGGAGTGTTGTATGGCATTGAAGCTCGTTTGGAGGTTTGTTAACACAGTGTCCAATGAAAGGCCAGATGTATACAAAATGGTGTCGTCTGCGTAGAGGTGGATCTGAGAGTCACCAGCAGCAAGAGCGACATTATTGATATACACGGAGAAAAGTGTCGGCCCAAGAATTGAACCCTGTGGCATCCCCATAGAGACTGCCATAGGTCCAGACAACAGGCCCTCCGATTTGACACACTGAACTCTATCTGAGAAGTAGTTGGTGAAACAGGTGAGGCAGTCATTTGAGAAACCAAGGCTATTTAGTCTGCCAATAAGAATGCGGTGGTTGACAGAGTCGAAAGCCTTGGCCAGGTCGATGAAGACGGCTGCACAGTACTGTCTATTATCAATCGCGGTTATAATATCGTTTAGGACCTTGAGCGTGGCTGAAGTGCACCCATGACCAGCTCGGAAACCGGATTGCATAGCGGAGAAGGTATGGTGGTATTCGAAATGGTCGGTGATCTGTTTGTTAACTTGGCTTTCAAATACTTTCGAAAGGCAGGGCAGGATGGATATAGGTCTGTAGCAGTTTGGATCTAGAGTGTCACCCCCTTTGAAGAGGGGGATGACCGCGGCAGCTTTCCAATCTCTGGGGATCTCAGACGTTATGAAAGAGAGGTTGAACAGACTAGTAATAGGGGTTGCGACAATTTCGGCGGCTAGTTTTAGAAAGAAAGGGTCCAGATTGTCTAGCCCAGCTGATTTGTAGGGGTCCAGATTTTGCAGCGCTTTCAAAACATCAGCTGTCTGAATTTGTGTGAAGGAGAAGCGGGGGGGGGCATGGGCAAGTTGCAGCAGAGGGTGCAGAGTTGGTGGCCGGGGTAGTGGTAGCCAGATGGAAAGCATGGCCAGCTGTAGCAAAATGCTTGTTGAAATTCTCGATTATTGTAGATTTATCGGTGGTGATAGTGTTTCCTAGCCTCAGTGCAGTGGGCAGCTGGGAGGAAGTGCTCTTATTCTCCATGGACTTTACAGTGTCCCAAAACTTTTTGGAGTTAGTGCTACAGGATGCAAATTTCTGTTTGAAAAAGTTAGCCTTTGCTTTCCTGACTGCTTGTGTATATTGGTTCCTAACTTCCCTGAAAAGTTGCATATCGCGGGGGCTATTTGATGCTAATACTGTACGCCACAGGATGTTTTTGTGCTGGTCAAGGGCAGTCAAGTCTGAGGAGAACCAGGGGCTATATTGGTTCTTAGTTCTGTATTTTTTGAATGGGGCATGTTTATTTAAGATTGAGAGGAAATTACTTTTAAGGAACAACCAGGCATCCTCTACTGACGGAATGAGATCTATATCCATCCAGGATACCTGGGCCAGGTCAATTAGGAAGGCCTGCTCGCTAAAGTGTTTTAGGGAGCGTTTGACAGTGATGAGGGGTGGTCGTTTGACCGCGGACCCGTTACGGACGCAGGCAATAAGGCAGTGATCGCTGAGATCCTGGTTGAAGACAGCTGAGGTGTATTTAGAGGGTATGTTAGTCAGGATGCTATCTATGAGGGTACCCATGTTTACGGATTTAGGGTTGTACCTGGTAGGTTCGTTGATAATTTGCGTGAGGTTGAGGGCATCTAGTTTGGATTGTAGGATGGCTGGGGGATTAAGCATATCCCAATTTAGGTCACCAAGCAGTACGAACTCTGAGGATAAATGGGGGGCAATCAATTCACATATGGTGTCCAGGGCACAGCTGGGGGCTGAGGGGGGTCTGTAGCAAGCGGCAACAGTGAGAGACTTATTTCTGGAAAGGTGGATTTTTAGAAGTAGAAGCTCAAACTGTTTGGGCACAGACCTGGATAGTATGATAGAGCTCTGCAGGCTATCTCTACAGTAGATTGCAACTCCACCCCCTTTGGCAGTTCTATCTAGACGGAAAATGTTATAGTTGGGGATGGAAATTTCAGAATTTTTGGTGGCCTTCCTGAGCCAGGATTCAGACACTGCTAGAACATCAGGGTTGGCGGAGTGTGCTAACGCAGTGAATAACTCAAACTTAGGAAGTAGACTTCTGATATTTATGTGCAAGAAACCAAGACTTTTGCGATTACAGAAGTCAGCAAATGATAGCGCCTGGGGAGTAGGAGTGATACTGAGGGCTGCAGGGCCTGGGTTAGCCTCTACATCACCGGAGGAACAGAGGAGGACTAGAATAAGGATACGGCTAAAGGCTTTAAGAACTGGTCTTCTAGTGCGTTGGGTACATAGAATATAGGGGGCAGATTTCCGGGTGTTATAGAAAAGATTCAGGGCATTATGTACAGACAAGGATATGGAAGGATATGAGTAAAGTGGGGGTAAACCTAAGCGTTGGGTAACAATGAAAGAGATAGCATCGCTGGAGGCATCAATTGAGTCGGTCTCCGCGTGTATAGGGGGTGGGACAAAGGAGCTATCTAATGCAGGTTTAGCTGGGCTGGGGAGTCTACAGTGAAATAGTACAATTAGAAATAACCGAAACAACAATAAGCTAACCATGTTTGGGCTGAGGCTAAACATAAACAGGATGTAGTACCGTAAAAAGGAACAGTCCAGCAGCCATCAACTGTATAGCTGAGTTATCATAAGGTCCGGTGAACAGCAATAGGATAGTTCGAGTAAGAGGCCACGGCTAGCGTGTGCTAGCAGGCCGGGGCTAGCAGATGGAATCTTCGTGGTTAACGTCGTAACCACATCAGACGATTTCGTCGGCAGACCAGTCGTGTAGGATCGGCGGGTCTCCGTGTCAACACTAGGTGGTCCCGTCCGGTTGACAGACAGGTAGATAGCCGGGAGATGGGCCTAGCTCAGGATGATTAGCCAGACCACAGCGTCCATTCCGTTGCAGCTAGCTGGTAGCGATGAATCCGGAGTTAAAGGTCCAGTGATTCAGTGATTCCGGCGGAAAAACCGATATGTTCTGGGTCGACAACGCGCTGTGCAGACTGGCCGAATATCCGGTGATTAATGTCCAGTGACCAAATCAATCCCGCAGAAAAAAATCCAATGCTCTGGGTGAAATACCGCCAGCTGTGGCTAATAGCAAGTAGCCAGTCAGCTGGCTAGCTAGTTTCAACTGGAGACTCCAGATAAAGGTAAGTCAATAATAGAATCCGTTCCACATTGAGTGAGGCGGGTTGCAGGAAAGTATATTTTGTAGAAGGATGAAAAGTCTGATAGGGAAATATGTATGAAAAATACCAAAAAAAACAGTGTATTTACAGGCTATTTACAGACACGACAAAAACAGAACTGCACTACTACGCCATCTTGGATCAGTAAGGTTATGTCGATATAGGACTCGTTTTACTATGGATATAGATACTTTTGTACCTGTTTCCTCCAGCATCTTCACAAGGTCCTTTGCTGTTGTTCTGGGATTGATTTGCACTTTTTGCAACTACGTACGTTCATCTCTAGGAGACAGAATGTGTCCTTCCTGAGCGGTATGACGGCTGCGTGGTCCCATGGTGTTTATACTTGTGTACTATTGATTGTGGTACCTTCAGGCGTTTGGAAATTGCTCCCAATGAAGAACCAGACTTGTGGAGGTCTACAATTTTTCTTTGAGGTCTTGGCTGATTTCCTTTGATTTTCCCATGATGTCAAACAAAGAGGCATTGAGTTTGAAGGTAGGCCTTGAAATACATCCACAGGTACACCTCCAATTGACGCAAATGATGTCAATTAGCCTATCAGAAGCTTCTAAAGCCATGACATCATTTTCTGGAATTTCCAAGCTGTTTAAAGCACAGTCAACTTAGTGTATGTAAACGTCTGTCCCACTGGAATTGTGATACACTGAATTCTAAGTGAAATAATCTGTCTGTAAACAATTGTTGGAAAAATTACTTGTGTTATGCACAAAGTAGATGTCCTAACCGACTTGCCAAAACTATAGTTTGTTAATAAGAAGTTTGTGGAGTGGTTGAAAAACAATTTTTAATGACTCCAACCTAAGTGTATGTAAACTTCCGACCTCAACTGCATATTTCCACCACAGTAGACAGTTCTGTTAGTTGACATGAAGATAGACTGGTATATTTCCACCACAGTAGACAGTTCTGTTAGTTGATATGAAGATAGACTGGTATCTGTTACCAGGACAACCAGCAGAGTTCTGTTAGTTGACATGAAGATAGACTGGTGGATATGGATGTTATGAATATCATAACACTGAAAAAGGATTCTGCCAATGAAAAGAGAGAAACCAATAGACTATATAAAACCTTGATGAAAGTTAGATTTAGAAATAAAGTTTCAAGATGATCTGATGTATGGTGCATGTTTTACAAAAACCTTTCCTAAAAACATTATGGATGTTACATGCCTGGTCCGGGGGCACCGGTTAGTCGAGGTAATTGAGGTAATATGTACATGTAGGTAGAGGTAAAGTGACTCTGCATGGATAATAAACAGAGAGTAGCAGCAGTGTAAAAATGGGGGTGGGATCAATGCAAATAGTCCAGGTAGCAATTTGATTAACTGTTCAAGAGTCTTATGGCTTGGGGGTAGAAGCTGTTAAGACGCCTTTCTTACCTAGACTTGGCGCTCCGGTACCGCTTGCCGTGCGGTAGGAGAGAGAACAGTGTATGACTAGGGTGGCTGGAGTCCTTTGCAATGTTTTGGGCCTTCCTCTGACACCGCCTGGTATAGAGGTCCTGGATGGCAGGAAGCTTGGCCCCAGTGATGTACTGGGCCGTACGCACTACCCTCTGTAGCCCTCTTCACGACTGTCTTGGTGTGTTTGGACCACGATAGTTTGTTGCTGCCCCACTACAGCCCCGTCAACGAGAAGGGGGGCGTGGCTCGGTCCTCCTTTTTCTGTAGTCCACAATCATCTCCTTTGTCTTGGTCACGTTGAGGGAGAGGTTGTTATCCTGGCACCACACTGCCAGGTCTCTGACCTCCTCCCTATAGGCTGTCTGATCGTTGTCGGTGATCAGGCCTACCACTGTTGTGTCGTCAGCAAACTCAATGATGGTGTTGAAGTCGTGCTTGGCCATGCAGTCATGGATGAAAAGGGAGTACAGGAGGGGAATGAGCACGCACCCCTGAGTGGCCCCTGTGTTGAGCATCAGCGTGGCAGATGTGTTGTTACCTACCCTTACCACCTGGGGGCGGCCCATCAGGAAGTCCAGGATCTAGTTGCAGAGGGAGGTGTTTAGTCCCAGGTTACTTAGCTTAGTGATCAGCTTTGAGGGCACTATAAATAATAAAATAATTGGTCATTTAGCAGACGCTCTTATCCAGAGCGACTTACACTATGGTGTTGAACGCTGAGCTGTAGTCAATGAATAGCATTCTCACGTAGGTGTTCCTTTTGTCCAGGTGGGAAAGGACAGTGTGGAGTGCAATAGAGATTGCACCATCTGTGGATCTTTTGGGGCGGTATGCAAATTGGAGTGGGTCTAGGGTTTCTGGGATAATGGTGTTGATGTGAGCCATGACAAGCCTTTCAAAGCACTTTATTTCTACAGACGTGAGTGCTACGGGTCGGTAGTCATTTAGGCAGGTTACCTTGGTGTTCTTGGGCACAGGGACTATGGTGATCTGCTTGAAACATGTTGGTATTATGGACTCGGTCAGGGACAGGTTGAAAATGTCAGTGAAGACACTTGCCAGTTGGTCAGCGCATGCTCAGAGTATACGTCCTGGTAATCCATCTGGCCCTGCGGTCTTGTGAATGTTGACCTGTTTAAAGGTCTTACTCACATCGGCTGCGGGGAGCGTGATCACACAATCATCCGGAACAGCTGATGCTCTCATGCATGCTTCAGTGTTGCTTGCCTCGAAGCGAGCTTATAAGTTATTTAGCTCGTCTGGTAGGCTCGTGTCACTGGGCAGCTCGCGGCTGTGCTTCCCTTTGTAGTCCGTAATAGTTTGCAAGCCCTGCCACATCCGACGAGCATCGGAGCCGGTGTAGTATGAATCAATCTTAGTCCTGGATTGACACTTTGTCTGTTTGATGCTTCGTCAGAGGGCATTGCGGGATTTCTTATAAACGTCCGGGTTAGAGTCCTGCTCCTTGAAAACGGCAGCTCTACCCTTTAGCTCAGTGCGAATGTTGCCTGTAATCCATTGCTTCTGGTTGGGGTGCGTATGGTCTCTGTGGGGACGACGTCATCGATGCACTTATTGATGAAGCCAGTGACTGATGTGGTGTACTCCTCAATGCTATCGGAAGAATCCCCAACATATTCCAGTCTGTGCTAGCGAAACAGTCCTGTAGCTTAGCATCTGTGTCCTCTGACCACTTCCTTATTGAGCGAGTCACTGGTACTTTCTGCTTTAGTTTTTGCTTGTTAGCAGGAATCAGGAGGATGGAGTTATGGTGAGATTTGCCAAATGGAGGGCGAGCGAGAGCTTTGTACGCGTCTCTGTGTGTGGAGTAAAGGTGGTCTAAAGTTTTATTTCATCTGGTTGCACATGTGACATGCTTGTAGAAATGACATAAAACGTATGTAAGTTTCCCTGCATTAAAACTATACAGGTGGTTGAGTGCCGTCTTAGTGCCAGCATCGGTTTGTGGTGGTAAACAGACATCTACGAAAAATATAGATGAAAACACTCTTGATAAATAGTGTGGTCTACAGGCAAACACAACTCAAGATAGTTCAATTTTGAGTCTTAAATGAGGACTGTAGCGTCTAATGATGAAACATTATGGAGTCTTAAAGGAGGACTGTAGCATCTAATGATGAAACATTATGGAGTCTTAAAGGAGGCCTGTAGCATCTAATGATGAAACATTATGGAGTCTTAAAGGAGGACTGTAGCATCTATTGATGAAACATTATGGAGTCTTAAAGGAGGACTGGGATGAAAAGGGAAAGGAAAGGGGATATCTAGTCAGTCACAGCTGAATGCATTCACTCTAAATGTGTCTTCCTCATTTAACCCAACCCATCTGAATCAGAGAGGTGCGGGGGCTGCCTTAATCGACGTTCCACGTCATCCGCGTCCGAGGAGCAGTTGTTGTTGGGGGATAACTGCTTTGCTCAAGTGCAGAACGGCAGACCTTTCCACCTTGCGGGCGTGGGGATTCGAACCAGTGACCTTTCGGTTACTGGCCCAACACTCTTAACCGCTAGTCTACAAATGTTCCAACTTCAATTAATTATTTCTCAATGATGCTTTAAAGGAGACGTTTACCCAAAATCAAGAAACTCTGAAGTGTTTCCATACTGTGAAACTAGTCCAGTGGAGTTTGTCCTCTCTCCCTGTAGTGCTGTACTGAAACAGCTTCAAACACGTATCATGTGACGTTGCTGAATGCGGGCCTCGCTCTGCTACTTTGCCAGTTAATTTGTTATTTTATTAAAGCTATGGCCTTTGGCTTTCACCTAGAATTGTTTATTTATGTCTGAGAAATAAACTTTTTTCAATCAATAAAACATATACAAATATGATGATATCATAGTTAATTCATGACATCTGAATGAACAAACCTTTTCATACTTCAGACCCCTTGACCTTTTCCATATTTTGTTATGTTACAGCCTGATTCTAAAATGAATTAAAAAATGAATGTCCCTCATCAGTCTACACACAATACTCCTTAATGACAAAAACAAAACAGGTTTTTATAAATTTTTGCAAATGTATTAAAAATAAAAAACAGATACCTTATTTAAATAAGTATTCAGACGCTTTTCTATGAGACTCAAATTGAGCTGAGATGCATCATGTTTCCATTGATCCTTGAGATGTTTCTAGAACTTACCTGTGGTAAATTCAATTGATTTGACATGATTTGGAAAGGCACACACCTGTCTATAAAAGGTCCCACAGTTGACAGACGCATGTCAGAGCAAAAACCAAACCATGAGTTTGAAGGAATGATCCTTACAGATTGTTTCACGGCAAAACATTTCTGCAGCAGTGAAGGTCCCCAAGAACACAGTGGCCAACATCCTTCTTAAAAGGAAGACCTTTGGAACCACCAAGACTCTTCCTAGTGCTGGCCGCCCGGCCAAACTGAGCAATCGGGGGAGAAGGGCCTTGGTCAGGGAGGTGAACAAGAACCTGATGGTCACTCTGACAGAACTCAAGAGTTCCTCTGTGGAGATGAGAGAACCTTCCAGAAGGACAACCATCTCTGTAGCACTCCGTCAATCAGGCCTTTATGGTAGAGTGGCCAGACGGAATCCACTCCTCAGTAAAGCACATGACAGCCCGCTTGGAGTTTGCCAAAAGGCACCTAAAGGATTCTCAGACCATGAGAAACAAGATTCTCTGGTCTGATGAAACCAAGATTGAACTCTTTGCCTGAATGCCAAGCGTCACGTCTGGAGAAAACCTGTCATCATCTCTACGGTGAAGCATGGGGGTGGCAGCATCAAGCTGTGGGGATGTATTTCAGCGGCAGGGACTTGGAGACTAGTCAGGATCGAGGGAAAGATGAACAGAGAAAAGTACAGAGAGATCCTTGATCCAGAGAACTCAACACCTCACTGGGGCTAAGGTTCCCCTTCCAACAGGACAACGAACAAAAGCACATAGCCAAGATAATGCAGGAGTGGCTTCGGGACATTACTTCCTTGAGCGGCCCAGCCAGAGCCCGGACTTGAACCCGATCGATCATCTCTGGAGAGACCTGAAAATAGCTCCTCATCCAACCTGACAGAGCTTGAGAGGACAAGTGTGCCAAGCTTGTAGCGTCATACCCAAGAAAACTCTAGGGTGTAATCGCTGCTAAAGGTGCTTCAACAAAGTACTGAGTAAAGGTCTCAATATTTACATGAATGTGACATTTGTTTTCTTTTAGAAAACATTTGCAAAAATTCATACAAACCTGTTTTTGCTTTGACATTATGGGGTATTGTGTATAGATTGATGAGGGGGAAATTAAAAAAATATCAATTTTAGAATAAGGCCGTAACAAAATGTGTAAAAAGTCAAGGGGTCTGAATACTTTCCGAGTGCACTGTATGTACAGTACTACTCAAACGTTTGGACACCTACTCATTCAAGGTTTTTTCTTAATTTTTTACTGTTTTCTGCATTGTAGAATAAGTGAAGACATCAACATTATGAAATAACACATGGAATCATGTAGTATCCTACAAAGTGTTAAACAAGTCAAATATATTTTATATGGGTTTCTTCAAAGTAGTCACCCTTTGCCTTGACGACAGCTTTGCACACTCTTGGCATTCTTTCAACCAGCTTCATGAGGTAGTCACCTGGAATGCTTTTCCAACAGTCTTGAAGGAGTTCCCACAAATGCTGAGCACTTGTTGACTGCTTTTCTTTCACTCTGCGGTCCAACTCATCCCAAACCATCTCAATTTGGTTGAGGTCGGGGTATTGTGGAGGCCATGTCATCTGATGCAGCACTTCATCCCTCTCCTTCTTCGTTAAATAGCCCTTACACAGCCTGGAGGTGTGTTGGGTCATTGTCCTGTTGAAAAACAAATGATAGTCCCATTAAGCCCAAACCAGATGGGATGGCGTATTGCTGCAGAATGCTATGGTAGCCATGCTGGTTAAGTGTGCCTTGAATTCTAAATAAATCAGACGGTGTCACCAGCAAAGCACCATCACCCCTTCTACTCCATGCTTCACGGGGGGGAACCACACATGCGGAGATCATCCGTTCACCTACTCTGCGTCTCACGAAGACACGGCGGTTGGAGCCAAAAATCTCACATTTGGACTCATCAGACCAAAGGACACATTTCCACAGGTCTAATGTCCATTGCTCGTGTTTCTTGGCCCAAGCAAGTCTCTTCTTCTTATTGGTGTCCTTTAGTAGTGGTTTCTTTGCAGCAATTCGACCATGACGGTGTGATTCAAACAGTCTCCTCTGAACAGTTGCTGTTGAGATGTGTCTGTTACTTGAACTCTGTGAAGCATTTTATTTGGGCTGCAATTTCTGAGGCTGGTAACTCTAATGAACTTTTCCTCTGCAGCAGAGGTAACACTGGGTCTTCCATTCCTGTGGTGGTCCTCATGAGAGCCAGTTTCATCATAGCACTTTATGGTTTTTGTGACTGCACTTGAAGAAACGTTCAAAGTTATTGAAATGTCCGTATTGACTGACCTTCATGTCTTAAAGTAATGATGGACTGTTGTTTCTCTTTGCTTATTTGAGGTGTTCTTGCCGTAATATGGACTTGTTTTTTTACAAAATAGGGCTGTCTTCTGTATACCCCCCCCACCTTGTCACAACACAACTGATTTGCTCAAACGTATTAAGAAGGAAATAAATTGCACAAATTAACTTTTAAGAAGGCACACCTGTTAATTTAAATGCATTTCAGGTGACTACCTCATGAAGCTGGTTGAGAGAATGCCAATAGTGTGCAAAGCTGTCATCAAGGCAAAGGGTGGCTATTTGAAGAATCTCAAATATAGTGGGGAGAACAAGTATTTGATACACTGCCGATTTTGCAGGTTTTCTTACTTACAAAGCATGTAGAGGTCTGTAATTGTTATCATAGGTACACTTCAACTGTGAGAGACGGAATCTAAAACAAAAATCCAGAAAACCACATTGTATGATTTTTAAGTAATTAATTTGCATTTTATTGCATGACATAAATATTTGATCACCTACCAACCAGTAAGAATTCCGGCTCTCACAGACCTGTTAGTTTTTCTTTAAGAAGCCCTCCTGTTCTCCACTCATTACCTGTATTAACTGCACCTGTTTGAACTCATTACATGTATAAAAGACACCTGTCCTCACACTCAATCAAACAGACTCCAACCTCTCCACAATGGCCAAGACCAGAGAGCTGTGTAAGGACATCAGGGATAAAATTGTAGACCTGCACAAGGCTGTGATGGGCTACAGGACAATAGGCAAGCAGCTTGGTGAGAAGGCAACAACTGTTGGCGCAATTATTAGAAAATGGAAGTTCAAGATGACGGTCAATCACCCTCGGTCTGGGGCTCCATGCAAGATCTCACCTCGTGGGGCATCAATGATCATGAGGAAGGTGAGGGATCAGCCTAGAACTACACGGCAGGACCTGGTCAATGACCTGAAGAGAGCTGGGACCACAGTCTCAAAGAAAACCATTAGTAACACACTACGCCGTCATGGATTAAAATCCTGCAGCGCACGTAAGGTCCCCCTGCTCAAGCCAGCGCATGTCCAGGCCGTCTGCCAATGACCATCTGGATGATCCAGAGGAGGAATGGGAGAAGGTCATGTGGTCTGTTGAGACAAAAATATAGCTTTTTGGTCTAAACTCCACTCGCCATGTTTGGAGGAAGAAGAAGGATGAGTACAACCCCAAGAACACCATCCCAACCGTGAAGCATGGAGGTGGAAACATCATTCTTTGGGGATGCTTTTCTGCAAAGGGGACAGGACGACTGCACCGTATTGAGCGGAGGATGGATGGGGCCATGTATCGCGAGATCTTGGCCAACAACCTCCTTCCCTCAGTAAGAGCATTGAAGATGGGTCGTGGCTGGGTCTTCCAGCATGACAACAACCCGAAACACACAGCCAGGGCAACTAAGGAGTGGCTCTGTAAGAAGCATCTCAAGTTCCTGGAGTGGCCTAGCCAGTCTCCAGACCTGAACCCAATAGAACATCTTTTGGAGGGAGCTGAAAGTTTGTATTGCCCAGCGACAGCCCCGAAACCTGAAGGATCTGGAGAAGGTCTGTATGGAGGAGTGGTCCAAAATCCCTGCTGCTGTGTGTGCAAACCTGGTCAAGACCTACAGGAAACGTATGATCTCTGTAATTGCAAACAAAGGTTTCTGTACCAAATATTAAGTTCTGCTTTTCTGATGTATTAAATACTTATGTCATGCAATAAAATGCAAATTAATTACTTAAAAATCATACAATGTGATTTTCTGGATTTTTGTTTTAGATTCCGTCTCTCACAGTTGAAGTGTACCTATGATAGAAATTACAGACCTCTACATGCTTTGTAAGTAGGAAAACCTGCAAAATCGTCAGTGTATCAAATACTTGTTCTCCCCACTGTATATAATATATTTGTTTAACACTTTTTTGGTTACTACATGATTCCATATGTATTATTTCATAGTTTTGATGTCTTCACTATTATTCTACAATGTAGGAAATAGTCCAAATAAAGAAAGACCCTTGAATAAGTAGGTGTTCTAAAACCTAAACAAAAATATAAACGCAACAACTTCAACGATTTACAGTTCATATAAGCCAGGGCTGCCCAACCCTCTTCCTGTAGGTTTTCAGTCCAGCTCTAATTTAACACACCTGATTCTACTTATTAGCTGCTCAACAAGACCTTAACAAGCTGAATCAGATATGCTAAATTGGGGCGGCGCACAATTGGCCCAGCGTCGTCCAGGGTAGGGGAGGGAATGGCTGGCAGGGATGTAGCTCAGTTGGTAGAGCATGGCGTTTGCAACGCCAGGGTTGTGGGTTCGATTCACACGGGGGGCCAGTATGAAAAAATAATTTAAAAAAATAATGTATGCACTCACTAACTGTAAGTCGCTCTGGATAAGAGCGTCTGCTAAATGACTAAAATGTAAATGTAAATGTATATGAACTGTATTGAGCAGCTAATAAGTAGAATCAGGTGTGTTAAATTAGAGCTGGACTGATAACCCACAGGACGGTACATCTCCAGGAAGAGGGGGGTTGGGCAGCCTTGATATAAGCAAATCAGTCAATGTAAATAAATTCATTAGGCACTAATCTATGGACTTAACATGACTGGGCAGGAGCGCAGCCATTGGTGGGCCTGGGAGGGCATAAGCCCACCCACTTGGGAGGCAGGCCCAGCCAATCAGAATAAATTTTTCCCCACAAAAGGGCTGTATTACAGAGAGAAATAATCCTCAGTTTCATCAGCTGTCGGGATGGCTGGTCTCAGACGATATGGAGGTCCTGGGCTGGCGTTGTTATACGTGGTCTGCGGTTGTGAGGCCGGTTGGATGCACTGCCAAATTCTCTAAAAAGACGGAGTTACATCTCCTGTGGATAATCCTGCAGTCAGCATGCCAATTGCACACTCCCTCAAAACTTGAGACATCTGTGGCATTGTGTTGTTACAAAACTGCACATTTTAGAGTGGCCTTTTATTGTCCCCAGCACAAGGTGCACCTGTGTAATGATCATGCTGTTTAATCAGCTTCTTGATATGCCACACTGTCAGGTGGATGGATTATCTTGGCAAAGGAGAAATGTTCACTAACAAGGATGTAAACAAATTTGTGCACAAGATTTGAGAGAAATAAGCTTTAGTGCTCTTGGATTTCTGGGATCTTTTATTTCAGCTCATGAAACATGGGACCAACACTTTACATGTTGCGTTTATATTTTTAGGAACAAAATATTTCACATTCTTTTTGACTTTATCCAAAATATCATGACATTAGTGATAGTCTAAATCAGAAGAATTGCCATTTAAACAGCAGTGTCGGACTCTTTCGACAATGGGGAGATGTTACTGATGTGCTTTGTGTCTGTCTCCAATGTAAAAAAAAACAAACAATACAATACAAATGTATCAGTAATTACCAGGAAGCTCTACAACATCATTTGTTTTGAAATCACACGAAGATTGTTTTAATTGATGAAATGTTTCAAAACTGTCCTCAGGTTATTGAGGGATCTGATTTGGATTAAATGTCATAGCAAGGTGGTTTTATCAAGTGGAGGTTTCATTCAGGTCTCTCTTTAAATAAACACTGTCTTTGGCAGGAGAAAAACCAAAGTCGGAGGAACCAGAGACGTCCAAACCAGCAAGACGACACCTCTGCTCCCAGTGTGGAAAGAGTTTTACCCGGTTAGAGAACCTGAAAATACATGAGAAGGCACACAGAGGAGCAAAGCCACACCACTGCTCCCATTGTGGAAAGAGTTTTAAACGGTTAGACTACCTGAAATCTCATCAGAAAGTACACACAGTGGAGAAGCCTTACCACTGCTCCCATTGTGGAAAGCGTTTTAACCGGTTAGGAAACATGAAAGCTCATGAGCAAATACACACAGTGGAGAAGTCTTACCACTGCTCCCATTGTGGAAAGGGTTTTAACCGTTTACACACCCTAAAAATACATGAGAAGGCACACACAGGAGCGAAGCCACACCATTGCGCCCAGTGTGGAAAGAGTTTTAACCACTTAGGCAACCTGAAAGCTCACGAGATAATACACAAAGAGGAGAAGCCTTACCACTGCTCCCATTGTGGAAAGAGTTTTAAACGGTTAGACTACCTGAAATCTCATCAGAAAATACACACAGTGGAGAAGTCTTACCACTGCTCCCATTGTGGAAAGAGTTTTAAACTGTTAGACTACCTGAAATCTCATCAGAAAATACACACAGTGGAGAAGCCTTACCACTGCTCCCATTGTGGAAAGCGTTTTAACCTGTTAGGAAACATGAAAGCTCATGAGCAAATACACACAGTGGAGAAGTCTTACCACTGCTCCCATTGTGGAAAGGGTTTTAACCGTTTACACACCCTGAAAATACATGATAAGGCACACACAGGAGCGAAGCCACACCATTGCGCCCAGTGTGGAAAGAGTTTTAACCACTTAGGAAACATGAAAGCTCATGAGAAAATACACAAAGAGGAGAAGCCTTACCACTGTTCCCATTGTGGAAAGAGTTTTAACAGTTTAGGCAACCTGAAAAGACATGAGAGGACACACACAATGGATAAGCCTTACCACTGTTCCCATTGTGGAAAGAGTTTTAACCGGTTAGACTACCTGAAATCTCACCAGAAAGTACACACAGTGGAGAAGCCTTACCACTGCTCCCATTGTGGAAAGAATTTTAACCGGTTAGGAAACATGAAAGCTCATGAGCGGACACACAGGAGAGAATAATTACTTATCCTAGTGTGTAAGTTGATATTTCACATCACATTGACTTAAAGTTAATCAGAGGACATACACAGTGCTCCCATTGTCTTATATTGTTGACTGACTGAGATTGTGTTTACTTGTTTATACCATATGAAATGTGTTTATACAAAGTATACTCAAACATTTATTTGTATGTTTCTATTAGAAAACATGAATTGAACATGGAGTTTGTCAGTTTCAATATAGAGTAGATCAGATTCCATGTGTTTAAATGGTCCTTTTTTTAAACTATCTGGGTATGTCATTCCTCCAGCTCCACAGATAATCAAATGATATTTGGATGTGATGCATTTGCTCCATTGTTTATATTGTTGGCCCACTGATGATTTTTCTTTAAGAGGCACCTCTGTCCTCCACTCGTTACCTGTATTAATGGCACCTGTTTGAACTTATCAGTATTAAAGACACCTGTCCACAACCTCAGTCACACTCCAAACTTCACTATGGCCAAGACCAAAGAGCTGTCAAAGGACACCAGAAACAAAATTGTAGACCTGCACCAGGCTGGGAAGACTGAATCTGCAATAGGTAAGCAGCTTGGTTTGAAGAAATCAACTGTGGGAGCAATTATTAGGAAATGGAAGACATACAAGACTTGAAGAAATCAACTGTGGGAGCAATTATTAGGAAATGGAAGACATACAAGACCACTGATAATCTCCCTCGATCTGGGGCTCCACGCAAGATCTCACCCCGTGGGGTCAAAATGATCACAAGAACGGTGAGCAAAAATCCCAGAACCACACGGGGGGACCTAGTGAATGACCTGCAGAGAGCTGGGACCAAAGTAACAAAGCCTACCATCAGTAACACACTACACCGCCAGGGACTCAAATCCTGCAGTGCAAGACGTGTCCCCCTGCTTAAGCCAGTACATGTCCAGGCCCGTCTGAAGTTTGCTAGAGTGCATTTGTATGATCCAGAAGAGGATTGGGAGAATGTCATATGGTCAGATGAAACCAAAATATAACTTTTTGGTAAAAAATCAACTCGTCGTGTTTGGAGGACAAAGAATGCTGAGTTGCATCCAAAGAACACCATACCTACTGTGAAGCATGGGGGTGGAAACATCATGCTTTGGGGCTGTTTTTCTGCAAAGGGACCAGGACGACTGATCCGTGTAAAGGAAAGAATGAATGGGGCCATGTATCGTGAGATTTTGAGTGAAAACCTCCTTCCACCAGCAAGGGCATTGAAGATGAAACGTGGCTGGGTCTTTCAGCATGACAATGATCCCAAACACACCGCCCGGGCAACAAAGGAGTTGCTTCGTAAGAAGCATTTCAAGGTCCTGGAGTGGCATAGCCAGTCTCCAGATCTCAACGCCATAGAAACTCTTTGGAGGGAGTTGAAAGTCTGTGTTGCCCAGCGACAGCTCCAAAACATCACTGCTCTAGAGGAGATCTGCATGGAGGAATGGGCCAAAATAGCAGCAACAGTGTGTGAAAACCTTGTGAAGACTTACAGAAAACGTTTGACCTGTCTGTGTCATTGCCAACAAAGGGTATATAATAAAGTGGCTGACTAAATACTTTTTCCCCCCACTGTAATTGGTTAAAGAAAATTGTGATAAATAAAAAAGTAGCTTTGCAGCTCCTTCAGGGTTATTTTTGCCTCTGATTAATGCCCTCCTTGCCTGGTCCATGAGTTTTGGTGGGTGGCCCTCTCTTGGCAGGTTTGTTGTGGTGCCATATTCTTTCAATTTTTTTAAAATAGATTTAATGGTGCTCCGTGGGATGTTCAATGTTTCAGATATTTTTTTATAACCCAACCCTGATCTGTACTTCTCCACAACTTTGTCCCTGACCTGTTGGAGAGCTCCTTGGTCTTCATGGTGCCACTCTGGGGCCTTTCAGAACAGGTGTATATATATAGAGAGATCATGTGACAGATCGTGTGACACTTAGATTGCACACAGGTGGACTTTATTTAACTAATTATGTGACTTCTGAAGGTAATTGGTTGCACCAGATCTTATTTATGGGCTTCATAGCAAAGGGGGTGAATACATATGTACGCACCACTTTTCCGTTATTTCTTTCTTAGAAATTTTTGAAACAAGTTATTTTTTTCATTTAACTTCACCAATTTGGACATTAAATCCAAATAAAAATCCATTTAAATTACAGGTTGTAATGCAACAAAATAGGAAAAACGCCAAGGGGGGTGAATACTTTTGCAAGGCACTGTATATACACTGATTATACCAAACATTTGGAACAACGTCCTAATATTGAGTTGCAACCTCCCCTTTTTCCCTCAGAACAGCCTAAATTCGTCGGGACATGGTCTCTACAAGGTGTGGAAAGCGTTCCACAGGGATGCTGGCCCATGTTGACTCCAATGCTTCCCACAATTGTTTCAAGTTGGCTTGATGTCGTTTGGGTGCAGTGGAGGCTCCTCATGAGGAGGAAGGGTAGGACCATCCTTCTGAGTGATTTTCAGAAAAATAAAAATGGTAAAACATTTAAAAAGTTCTCCTTTTTAGATAAAACTATACTAAATATAATCATGTCACCAAAAAATTGATTCAAACATACTATTTTGCAATGAAGGTCTACAGTAGCCACAGCAGCACTCTGTAGGGTAGCCCCATGGTGTAGCATGGAGGACAGCTAGCGTCCGTCCTCCTCTGGGTACATTGACTTCAACACAAAACCTAGGAAGCTCATGGTTCTCAAGCCCTTCCATAGACTTACACAGTAATCATGACAACTTCCGGAAGACTTCCTCCAACCTATCAGAGCTCTTGCAGCATGAACTGACATGTTGTCCACCCAATCAAAGGATCAGAGAATGAATCTAGTACTGAAAGCATAAGCTGCAGCTAGCTAGCACTGCAGTGAATATAATGTGGTGAGTAATTGACACAAAGAAAGAAAAATACAATAGTTGAACAGTTTTGAACAAATTACATTTCTTCCAAAATGAAGGAGAAGCAAGAGAGAGAGAGATTTCGTCATTCTTTTCCACTTTCAGTTTCACTTACTTGGCAAATGCAGCTGGCTAGTTTATTTACTCAAACACCCGGCTCAAACAGAGGGATGCTATGTTAGCTAGCTGGCTATGACTATCCAACACAACACTGGAACTCTTCCAAGTCAAGGTAAGCTTTTGGTTTTATTAATTTATTGCCACCAGGCCCACCGGTGTAAGTGCTAAACTGCTTACTGACTGTATGTACACTGTAACGTTATTGCATGATTATAGCAGATATACTCATGCGTTAGTTCTATTTTTTATTGTAATTTTTTTTAAAAATCTTTATTTAACTACGCAAGTCAGTTAAGAACAATTTCTTATTTACAATGACGGCCTACACCGGCCAAACCCGGACGACGCTGGGCCAATTGTGCGCCGCCCTATGGGACTTCCAATCACGGCCGGTTGTGATACAGCCTGGAATCGAACCAGGGGGTCTGTAGTGACTTCTCAAGCACTGAGATGCAGTGCCTTAGACCGCTGCGGCACTCTTGAGCCCATTATTATCTATGTTGACTATGACTTTACTTTAGCTAATATGGTGACAACGATGTAGGCTGTGTGTAGCAGTTATGATATGGTTTGGTTTGGAAAGGTTTTTTCGCATTGTCACATACAGCTGATGTGGTTTGCATTGAAGTCCAGAAGCGAAGGGAAAATGTGAGAGGAGGAGAGCGTATGGATGCGAGAAGGAATACAACGTGGCTGCTATGAAAGTGAACTGTGTGATCAGGGGTGTATTCATTCTGCCGATTCTGTTGAAAAACTTTTCTTAAACGGAACAAAACCGGGATAAATGTACCTGAATTTGTCCAATAGAAACTCTCTTGTCACTGTATGTCACCTCAAATGTTTATCTCGACCTGTGTTAAAAGGCACTGACAGCCGCTGTTTGGGTGGTGGACCATTCTTGGTACACATGGGAAACTGTTGAGCTGGAAAAACATAGCAGCGTTGCAGTTCTTGACACAAACCGGTGCGCCTGGCACCTACTACCATACCCAGTTCAAAGGCACTTAAATATGTTGTCTCCCCGATTCACCCTCTGAATGGCACACAAACACAATCTGTCTCATTTGTCTAAAGGCTTAAACATCCTTCTTTAACCGGTCTCCTCCCCTTCATCTACACTGATTGAAGTGGATTTAACAAGTGACATCAATAGTTGGATCATAGCTTTCACCTGGATTCACCTAGTCAGTCTATGTAATGGAAGGAGAAGGTATTCTTAATGTTTTGTATACTCAGTGTATATCACTACAGATAATCAAGTGCTATTTGCATGTGATGCATTTGCTCTATTGTTTACAGGATGATTTGTATCTTATAGAGCGTGGCTTTAAGGGAATATTATGGTCACATCTAGATAAAAATGAATGTGAAAAATGAACAGAAAATGTGTATTAACACATTACCTATTCATAGAAAAATGTATTAATCAAATTCAATCAATCAAATTTTATTTATGAAGCCCTTTTTACATCAGCAGATGTCACAAAGTGCTATACAGAAACCCAGCCTAAAACCCCAAACAGCAAGCAATGCAGATGTAGAAGCACGGTGGCTAGGAAAAACTCCCTAGACAGGCAGAAACCTAGGAAGAAACCTACAGAGGAACCAGGCTCTGAGGGGTGGCCAGTCCCCTTCTGGCTGTGCCGGGTGGAGATTATAACAGTACATGGCCATTAAGGCCAGATTTTTCTCCAAGATGTTCAAACGTTCATATATGTTCAGCAGGGTAAAATAATAATCTCAGTGGTTGTAGAGGTTGGCAACAGGTCAGTACATCAGGAGTAAACATCACTTGGCTTTTCATAGCCAGGCATTTAGAGGTTGAAATAGCAGGTGTGGTAGAGAGAGAGAGTTGAAAACAGCAGGTCTGTGACAAGGCAGCACGTCCGGTGAACAGGTCAGGGTTCCATAGCTGCAGGCAGACCAGTGGAAACTGGAGCAGCAGGACGACCAGGTGGACTGGGGACAGCAAGGAGTCATCAGGCCAGGTAGTCATGAGGCATGGTCCTAGGGCTCAGGTCCTCAGGGATGGGAGGGAGAGAGGGAGAGGGAGAGAATTAGAGGGAGCATATGTAGCCGGCGCGCTCTGCTCGTTGCCGACTACTGCGCTGTGTTCCGGTGCACTGAAGACAACACACTGGCGTACTTGAAGGCACTTTATTGTGTACAACTCTCTCAATCTGTTCAACATCAAAGAGAGAAAATGTTCAAAACTCTACCCTCGACCAGAATCCGCCTCTCCCAGCCGAGTACAATGCAGACTGAATATAATCACATTCAAAAATACAAGGAATAAAATACAACATAATTGGAAAATAAACATTGCATCTGGTGTATATCTTATGTATGTGTCATATTGCATGTTATCTCTGCCAAAAACTCTGAGCTTTTAGCCTTTACATTAATACTGTGCAACATGACATAAACCATCTTTCAAATAGGTAATACATACAGTAATATGCACGAAGCAACATGTAATCCTTCACATTTGAGCTTTTCAGTGCCATTAAACACTAATCAATACATGAAAACATTTTAAATGAACACATATTTTAAACCTGATATAGGGAATACATACCTGTTCAACATCAAAGAGAGAAAATTTTCAAAACTCTACCCTTGACCAGAATCCGCCTAACATAAAAAGAACAACGTGGGCTTCATACAAGAGGATAGAATGATGATTGCTAACTTACAGCTAAACAAAACACGAGGTTAGCTAAGTTAGCAATTTCTCAAACTCTCAAAAACAGCTAAATTCACGACACAGCTTGATTAAATGTACGTACACTCATCATATAATATACATACAAGTTACTATGTGCACTGAAACGTTTTAGTTTTAACAGGTATATCAAGTTTATGTCACGCCGAAGTGAACACGTACCTCTCCCAGCCGAGTACAATGCAGACTGAGAAAAGCATGACATCCCTCCGCATATAACCAAACCAACACTAGAGGGCGCACTTACACAACTAACTCTCCCAATATCTGTAGACTACACGAAATGCTGAACAATACAATATTTTGGTGAAATCAACTCACAAAATACAATAAAAAATAGAAAATGAACGGTTGTAAAAATCTGTAATTCTTTGACCTGTTACATTCACCCCTCTTTAATTTCACCAAAATCCTTCACACTTCGAGGGTGGAAAATAACCAAAAACATATAGAATAAAACTCTTGTCCACTTGGTCCAAGATAGCCCTGGGACTCCATTTCCCATATACAGCGTATAAAGCTACTTACAAAGTAAGTTAAAAGAAAACAGCAGTTGATCAGGCTACTGCCCCTTCTAGTGAATATGATGCCTTATACATCATATGAAATCTTGGAACACTTTCCCTCCATTATGAACATCTCATGACCCAGGTCATACTACTGGTAATAAAGAAAAATATCTTAATCTCAAAAATGTATCTAAAATAAAGAACGGAAAGACAGTGACCTTCTGACTCCTGTAACAAAACCCTTGGTGAGTGGTTTTTGCACCATGTTCTCTATCAAGCGATCGACTGCCTTAACAACACTGCCAGTACGTGTTCTGACAACCTGACTTTCAAACCCTTGTACTTGGGAGGGTATCTGACTATCAATCAGTGTAACAGGTGAATTGACATCCGAAGACCCTGTCTCATCTAAGTCAGGAACATCAATTGGGGCAACAGAGTCAGTGTCAGTCATGTGCAAATCAGGGGGGTCACTGGAATCCGACAAGTCTCTCACAGGTGAGTGTTCATTTTCCCCTTGGCCTCTGACCTCTTTAGACTGGGCTCTCGTGGGTGTCAGTTGAACAGACTTCCTGGACAGAGAGTGGGGCATCTCATTCTCCATCTCAGACTCATCAGCTTCTCCAATAGACTCAGAGTCAGAGGATGCGTTTAACCACGAACATGTACGGTCCTCAGAAGCATCTACTGCTAGGCCACTCAAAGCATCAACAGAAGGAGGCTGAAACTCACTGGCCACATCCGAGGCAGCTCCATTCGTCTCTTCATCGCTTAGTTCTGGCATGGGCAAGAAGCTCACGTCCAACATAAAATTCCGATGAACAACTTTTGTTTTCCCACTTTCGTCTCTGACTTTGTAAACGTGAGTCTGAGGGTTCCGGTCTATGATGGTATACATAGTGGCTTCCCACTTATCCGCTAACTTCCTCTTCCCTCTCTCTGCTTTATTAGCTAACAAAACTCGGTCGCCAACGTTCAAGTGGGTTCCACGAACTCTCTTGTTGTAGCCATCAGCTTGATGTTGCTGTCCTTTCCTCGCATGCTGCTGAGCTATGTCGGCAGCCACATGGAGGTTCGCCATCAGTTTCTCTGCATAGGTCTTATAATTCACCACGACTGGATCCCTCAAGACTTGTTTGAAGACCATGTCTACTGGGAGTCTGGGGACTCGACCATACATCAAATAGAATGGAGGATATCCAGTTGTTTCATGAGTGGTGGCATTATACGCAAAAGTCAAAGTCTGTATCTGTTGGGCCCAGTGTTGCTTAGCTGTCAGGGGTAGGGCACGCAACATACTGCCAAGTGTCCTATTGAACCTTTCGGTTTGCCCATTTCCCATGGGATGGTATGCTGTTGTGTGTGTTTTCTTAATCCCTGTGAGGCTGAGGAGTTCAGCTATGAGTTTGCTTTCAAAATTGGCCCCTTGATCAGAATGTATTCGCTCTGGGAAACCGTAGATGCAGAATACGTTATCCCATAACTTCTTTGCTATTTGCTTTGCAGTTTGGTTTACGCAGGGAAAGGCATGAGCCAATTTTGTAAAGTGGTCTGTTATGACTAACACATCGACAGATCTTTGCTTACAGTCCTCAGCACTCCAAAAATCAATGCACACCAGCTCCATGGGTGCCGAAGTGCGAATGCTCTCCAAGGGAGCTCGGGCAGCTGGTTCAGGGGTCTTTGCAAGGATACAGCGTTGGCAGCATTTCACATATTCCTTGATGTCTCTTCCCATTTGCGGCCAGAAGAAACGCTGTCGGGCGAGGTGTGCTGTTCTAGCCTGCCCTTGATGCCCAGCGAAATCATGCACACCAGCGAGAGCTTTGGCCTTCAAGCTAGCAGGCAGCACAAACTGATACCTCTTCTCTCTGCTTAATGGGTCTTTGGTTACCCTATATAGGACTCCGTCCTGGACTTTTAGATGATGCCACTGCTTGCACAGTGTCTGGGTCGTAAGAGCTAACCTCCTCCTCCCTCGCCTAGGTGGTGGCTCACCCCTCTGAATGAGTGGCAGGACTTCCCTGATAACTGGATCTATTTCCTGGCTGTGCCTCAGCTCGCCGATGGAGAGGGCTGGAAGTGTGTCTTGTTCTGAGGGCACCGCCTGGGGAAGAACATTGAGAAACTGTGTTGCTCTTATCTCTGCTCCCCTTTCCCACTCTACATGAGCTTCACAAGCAGATTTCACATGAGAGGGTTCTTGACTGCTGGCCAGCCTGTCTTGAGTGGGGTCCATAGTTACACAGCACCCTGCATCAAGTGCCTGGAGACACTGGGTCTTACTCCGGAAGAGATCTTGGACTTTCTCCTCTTTGGTTCCCTCCGCCTCGGCCAAAAGACTTCCATAGGGCTCACTGATCAACCTTTGGCTCACTGATTTAGCAAACGGATCTCTACTCAGGGCATCTGCCACAATGTTCTTTACCCCAGGAATGTGTTTGATACTGAAGGTGTAGGGGGAAAGCTTTGCCACCCACCTCTGTTCGCAAGCGTCAAGTTTTGGTTTGGTCATTATATAGGTCAAAGGATTATTGTCGGTCCACACTGTAAAAGTGTGGCCTTTCAACCAGTGGCTGAATTTTTCACAAACACTCCATTTGAGCGCCAAGAACTCCAGTCGGTGAGCAGGATACCTCTTTTGTGAGCCAGTGAGGGTCTTGCTGGCAAAGGCGATCGGGCGTGCCTTCGTTTCTCCTTCTGGTATCTGGGACAGAACTGCCCCAAGGCCATCAAGAGACGCATCAATGGACAAAACCAAGGGCTTAGAAAAGTCTGGATGGCTAAGGACCACACAATTCAGGAGCTTCTCCTTAAGGCCGGCGAAAGCGGAATCGCAGTCAAGGGTCCAATCCGCAGGTTTGAGCTTTCTGTAGACTCCCGCATTCTGACTGTACTTCCCGGCCTTTCCTCTCCGTTTCTGGCCAGCTGTGAGAGCAAACAGGGGTTTTGCGATGGAGGAGCAATTTGGTATGTAGTGTTGGTAATAAAATACCATCCCCAGAAACGACTTCACTCTGCGAACTGAAGGAGTGCAGCCATCATCTTCCATCAAGTCCCTCTTTGACATTTTGGTGATGACCTCGACCTTCTCTGGGTCAACAGCAACACCGTCACTGTCAACGATGTGTCCGAGAAACTTCACAGATCTCCGCAACAAATGGCATTTTTTCGGACTCAACTTTAGATTGTGCTCCCGTAGCCTCTGGAAAACCACCTCTAATCTGCTGAGGGCCTGCTGTTCATTGGGGGCAAATATCAAGAGATCATCTAGGTAGCACAAGAGACTGCTGAAGTTAAGATCGCCAAAGATACTCATCATCATCCTCATGAAGGACGCTGGACTGTTGCAAAGCCCCTGTGGCATTCTGTTATACTCGTGCAGGCCTAATGGTGTTGTGAAGGCGGTATACTTTTTGTCCTCCTCATGCATGGGCAAGTTATAAAATCCAGACGTGAGGTCCATGATGCTGAAGACAGCATTACCGCCAAGGGCAGCCAAGCAGTCCGATTGATGGGGCAAAGGATGAGCATCCTTGATAGTTCTTGCATTCAGCCATCGAAAGTCTGTGCATATCCGGAGGTCGCCATTTTTCTTCCAAACCATCACTAGTGGAGAAGCATATTCACTCATTGATTTCCGTATGATTTCCTGTTCCTCCATCTCGGTGAGAACTTGGCGCAGCTTTTGATAATGGGCTGGCGGCACTCTGCGATATGGAAGACGGAAGGGACGGTCGTCAGTGAGGCGGATCCTATGGGCAAAGCCCTTGGCTTCTCCACAGTCAAGATTATGCTTTGAAAATATATCCTGATATTTCTCCAGCAATGTCACAAGTTGGAGCTTGGTGGAGGGGCTCGCTTCACAATGATCAATGTCGACATTTCCTAGACCAGACTTCTGCAGTCTGTCTTTCAGGTCACCGTTGTCGTCCTGTTTCACATGAGTCACTCCAACAGAGCCAGCATCACTCTGACAGGAACCCTGGAACAGTGTGAGATCTTCAGCTGCAACACAAGTAGAGACGTCCGCAAGCTTGCTGTTCCTTTTCAGTGTGAGTGGTTTGTCTGAGATATTAGTGATTTTCATGGGAGTCCAGCCATCTCCCCATAGCGGTGTTACCACTCTCCCCACCATAATGCCCCGAGGCACACACCTGGAGGTTGTAGGCTCCACCATAACTGTACTCCCAGGTGACTTGGGTATATTACTTGGCAGTCTTCCCCACAGCAGGTACTCTTGTTTGGGAAGGAGAGTCACCGCCTGAGTTAGCTTCACTGTCCCTACTTTTCCTGGAACATCTTCACCCCTCCATCTTGTGAGACTGGTCATCATTTCTAGAAACTGTTCGCCATCTGGAGACCCTTTTGTGTTGCTCGAGATAAGTGTCCAATAACTGTTCTCGTTTTTCAGCTGATGCAGTACACGTTTCAACATGTTGGTGCCTACTATTATGTCGTCTTTCTGACCAGTGATCACCAGAACTGGGACCATGCACTTCACCCCATACAGACTTAGTTCCATGTCATACATGCACTTGGGGCGCACTTGTACTCCTCCACAGCCAACAAGGATGATATGCTGTGAGAGTTCTTGATGTGGGGTCAAGACGCTATCCAATAGTAGTCTCTGCTCTGCCTCTTCACTTATCGTGCAGGCCATTGAGCCTGTATCGAGGACCCCTTGCAACTGAGCACAGCCATTAACTGTCACCGGTGCGTGAAATAACTCACTGAACGTCTCAACTCTGTGAATATTCTGAACAATTACCGTGCAATTATCAGACATTGCTTTACAGACATTGACATACATCTCCTTCAATTCTTCACTTTCTTCAAGGGTTGAATCTTCAACGCTCACACATCCCCTTTCCGTATGTGAGCTATCTAGTTTAAACTGGCTCCACCTTGCTCAGAGTTAGGTGATGTGTGCGTTAACTGTGGCTGAGCGTTCATTCTTGGCCGGCGCTGTTGGCATTCTCTCTTCCAGTGGCCGGGCTTGTAACAGCCCATACAGAGGTTCGCCTGTCTACAGTGTGCAGTAGTTGAATGTTCGGCAGACTGACAGTCTTTACATCTACTCTGAACAATGGCTGCTGGCCCCCTGCTTGGTGGCACGACTGCTGTTGTGTGTGCCGTCTGCTCTAGCACACGGTCCAGCAAGCCAATGAGAGACTGCATGCAGATGCTCTCTGTCTGAGGAGAGGATGGAAGCCCCATTGCCTTTGGGTAACCAGTAAGGTCTGTTGGGTTTTCAGCAGCGACTGTCTCTGTGGTTAATGCCTGAGCATGTGCACCAATGTTCTTTGGCCGATAAGATTTGGCTTGACACATTGTTCTAGCCTCTCTCTGATGCTCAACGAGGTGTTCCTGAATCTCATTTGCTGTCCACTTTTCAGCTGTTTTGCACTTTAGGACACTTGCAAGAGCGGGGTCGGGACAGTGTTTCACCAGCATCATTGTGACTTCGTGAGAGGGGTCCTCAATGTTTCGCCCCTGCCTTCTCAGACACTCATCTGCGACATCCACAGCCTTGTTCAAGCGTATCCAATAGTCCATGGGACTTTCTCCAGCCAGAGGAAGTGTGTTATAGAAATCTGCTAAAGGCATAGAGGAGTAGGTTAACTCACTGAAATGTTGTTTCAGAATATCAAAGACGAGCTTGGAGTTCTCAGCTGGCTGCAGCGATGGCATACTGCGCAGGGTAACTTTAACAATGTATCTAGCCTTTCCCATTAGTCTTGACATTATCTCCTGGGAGTGCTCTTGCGGGTGTACACCCCTCTTATTCAGGTAAACGCTCATAATCTCTTCCCACTCATGCACTGTGTGTTTGTCTGTTCCATCACCCCTGAATTACGGCAGCTCTTTGACATCTGTCTTCATGACTAACTTTACTCCTGTCATGTTCAAATCAGACTGTCCATATCCTAAGTTCAGGCTAGGCGTAGGAGTGGTTTGGTTATCTGCACTACCAACAGATCTCTGTAATTGGCTAGCAATGTTCTCTCCTATTTCATGAGCTAACTGTGTGATGAGACTCCCTAGGTCTGCAGAACTCACATGTGAACTAGACACTGGCTGACGTGGAGAATGTTCATCTGTTTGGGTGTGAGTGTATGAAAATGCAGGACAGCCCACTGAACTAACGCTGCTTGCAATGTCTGGAGCATCTCCTAAGCTACGCATGTGTGGTGCGGGGGAATATTCATCAGTGCGTAAGCGTGTGGACGAGAGTACAGGTCTGCCTAGTATACCAGCACCCCTAACCGGCGTGCTCTCCACCATACTCATAAACCTGCCCCTCCCCAGGCTTACCCCTGCAGCATCTCCAACACTAAATGGTGTCTGCGCATCCTTACCATCAGTCATTTTTTCAAAAAATAGAAAGTTGTAATAGACTATGGTAATGATATGTGAATCACCAGAACATGTGAATATGAAAAAAAATTGTAAAATGATAAAGTAGCTGAGGTAAGCAATTAAGAGCTACAATTTACACATTAATGTTTGCCCTTATACTTGTCAACGTTCCGAAGAGGTTCCTACTCGTCACAGCAACCACCGGCGATCACCCTGGCGATGATCTGAAGCGAAGATATCCGGGTCACGGCACCAATGTAGCCGGCTTGGTCTGCTCGTTGCCGACTACTGCGTTGTGTTCCGGTGCACTGAAGACAACACACTGGCGTACTTGAAGGCACTTTATTGTGTACAACTCTCTCAATCTGTTCAACATCAAAGAGAGAAAATGTTCAAAACTCTACCCTCGACCAGAATCCGCCTCTCCCAGCCGAGTACAATGCAGACTGAGAAAAGCATGACATCCCTCCGCATATAACCAAACCAACACTAGAGGGCGCACTTACACAACTAACTCTCCCAATATCTGTAGACTACACGAAATGCTGAACAATACAATATTTTGGTGAAATCAACTCACAAAATACAATAAAAAATAGAAAATGAACGGTTGTAAAAATCTGTAATTCTTTGACCTGTTACACATACTTATATTCACACAGGACACCGGATAAGACAAGAGAATAACACCAGATATAACAGACAGACCCTAGCCTCCCAGCACATAGACTATTGCAGCATAGAAACTGGAGGCTGAGACAGGGGGGTTCGGAAGACACTGTGGCCCCGTCTGACGATACCCCCAGACAGGGCCAACCAGGCAGGATATAACCCCACCCACTTTGCCAAAGCACAGCCCCCACACCACCAGAGGGATATCAACAGACCACCAACCTACTACCCTGAGACAAGGCTGAGTATAGCCCACGAAGATCTCCTCCACTGCACGAGCCCGAGGGAGCGACAAACCGGACAGGAAGATAATGTCAGTGACTCAACCAACTCAAGTGATGGACCCCTCCTAGGGACAGCATGGAAAGCACCAGTAAGCCAGGGAAACAGCCCCGTAATAGGGTCAGAGGCAGAGAATCCCAATGGAGAGACAGGAACCTAAATCTAAATATTAATATTAAGCTTCTATGTCTGTGTACAGGAAAGTCTTATTTGTAAGACGTAGGAGAAAATATATCAGCTTATTGTTCAATTATTACGACATTCTCTGCCAATACGAACGATGTAGTAAATATTGTTTCCAAACTGCGTTACCCACTCCAGTCAGCAGATGGCGATGTGCGTCTTTCAGGTGATGATTATTGCGTGACGTATAATGGAGTGGACGGGACACTTCTTCAGCAACAACCACACGGCTACTCTTTCAACCACCACGGTAGCTTGCTAGTCAACATAAAACCGAAAGATTGAGGCTTAAGACCATGTTTATGTACATTAGGTAATCTCAGTGTTTTAAACACATTTCTGTTGACGAACATTATCTACTGGTTAACTTTAACCTAATTTGCAAACTGATACTGAGCCTACCACTAGGCTAGTCGCTAATACTAACTAACTAGCTAACTAGCTAACATCCCTGACCATGAGCTCACTAAACTACTCCTCCCCTGCTAAAGAAGAGGAGGTCTGGTGTATGGAGAAAGAAGCTCTGGGGCTGAACATTGCCGTGAAACAAGAAGAGGAGGATGTTACAGTGAAAGGAGAGGAAGAAGCTTTCAGAATGATAAAGGAGGAAGAGGAGGCTGTTACACTGAAAGAAGAGGAGGCTGTTACAGTGAAAGAAGAGAAAGATCCGTTTGGAGTGAAAGAGGAAGAGGGGATAGAGGCTGTCACAGTGGAAGAGGAGGAGGTAGAAGCTTTCAGAATGATAAAGGAGGAAGAGGATGCTGGTGTATTGGAAGAAGAAGAGGAGGATGTTATAGTGAAAAAAGAGGAAGAACCTTTTAGAGAGGAAGAGGATGCTATCTCAATAAAGGTGAAGAAGGAAGACGTTTTTGGTGTGAAAGAGCAGGAGGAGGAGACAGAAGATCAGATTAACACCAGTGAGTACTGTCTTAAAAACAGGGGCACAAACTATGCAGTTCTTGAACTAATGTGTGGTTTTCAAGGGGCATTCTACTGAAGTTATATACTTCAATATGTTGTTCAGTACTGTAGGAATTGTTAAAGAGTAAATCTGCAATTAGTGCATATATTTTTCAGACATTTAAATTAGCTTAATGAATTATCCATGTGTTCTACATTAAAGTGCACCTCATCTAATATAACAGGCTTAATAATTTCTACTTAAAATATCAAAGGGACGCAAAAGGCACCCAATTTGTGGAACTACCCTTTCACATTTGCATTATAAACAATATTTTATAAAATCATGATGAAAGTTACAGTTTTAGGCCCTGTTTAGATATATTAATGCCTCTTGTAAGACCCTATGATTGCAATAGAAGATAATACGTTTACCATCTGTTTGATGTTCTCGTTCACACAGGAGAGAGACATGACTATCATGGATCCTCTGGGGAGCCTCAACAACATCCTGATGCTGACGAGGCAGAGAAGAGTCTCTCCAGATCAGAACACCAGATGGTACAGCTTGGTCTGGTCTAGCATACAGCTTGCTCTATCGGGGTCTGGGTTTCTGTAAAGCACTTTATGACAACAGAGACATCAGCATCCATAATGATATTTGTCTGTGTCTCCGCTTTATGGTTAACAGGACAACGCAAGCCCTTTCGCCCTCCCGGAGTCCCTGTGTCGTACCTCTCCCAGTAGCACCTTACTGCTGGGTCTGAAGAGGTTGTCTGTGCGGCTGGTGGACTGCAGGAAAACAACGGGGCTGAGTGGAACTGTGAGAGGAGGAGAAGAGAAGAAAGGAGCAGATTTGACTCATCAAAGTAAGTGCTGTAGTTTAGTTTGAACAAATAAAATAGATCTGCCCACTGGTATCTGTTACCAGGACAACCAGCAGAGTTCTGTTAGTTGACATGAAGATCGACTGGTATCTGTTCCCAGTAGGGCTGTCCTCGACTAATAAAAATCTTGGTCGACCTAGTCACCTGTTCTTTCGACCAATCGATTGGTAAAATGTCCATACAGTGGGGGAAAAAAAGTATTTAGTCAGCCACCAATTGTGCAAGTTCTCCCACTTAAAAAGATGAGAGAGGCCTGTAATTTTCATCATAGGTGCACGTCAACTATGACAGACAAATTGAGAAAAAAAATCCGGAAAATCACATTGTAGGATTTTTAATGAATTTATTTGCAAATTATGGTGGAAAATAAGTATTTGGTCACCTACAAACAAGCAAGATTTCTGGCTCTCACAGACCTGTAACTTCTTCTTTAAGAGGCTCCTCTGTCCTCCACTCGTTACCTGTATTAATGTCACCTGTTTGAACTTGTTATCAGTATAAAAGACACCTGTCCACAACCTCAAACAGTCACACTCCAAACTCCACTATGGCCAAGACCAAAGAGCTGTCAAAGGACACCAGAAACAAAATTGTAGACCTGCACCAGGCTGGGAAGACTGAATCTGCAATAGGTAAGCAGCTTGGTTTGAAGAAATCAACTGTGGGAGCAATTATTAGGAAATGGAAGACATACAAGACCACTGATAATCTCCCTCGATCTGGGGCTCCACGCAAGATCTCACTCCGTGGGGTCAAAATGATCACAAGAACGGTGAGCAAAAATCCCAGAACCACACGGGGGGACCTAGTGAATGACCTGCAGAGAGCTGGGACCAAAGTAACAAAGCCTACCATCAGTAACACACTATGCCGCCAGGGACTTAAATCCTGCAGTGCCAGACGTGTCCCCCTGCTTAAGCCAGTACATGTCCAGAACCGTCTGACGTTTGCTAGAGTGCATTTGGATGATCCAGAAGAGGATTGGGAGAATGTCATATGGTCAGATGAAACCAAAATATAACTTTTTGGTAAAAACTCAACTCGTCGTGTTTGGAGGACAAAGAATGCTGAGTTGCATCCAAAGAACACCATACCTATTGTGAAGCATGGGGGTGGAAACATCATGCTTTGGGGCTGTTTTTCTGCAAAGGGACCAGGACGACTGATCCGTGTAAAGGAAAGAATGAATGGGGCCATGTATTGTGAGATTTTGAGTGAAAACCTCCTTCCATCAGCAAGAGCATTGAAGATTAAACGTGGCTGGGTCTTTCAGCATGACAATGATCCCAAACACACCGCCTGGGCAACGAAGGAGTGGCTTCGTAAGAAGCATTTCAAGGTCCTGGAGTGGCCTAGCCAGTCTCTAGATCTCAACCCCATAGAAAATCTTTGGAGGGAGTTGAAAGTCCGTGTTGCCCAGCGACAGCCCCAAAACATCACTGCTCTAGAGGAGATCTGCATGGAGGCATGGGCCAAAATACCAGCAACAGTGTGTGAAAACCTTGTGAAGACTTACAGAAAACGTTTGACCTGTGTCATTGCCAACAAAGGGTATATAACAAAGTATTGAGAAACATTTGTTATTGACCAAATACTTATTTTCCACCATAATTTGCAAATAAATTCATAAAAAATCCTACAATGTGATTTTCTGGAGAGAAAAAAATCTCATTATGTCTGTCATAGTTGACGTGTACCTATGATGAAAATTACAGGCCTCTCTCATCTTTTTAAGTGAGAGAACTTGCACAATTGGTGGCTGACTAAATACTTTTTCCCCCCACTGTAGATGGTAAAGAATGTACTGACGTTCAGTAATCTTGCTCTGATTTGTCATCCTGAGGGTCCCAGAGATAAAATGTATCATAGTTTTGTTTGATAAAATCCATTTTTATATCCTAACACGATCCATGTTGTATGCAGCGTTTTGCGTGAATTCCGACTATTTCAACTTGCAACAAAACAATTTATGAAATCTAATCGTTCGGTTTCTGTGCAATCCTCAGACACTCTAGAAGGCAACCAAACTTGTTTCATCATTTTACATTATGTATTTGCTACACAACATGTCAATTAGCCCATGAAGGTCAGCCATCATTACTCACCAATGAGAAGAGCAGTGTTCACTTGATTGACAGTGTCTTGGTCCAATGACCACCTATCATTTTGAAACCTAGCTAGCTAGATAGCCAATGAGCTGGGCTTTCCAGCAGTATGTGAACACCCTTTGTACGACAAACAGCCATCATTCTAGAGCTGTGCGCAGCAGTGTTCATTCTCTGGTGAAAGGAAACAGGAAGCACTGTAGTTTACGTTACACAGCGGTTCATTCTATTCTTCAAACTTTTCTCAAAACTTAAAAAGTAAAACATGGCTTCTAAATCGAAGTCCAAGTATCCATGTTGATGATATTATTGCATACATTGACCGGGCGAGTGACACAGAACGAATAGATGAGGACTGAGTGAGCACAGTTTTGATTCCAGCGCAGAATAAATGTTTTTGGAAGGAAAATATCCACTTTTAGATTAGTAAATAAAATACGTTTTTGCTTCTCATGCTAATGCAGTTGTTTAAATGGTTGCATATTCATTTGAGATATTTGTATTTGATTTATATACATTTTATATATATATATAGAGTACACGTCAAAAGTTTGGACACTTCTACTCTTTCCAGGGTTTTTCTTTATTTTTACTATTTTCTACATTGTAGAATAATAGTGAAGACATCAAAACTGAAATAACACAAATGGAATCATGTAGTAACCAAAAAAGTGTTAAACCAATCAAAATATATTTTATATTTGAGATTCTTCAAAGTAGGCACCCTTTGCCTTGATGACAGCTCTTGACATTCTCTCAACCAGCTTTTTGAGGAATGCTTTTCCAACAGTGTTGAAGGAGTTCCCACATATGCTGAGCACTTGTTGGCTGTATTTCCTTTACTCTGCGGTCCAACTCATTCCAAACCATCTCAATTGGGTTGAGGCCGGGTGATTGTGGAGGCCAGCTCATCTGATGCAGCACTCCATCACTATCCTTCTTGGTCAAATAGACCTTACACAGCCTGGAGGTGTATTGGTTCATTGTCCTGTTGAAAAACAAATGATATTCCCATTCAGCACAAACCAGATGGGATGGTGTATCGCTGTAGAAGGCTGTGGTAGCCATGCTGGTTAAGTGTGTCTTGAATTGTAAATACATCACGCCAGTGTCACCAGCAAAGCACCCCCACACCATCACACCTCCTCCATATTTCACAGTGGGAACCACACATGCAGAGATCATCCATTCACCTGCTCTGCGTCTCACAAAGACACGGCGGTTGGAACCAAAAATCTCAAATTTGGACTCATCAGACCAAAGGACAGATTTCCACCGGTCTAATGTCCATTGCTCGTGTTTCTTGGCCCAAGCAAGTCTCTTTTTCTTATTGGTGTCCTTTAGTAGTGGTTTCTTTGCAGCAATTCGACCAAGAAGGCCTGACTCACGCAGTCTCCTCTGAACAGTTGATGTTGATATGTTTCTGTTACTTGAACTGTTACTTTATTTGGGCTGCAATCTGAGTTGCAGTTAACTCTAATGAACGTATCCTCTGCAGCAGAGGTAACTCTGGGTCTTCCATTCCTGTGGCGGTCCTCATGAGAGCCAGTTTAATCATAGCGCTTGATGGTTTTTGCGACTGCACTTGAAGAAACGTTCAAAGTTCTTGAAATGTTCCGTATTGACTGACCTTCATGTCTTAAAGTAATGATGGACTGTCATTTCTCTTTGCTTATTTGAGCCGTTCTTGCCATAATATGGACTTGGTCTTTTACCAAATAGGGCTATCTTCTGTATACCCCCCCCCCCCCCCCCCCCCACCTTGTCACAACACAACTGATTGGCTCAAACGCATTAAGAAGGAAATAAATTCCACAAATTAACTTTTAACCAGGCACATCTGTTAATTGAAATGCATTCCACCTCATGAAGCTTGTTGAGAGAATGCCAAGAGTGTGCAAAGCTGTCATCAAGGCAAAGGGTGGTTACTTTGAAGAATCTCAAATTTAACACTTTTTGGGTTACTGAATGATTCCATATGTGTTCTTTCATAGTTGATCCAGGCTCTGTCGTAGCCGGCCGTAACCGGGAGACCCATGGGGCGGCGCACAATTTGCCCAGCGTCGTCCAGGGTAGGGGAGGGAATGGCCGGCAGGGTTGTGGGTTTGATTCCCACGGGGGGCCAGTATGAAAAAAATAAAAAATAAAATAATAATGTATGCACTCACTAACTGTAAGTCGCTGTCAAGGCGTGCTGAAGGTGGGTGTGGTGTAGGAATCATGCGCAGGACACAGAGGCTCAGTCCAAAGGCTTTAGTGCAATAAATATATATCCAACCGAAGCAAAATAAGCCCGAAGGCAAAATGCACGACGCACACAGGCGACAAAACGAATGACGCACAAACATGTGCAAACAACCCTCTCAAAACACTGGAGGGAAAATGTAGCTCCAAACACGAAACAGTAGTACAATCACACACAACGACAAGCACACACAACGAGAACTAAATAGGGCACTAACGAGGACTAACAAGACACAGGTGTACAACATCCAGACAAAACCAATCGAACATGAAACATAGATCGGTGGCAGCTAGTACTCCGGGGACGACGACCGCCGAAGCCTGCCCGAACCAGGAGGAGGAGCAGCCTCGGCCGAAACCGTGACAGTAGCTCTGGATAAGAGCATCTGCTAAATGACTAAAATGTAAAATGTAAATGTTGTGATGTCTTCACTATTATTAATGTAAACAATTGTAAATATAAAGTAAAACCCTTGAATGAGTAGGTGTGTCCAAACTTTTGACTGGTAGTGTATATGATGATGTGATAGTGAATTCATGATATGTCAATGAACAAGCCTTTCTTTCATACTTTATAATATAGCTCTATACAGTGCCTTTGGAAAGTATTCAGACCCCTTGACTTTTTCCATATTTTGTTCCATTACAGCCTGATTCTAAAATGGATAAATATATATTTTTTCCTCGTCAATCTACACACAATACCCCTTAATAACAAAGTGAAAACAGGTTTTTAGAAATGTTTGCAAATGTATATAAAAACATAAATACCTTATTTACATATGTAAATATATATATATGTATATATGTTAATTTCACTAGGCAAGTCAGTTAAGAACACATTTTTATTTACAATGACGGCCTACCCCGGCCAAACCCTCCCCTAACCAGGACAACACTGGGCCAATTGTGCTCCGCCCTTTGGGACTCCCGATCACGGCCAGTTAGGGGATCAAACCTGGGTCTGTAGTGACGCCTTAGGCTGCTGCACCACTCGGGTCCCCCACGTGGTCTGCGGTTGTGAGGCCGATTGGATGTTCTGCCAAATTCTCTAAAGCGACGTTGGAGGCGGCTTATGGTAGAGAAATTAACATTAGATTCTCTGGTAACAGCTTCAGTGGATATTTCTGCAGTCAGCATACCAATTGCACGCTCCCTCAAACCTTGAGACATCTGTGGCATTGTGTTATGTGACAAAACTGCACATTTTAGAGTGGCCTTTTATTGTCCCCAGAACAAGGTGCACCTGTGTAATGATCATGCTGTTTAGTCAGCTTCTTGATATGCCTTATCTTGGCAAAGGAGACATGTTCACTAACAGGGATGTAAACAAATTAGTGCACAACATTTGAGAGAAATAAGCTTTCGTGCGCTTCGAAAAATTATGTGATCTTTTATTTCAGCTCATGAAACATGGGACCAACACTTTACATGTTGCGTTTATATTTTTAGGAACAAAATATTTCACATTCTTTTTTACTTTACCCAAAATATCATGACATTAGTGATAGTCAAAATGTAAAAAATTTTGAATATCTAAATTAGAAACATTGCCATTTAAACAGCAGTGTCGGACCCTTTCGACAACGGGGAGATGTTACTGATGTGCTTTGTGTCTGTCTCAAATGTAAAAACACATAAGTAAATACGTTTTGGACTTCCACACAAAATGACTTTTTTTACTTATTTTATTTAGGTTGAAGAAAATATGTAGCATACAGCTATTAAGGTTATACATTTACAACCACCTGCACGATAGGAATCCAGAGATGTCTGTGTCTTGAGTGTCCTAGAACTGTCTAGTTTTTTGTGTTCTGACTTATAAAACAGAATGAATAAAATAAGTCATGTAAACATATTATCAGTAATTACCAGGAAGCTCTACAACATCATTTGTTTTAAAATCTCACGAAGATTGTTTTAACTGATGAAATGTTTGAAAACTGTCCTCAGGTTATTGAGGGATCTGATTACATTTCATAGCAAGGCAGTTTTATCAAGTGGAGGTTTCATTCAGGTCTCTCTTTAAATGAACACTGTCTTTGGCAGGAGAAAAACCAAAGTCGGAGGAACCAGAGACGTCCAAACCAGCAAGACAATCCCTCTGCTCCCAGATTGGAAAGAGTTTTACCAAGTTAGGACGCCTGAAAAGACATGAGAGGACGCACACAGGAGAGAAGCCTTTCCATTGCTCCCATTGTGGCAAGAGTTTTAACCGGTTAGAGAACCTGAAAGCTCATGAGCGAGTACACACAGGGGAGAAGCCATACCATTGTGCCCAGTGTGGAAAGAGTTTTAACCAGTTAGGAAACATGAAATCTCATGAGCGAATACACACAGGGGAGAATTCTTACCACTGCTCCCAGTGTGGAACTAGGTTTGCCAAGTTAGGAACCTTAAAAATACATGAGAGGACACACACAGGAGCGAAGCCACACCATTGCGACCGGTGTGGAAAGAGTTTTCACCTGTTAGACACCCTGAAAACTCATGAGCGAATACACACAAGGGAGAAGCCTTACCACTGCTCCCATTGTGGAAAGAGTTTTCGCCGGCTAGACATCCTGAAGGCTCACGAGCGAGTACACACAGGGGAGAAGCCATACCATTGCGCCCAGTGTGGAAAGAGTTTTAACCACTTAGGAAACATGAAATCTCATGAGCGAATACACACAGGGGCGAAGCTACACCATTGTGCCCAGTGTGGAAAGAGTTTTAAGGAGTTAGGAAAGCTGAATGCTCATGAGCGAATACACAGAGGGGAGAAGCCTTACCACTGCTCCCAGTGTGGCAAGAGTTTTAGCCATTTAGGAAACCTGAAAGCTCATGAGCGAATACACACAGGGGAGAAGCGTTACAAATGCTCAGACTGTGGGAAGACATATTCCTCATCACAGTCACTTAAAAGTCATGTGAGAATCCACACAGGAGAGAATAATTACTTCTCCTAGTGTGTTAATTTATATTTCACATTACATTGACTTACTATTTATCAGAGAACATACACAGTGCTCCCATTGTCTTATATTGTTAACTGATAATGTGTTTACTTGTTTATACCATATGAAATGTAATTATACAAAGTATACTCAAACATATATTTATGTTTTTATTAGAAAACATGAATTGAATTTGGAGTATATCAGTTTGAATATAGAGTAGATTAGATTCCATGTGTTTAAATTGTCATTTTTTAAAACTCTGACTGTGTGTTTATCTGGGTGTGTCATTCCTCCAGCACTACAGGTAATCAAGTGATATGTGGATGTGATGCATTGGCTCCATTGTTTACATTTGCATTGTTGGCCCACTGATGATTTAATGAAATGAAAATGTTCACTGACTCTGTAATGGAATTGTTTTATTGTATGTGTCCACATAACTGAGTATGTGACTAACCTTGTGAAACTATCCAATTATAATCTTCTGTTCTTGGGAGTATCATCCTGTGTTGCAAACCAGCTTCCACCTGCGTCCTTGTATAAATAAAGTCCTGCCCAGGAACAGGAAATTATAAAGATATGTGCTCATCACCCAATGCTTTGGAATTCATACTGTCTACACTGCACTGTGTAACTCTGTTATTCTCTCTGAGCTCAGAAATAAAGAATATTGGTTAAACGTCTCCATACTGTTGGTTTCTACTCTAAACGTCTCCATACTGTTGGTTTCTACTGTAAACGTCTCGATACTGTTGGTTTCTACTGTAAACGTCTCCATACTGTTGGTTTCTACTCTAAACGTCTTGATACTGTTGGTTTCTACTCTAAACGTCTCGATACTGTTGGTTTCTACTGTAAACGTCTCCATACTGTTGGTTTCTACTCTAAACGTCTTGATACTGTTGGTTTCTACTGTAAACGTCTCCATACTGTTGGTTTCTACTGTAAACGTCTCCATACTGTTGGTTTCTACTCTAAACGTCTTGATACTGTTGGTTTCTACTGTAAACGTCTCCATACTGTTGGTTTCTACTCTAAACGTCTCCATACTGTTGGTTTCTACTGTAAACGTCTCCATACTGTTGGTTTCTACTCTAAACGTCTCCATACTGTTGGTTTCTACTCTAAACGTCTTGATACTGTTGGTTTCTACTCTAAACGTCTCGATACTGTTGGTTTCTACTCTAAACGTCTCCATACTGTTGGTTTCTACTGTAAACGTCTCCATACTGTTGGTTTCTACTCTAAACGTCTTGATACTGTTGGTTTCTACTGTAAACGTCTCCATACTGTTGGTTTCTACTGTAAACGTCTCCATACTGTTGGTTTCTACTGTAAACGTCTCCATACTGTTGGTTTCTACTCTAAACGTCTTGATACTGTTGGTTTCTACTCTAAACGTCTCGATACTGTTGGTTTCTACTCTAAACGTCTCCATACTGTTGGTTTCTACTGTAAACGTCTCCATACTGTTGGTTTCTACTCTAAACGTCTTGATACTGTTGGTTTCTACTGTAAACGTCTCCATACTGTTGGTTTCTACTGTAAACGTCTCCATACTGTTGGTTTCTACTGTAAACGTCTCGATACTGTTGGTTTCTACTCTAAACGTCTCCATACTGTTGGTTTCTACTCTAAACGTCTCGATACTGTTGGTTTCTACTGTAAACGTCTCCATACTGTTGGTTTCTACTGTAAACGTCTCGATACTGTTGGTTTCTACTCTAAACGTCTCCATACTGTTGGTGTTACGGATACAGGTATCCTGTGTCCTGTGTTTTCCTCTCCTTCTGCCCTAATCACAGGTGTCCTGTATGTTCCTGATTGGTGGTCGTTGAGATGTCTGCTGATTGCTAGGTGGACCAATCAGTGAACATTCCTCTGCATGGCACCACCTGTTGCTGGTTTTTCAATCACACATCTCATTGTTTAAAAACCAGTCAGTTATGTTTGTTGTGAGAGAAAAAAGACTGTTTCCGTATGTGAGTATGGATACTGTGGTATCCTGTGTATTGTGTACTCACTAAGTTTGGTTACTCTGTTTGGTAATTTTGTTAGAGACTATTTCCGTATGTGAGTATGGATACTGTGGTATGCTGTGTATTGTGTACTCACTAATTTGCTGATTACTCTGTTTGGTAACTTTGTGTGTTTCTGGGAAAAGGGGAGTTTAAGCAAGTTGCCCTTGGGCGTACATTACCCGTAGGAAGAAATCTGTCTAAAAACACTAGTTAGACCTGAGCGGACCACCCACTGTACTTTTGTATGACTAGCAGTAGCTTAGCGGTTTTTGAGGCAGGCAAGATCAGTTTAGGGGTGTTTTACACTATTGTTTCATTTCTTGGGTCCTGCTCAGCCCTTTTTCCCAAACCTTTACCGTGTGTTCAGCAATAAACCTTTTATGTTTGACGGTAGTTTATGGTTGTCGTGTAGTTTTTCGTTCTCACTGTTCCATGTCACACTTATAATTTGCATGAATTATGTTACGGGTCTCATGTCCATCACCCTAGACGTTTAAAGCCACGGGGTTCGTAACGTAAAGTGGGGGCTCGTCCGGGATATATCTCATTGATACTCATGCAAATTAGTTAGTGTCTGGTTCAGTGTTGAGCTTGGCAGCTGTAACTACCAGTTTTTTTTGTGTTCAGTATTCGACGGCTCGTGTTGCTAGTTTAGGATGGCTACTTTTGAGTTGGATGCATTTTTGGAAAACCCTACGTGGGAGATTTTTGAGAATTGCCGTAGAGTGGATCTACAGGCTTTGGCTGACCACTTTTCTGTACCCATACCGAGGGGTTTAGTGAAAGCAGAAGTTAGGGAAGTAGTGTTAGCGATATTATTGAACGAGCGAGTGCTTGAATTACCGCCGCCTGACCCTGCTGCTCCTGTAGGGGATGTGGTTGCTGTTCCTGTAAGCCCATCAGTGTCTGAGGACGAGGCTCCAGCCACATTGCCCCGTTATGACCCACTCTCCCCACTGACTGACAGTGATGCCAGGATCGATGTCCGCTCGACATGGCTCCAAATGGAGGCGGAAGAGCGGGCACAAATCAGGCAAGACAAGCTGGAGATGCGTAAAATGGAGCTAGAGGCAGAACAGGAGACGCGTAAGCTAGAGGCAGAACAGGAGACGCGTAAGCTAGAGGCAGAACTGGAGACGCGTAAGATGGAACTGGAGATGCGTAAAATGGAACTAGAGGCAGAAACAGCGAGGTTAGTCTCTGCTCATACTATGTCTGCTAGTGAGCCATCCTCACCAGCTGTGTCGTCTGCTACTTTTGATATTAGTAGACAGATCACCTTGGTACCTGTGTTTAGGGAGTCAGAGGTTGATTCCTATTTCAGTGTGTTTGAACGTATAGCGGTAGCATTGAAATGGCCCGAAGAGGTATGGTGCCTATTACTTCAGTGTAAACTAACAGGTAAAGCCCAAGAGGTTCTGGCAGCGCTACCTCTTGAAGACAGTTTGAATTATGACGTGGTCAAAGCTACTGTTCTGCGTGCCTATGAGCTTGTTCCTGAGGCATATCAACAGAGATTTAGGTCTCATAAAAAGTCTCCTACTCAGACTTATGTGGAGTTTGCTAGAGACAAAGGAAATCTGTTTGACAAATGGCACAGTGCTAGTAAAGTAACTGATTTTAACTCTCTACGGGAGTTAATCTTGTTAGAAGAGTTTAAAAATTGCTTACCGGAATGCATTGTAGTTTATCTGAACGAACAGAAAGTATCCTCACTGTCGGAAGCATCTGTATTGGCAGACGAGTTTGTGTTGACGCATAAGAGCGTGTTCTCAGCTCGTACGGAGAGCAGGGCTGCGGAGTTGCTAACTTTTAGTCCTAGTCGACCAGCAGTACATCCAGCACGCCAAAAATATGTGCGTCACTGTTTCTATTGTCATAAGGTGGGACATTTGGTTAGTGATTGCTTTTTGCTTAAACGCAAACAGGGGATGCCTCCGCACGCCAGGCCGCCAACGGGTGTTGGGCTGATTCGTACGGTTGTAAGGCCGGAATCAAGACAGAGGCCTCATAGTGAATGTGGTTTGAAAGTCCCTGTCCCAGATCACAGTTATGAACCGTTCATTTTTGAGGGATTTGTTTCCATATCAGATGACGAAGCGTCTCAGCGTCCAGTTAGAATCCTCAGAGATACTGGTGCGGCGCAGTCGTTCATACTATCTGATGTGTTGCCCTTGTCCAATAATACATATTGTGGTTCCAGTGTGTTAGTACAAGGAATTGAAATGGGATTCGTCCCAGTGCCATTGCACTTTGTGAACGTACACTCTGAGTTAGTCAGTGGAGTGTTCAGAGTTGACGTACGTCCTATGTTGCCAGTAAAAGGTGTGACATTTATAATGGGCAACGATATTGCCGGAGGAAAGGTGATACCCGTAGTGTAGGTATTGGATAAAAGTGACCAGTCTCTCTCCGAGGAGCTGGCACAGGGTTATCCAGATGTGTTCCCCGCTTGTGCTGTCACACGTGCTCAAGCACGACAAGTGGGTGAAGTGATAGATTTGTCGAACACGATTCTATTCAGAGAGTGTGACCCAGAGGATAGTTCGGATGCTACCTCTGGTAAGCTGGTGCAGTCTGACCCACAGTCCAGAGAAAGGAAGAAGGTCTCAGCTATAAATGCATTTCCCGCACCTACCACCAGAAGAGAGCTACGCCGCTTTTTAGGGATGGTTGGCTACTACCGTAGTTTCTGTAAACATTTCTCTACGGTAGTTGCTCCATTAACAGATTTGCTCAGTCCGGCGAGAAAATTTGTATGGTCTGAAGATTGTCGTACTGCTTTCAACACTGCTAAAGCACTCTTATGTAGTACTCCTGTTCTTGCTGCGCCAGATTTTGAACGACCGTTTAAACTGGAGGTAGATGCAAGTGCCAGAGGTGCTGGTGCTGTTCTACTGCAGCAGGACCAGAGTGGAGTGGACCATCCTGTCTGTTATTTTTCACGGAAATTTAACAAATGTCAGACAAACTATTCCACCATTGAACAAGAAGCTCTAGCTTTGTTGTTAGCTCTGCAGTACTTTGAAGTTTATGTTGGTTCCAGTGCATTACCAGTGATAGTGTATACTGACCATAACCCCTTAGTTTTTCTCCACCGGATGTACAACCAGAACCAACGCCTTATGCGTTGGGCACTTGTCGTGCAAAATTATAATTTGGAGATCCGCCACAAAAAGGGGTTGGATAATGTGTTGGCAGATGCTTTGTCTCGTGTTTAATGATCTAGGTTTTTTTTGTTATCCCGGCAGGATGAGTTGTGAATTTGGGTGTTGTGATGGTACGTGTGTCGCAAACCATTGTGGTTTGCTCTTTTAAGGGTGGGAGTGTTACGGATACAGGTATCCTGTGTCCTGTGTTTTCCTCTCCTTCTGCCCTAATCACAGGTGTCCTGTATGTTCCTGATTGGTGGTCGTTGAGTTGTCTGCTGATTGCTAGGTGGACCAATCAGTGAACATTCCTCTGCATGGCACCACCTGTTGCTGGTTTTTCAATCACACATCTCATTGTTTAAAAACCAGTCAGTTATGTTTGTTGTGAGAGAGAAAAGACTGTTTCCGTATGTGAGTATGGATACTGTGGTATCCTGTGTATTGTGTACTCACTAAGTTTGGTTACTCTGTTTGGTAATTTTGTTAGAGACTATTTCCGTATGTGAGTATGGATACTGTGGTATCCTGTGTATTGTGTACTCACTAATTTGCTGATTACTCTGTTTGGTAACTTTGTGTGTTTCTGGGAAAAGGGGAGTTTAAGCAAGTTGCCCTTGGGCGTACATTACCCGTAGGAAGAAATCTGTCTAAAAACACTAGTTAGACCTGAGCGGACCACCCACTGTACTTTTGTATGACTAGCAGTAGCTTAGCGGTTCTTGAGGCAGGCAAGATCAGTTTAGGGGTGTTTTACACTATTGTTTCATTTCTTGGGTCCTGCTCAGCCCTTTTTCCCAAACCTTTACCGTGTGTTCAGCAATAAACCTTTTATGTTTGACGGTAGTTTATGGTTGTCGTGTAGTTTTTCGTTCTCACTGTTCCATGTCACACTTATGAATGTCACACTTATAACATGAATTATGTTACGGGTCTCATGTCCATCCCCCTAGACGTTTAAAGCCACGGGGTTCGTAACAGTTGGTTTCTACTCTAAATGTCTCGATACTGTTGGTTTCTACTGTAAACGTCTCGATACTGTTGGTTTCTACTGTAAACGTCTCCATACTGTTGGTTTCTACTCTAAACGTCTTAATACTGTTGGTTTCTACTCTAAACGTCTCGATACTGTTGGTTTCTACTCTAAACGTCTCCATACTGTTGGTTTCTACTCTAAACGTCTCCATACTGTTGGTTTCTACTCTAAACGTCTTGATACTGTTGTGCGTGCACTGCTCCATTGCCTCCGCTCTGTGGCGACACCAACGGAGGCAGTGTTGGCCTGTGTTGACATTGTAGCTATGCGGCCCTTAACTGTCATGTGCCTCATTAGTGTTTTCTCCCTTATCTCACAGGCGAGGACAGCAAATCTCACCCCCGCAAGGCCGCTACATTGGCAGAACGTGTTACTTACAATGTCTCATGTTACTCTGAAACGCTGCACTGTCTTAAACCCTACAACCTTACTCCCCACACAGTGTGACGGTGATGCACATGACTGCAGTGAGGTGGTTGACCTCTTGTGTAAACCACGCCCTGATCTCCAAGATGTGCCAATTCCTAACAGTGATCTAATCTATTTTGTTGATGGTTGTGCTAAACGTTCTTCTTCAGGTGATCCAGTTGCATCTTATGCTGTGTGTATATGTACCCCACAGTATTGAGGAGGCAGCCAGACTACTCTCCCACTACTCTGCACAGGAAGCAGAGCAGTTTGCTCTTACACGTGCCTGTGTGTTGGGAAAGGGCAAGTCCCTCACAGTGTACACTGACTCTCAGTACGCTTTTGGTGTCTGTCACATTTCTGGAACCGTGTGGCAACATGGTGGTTTCCTCACCTCAACTGGTAAACCAATAGCACACCATAACATGGTTAAAGTACTGCTTGAGGCAGTACTCCTACCTTCCACTAAACACACTGATCCTGTTTCCCTAACAGACTGTGCAGCGACAGCAGCTGCCTCCCCTCTCCTTGTGATGGCATGCATTGACCCTGTCACCTCTCTCTCCTTTAATGATGTCTCCCTGCTACAACAGGGGGCTGATACAGTGGAACATAAACGTTGGCAGCGAACATGAACGCGTGACCCCTCTGATGGCGTGTGGAAGGGCCCAACTTTCTAGCACAGACTGGAATATGTTCCGGGATTCATCCAATGGCATTGAGGAGTACACCACCTCAGTCACCGGCTTCATATGTGCATCGACGACGTCGTCCCCACAGTGACCATACATACGTATCCCAACCAGAAGCCATGGATTACAGGCAACATCCCCACCGAGCTAAAGGCTGCCGCTTTCAAGGAGCGGGACACTAATCCGGATGCTTATAAGAAATCCCGCTATGCCCTCAGACGGACCATCAAAGAGGCAAAGCGTCAATACAGGACTAAGATTGAATCCTACGACCGGCTCTGATGCTCGTCGGATGTGGCAGGGCTTGCAAACTCCTCTACACGAGGAGATGGTGCCGGTGTGGTGCCCTCCCTGAAAGCCGAGAGAGGATACATCTGTGCTGTGACTGACTGTCTAGACACGGTGGGCCGACTAGCCTTGGATACTCCTCGACGGTCAGGTTTTTCATCTGTGTTCCATCAATCTACCGGAGTCTTCTGACTCCACTACTGCCTTGCTGTGCTGTGTGGTGGAAGCCTGAGGTCGGTATCTGCGCTGTGACGTAACGTCTAGATACGCTGGGCTTCCTAGCCCAGGATACCCCCGCCGGGTGGACTCGCCACCGGTGATTGGCCGGATGCTGCCTCACTGTGCGGTAGCCTACTGCAAGGAGACTGGGCACATTGACCAGATCCACACACTGGGTGGAATCCCTGTCAAGGAGACTGGGCGCATTGACCAGATCCACACACTGTGGGTGGAATCCCTGTCAAGGAGACTGGGTGCATTGACCAGATCCACACACTGGGTGGAATCCCTGTCAAGGAGACTGGGCGCATTGACCAGATCCACACACTGGGTGGAATCCCTGTCAAGGAGACTGGGCGCATTGACCAGATCCACACACTGTGGGTGAAATCCCTGTCAAGGAGACTGGGAGCATTGACCAGATCCACACTGTGGGTGGAATCCCTGTCAAGGAGACTGGGAGCATTGACCAGATCCACACACTGGGTGGAATCCCTGTCAAGGAGACTGGGAGCATTGACCAGATCCACACTGTGGGTGGAATCCCTGTCAAGGAGACTGGGAACATTGACCAGATCCACACTGTGGGTGGAATCCCTGTCAGCACATTCCTGCAGCGACTGTTGAACGCGCTGGCGTTCTAACTAAGGCAACATCGCTCGGGCAAACACTTGGTTTCTAAATCTACTAGACCTGTAGGCATACAGCTGAACATTTTTAGGGCATTTAAGGTTTCAAAAGACTGACTCAGCATATTTTGTTTTCTTTTTTGTTTTAGTGAATTGTTGGATTCAGTGGTTAAAATTTGTATTTTTGTAAAAATGGTTGTAACTGCTGCCTACATGGGTTATGGCTCATTGCAGAGTCTCAGTTATCAAAAACGATCTCCTCTCCTTTCCCCAGAGATACCTCTAAACCCTACGTTGACTGGTGGTGCAGCAGCTTTTATCTTTCAGAGGGATCTGATTGTTACCATTTGCCTCCTACTGTGACATGCTCATGAAACTCTTTCTCATCTACAGGGTTTGGTCTGGCTAAAAACGGGGTTTGTTGTATCAGATGACTGTAGTTTGGATCATTTTAAATCATCTAAAGTGTAGAGAGATTTTGGGAAGCAACAAATCAAGGTGTTTTATTGTTCTTCTGCTTTTGGTGTCAGGAAACATTCAGCCAAACCCAGGTCCACTGGCTATGGAGGAACGTCCCACTCCAAATGATTTGGTGTCAGGAAACATTCAGCCAAACCCAGGTCCACTGGCTATGGAGGAACGTCTCACTCCAAATAATTTGGTGTCAGGAAACATTCAGCCAAACCCAGGCCCACTGGCTATGGAGGAACGTCTCACTCCAAATGATTTGGTGTCAGGAAACATTCAGCCAAACCCAGGTCCACTGGCTATGGAGGAACTTCCGACTCCAAATGATTTGTTGTCAGGAAACATTCAGCCAAACCCAGGCCCACTGGCTATGGAGGAACTTCTCACTCCAAATTATTTGAAAACTAGATCAGGGTTGGGACTGTGTCATGAGAATCTCTAATACTAAGCTTTGAATAATTCCCAGAGGTTGTAAGACTAGTTAATTAAGAATTAAACAAATGATCCAGTCTGCAAGAAATCAGCCATTTTTTTTATTCATGAGAGCTCTGGCGCTCAAAATACACACAGGCTTTTTATATACCCTCACACAAAGGAACTTTGCTCCGCCCACCATAATCCTACATTACTTCTACATTTCCAAAAATATAATGTCCCCCTGAGGGCTATCTCCTCTCTCCTGGGTTTCTACCTCTACCAGCTATTTCCCCTAGGGTGGCCATGAAATACTCCGCTCCCTTCTATTATTTACCCCCTTTACACGTTACCTTTTTCAATGATGTCACTCTTGCTGCTGCTGGTGACTCTCAGATCCACCTCTACGCAGACGACACCATTTTGTATACATCTGGCCCTTCATTGGACACTGTGTTAACAAACCTCCAAACGAGCTTCAATGCCATACAACAATCCTTCAGTAGCCTCCAACTGCTCTTAAACACTAGTAAAACTAAATGCATGCTTTTCAATCGAACGCTGCTGGCACCCGCCCACCCGACTAGAATCACCACTCTCGACGGGTCTGACCTAGAGTATGTGGACAACTACAAATACCTAGGTGTCTGGTTAGACTGTAAACTCAACTTCCAGACTCACATAAAGAATCTCCAATCCAAAGTTAAATCTAGAATCGGCTTCCTATTTCGCAACAAAGCCTCCTTCACTCATGCTGCCAAACATGCCCTCGTAAAACTGACTATCCTACCGATCCTTGACTTCGGCGATGTCATTTACAAAATAGCCTCCAACACTCTACTCAGCAAATTGGATGTAGTCTATCACAGTGCCATCCGTTTTGTCTCCAAAGCCCCATACACTACCCACCACTGTGACCTGTACGCTCTTGTTGGCTGGTCCTCACTACATGTTCGTCGTCAAACCCACTGGCTCCAGGCCATCTATAAATCACTGCTAGGCAAATCCCCGCCTTATCTTAGCTCATTGGTCACCATAGCAGCACCCACCTGTAGTCTGCGCTCCAGCAGGTATATCTCACTGGTCATTCCCAGAGCCAACACCTCCTTTGGCCGCCATTCCTTCCAGTTCTCTGCTGCCAATGACTGGAACGAATTGCAAAAATCTCTGAAGCTGGAGACTCTTATCTCCCTCAATAACTTTAAGCATCAGTTGTCAGAGCACCTTACCGATCACTGCACCTGTACACAGCCCATCTGAAATCAGCCCACCCAACTACCTCATCCCTATATTGTTATTTATTTTGCTATTTTGCACCCCAGTATCTCTATTTGCACATAATCTCTTGCACATCTAGCATTCCAGTGTTAATACTATTGTAATTATTCTGCACTATAGCCTATTTATTGCCTTACCTCCATAACTTGCTTCATTTGCACACACTGTATATATATTTTCTGTTGTATTTCTGACTTTATGTTTTTTACCCCATATGTAACTCTGTGTTGTTTTTTATTGCACTACTTTGCTTTATCTTGGCCAGGTCGCAGTTGTAAATGAGAACCTGTTCTCAACTGGCTTACCTGGTTAAATAAAGGTGAAATAAATAAAATAAAAATTTCTCCAACAAGATTTCTCATATTCCTCCTGTTCTTTTTTCCTTCCCCTTGTCTGCTTTCTTTATGTCCGCAGTCGCGATGGTTATGGCCTGTTTTGTTACAGTATTTACACGGGGCCTCACACTCTCTTGCAAAGTGCCCTCCCTTGTTACAGTTAAAGCACTTATTCCCTCCACCATAGGACAGGAAAGAGTGAGGGCTATCTCCTCTCTCCTGGGTTTCTACCTCTACCAGCTATTTCCCCTAGGGTGGCCATTAAATACTCTGCTCCCTTCTGTTATTTTCTTTCTCTGTCCTGTCTACTATTCTGCTCATGATGGATTGCGTATCTCTTAACCTCAGCTAGTGATGCTGTTCCCCACCCCACCAAATAATTTTTAATGGTCCTGCTTATTTCTGGTCTCATTCCACTGAGGAACGCTATCTTCAGCTGCTGATGGTACGGAGTATCATTTCCCTGCGCCTGGGGCGGCTCAGGTATGCCACTGTTTGCGTTAAATACATCTTTCAGCCTTTCTAAGTATTGGCTGATGGTTTCACTGTCTTCCTGTTTACACTCATGTACTTTGGAGAAGTCAGCATGCCGATGGTAATGTTCCCTTAAATTATTACAAAACTCATTTTCCCAACATATTGCCCATTATCTGCCCATACAAGTCTGGGTTCACTCTGCTGACCCAGATGTCTTAGTTCTGTCCGAGACCTGGCATAAGACGTCTGTTCTAAATCAGTCTATAGGCTTGGATGTTTATAATGTTTATCGATGTGACCGAAGAAGAAAGGGGGGGTAGTATAGCCATCTATATTAAAGACAGATATGTGGCTACTGAACTAAGGTCTTTATCTAAACCAAAACAGTTTGAGTTTTTAGCATTGAAACTGCAGTTATCAAAAGCCGTGAACTTAGATTCAATAGGATGTTATTGGCCTCCATCAGCAAAAGTAGAATCCCTGGATTCTCTGGCTGAACTGATGCGTGGTTGGGGAAAAATGGAATGGTCCTTATGGGCGATTTAAACTGGGACTGGTTATCTCCAAACTCAGAGGCCATAAGAGGACGGTGCACTGAATTCAACTCAAATTATATATATAGTCACAAGACTCAATCCAAAAGACATCTCTACGTCAACACTTATTGATGTTATTCTAACTAACAATCTGCATAAATACTCGCCGGTTGGTATTTTCCCTAATGATTTAAGTGATCATTGTGCAGTTGCTTGCATTAGAGACACCAAAATCCTCAAAGTGCCCCCTCGGTTCATAGTCAAACGACATTTTACGCAGTTCTGTGAGCAGGCATTCCTGCATGAACTTTATGCATGCAACTGGGATAGGATTGCGCATATTTCAGACATCAAAGAGGCAGTCTCCTATTTTAATTCCATGTTTTCTGCTATCTGTGATAAACACACTCCTCTCAAAAAAGTACCGGGTAAGAGGTAGAGACAAGCCCTGGTTTACAGGGGAAGTATCTGATTTGATCCATAAACTAAATAGACAATGGGCCAAAGCCAGAAAGGGTCATTCCCAGGCTGAATGGCAGTTATTCAGGCCACTGAGAAATAAGTGCCCCTTGTTAAAACGGAAATGCAGATCTAGCTTCTATTACGAATCTACCAAGTCAAACCTCAATAACCCGACGAAATTATGGAAAACCATTAAATCCATGAATGCTAACACAGACTCCTCTGGTCTTCCGCTGAAATTGACCTCGAATTCAATGCTTGTGACTGACAAGAATAAACTGCTTGACATGTTGAATGAGCATTTTGCTAAAGCTGGGCATTTATTTGATAATGAACTCCTTCCTAACATCTAGAATGAGGCAGTGAATGAAACTGCCACATGCCGGCCTGTGGTTCATCTATTTCATTTGACAGAGATTGAGCTTTCAGAAGTTGTAAAGTCACTCAAATCTATTGATATTAAGAAATGATTTGCCAATACGAACGATGTAGTAAATATTGTTTCCAAACTGCGTTACCCACTCCAGTCAGCAGATGGCGATGTGCGTCTTTCAGGTGATTATTCTTGCGTGACGTATAATGGACTGGACGGGACTCTTCTTCAGCAACAACCACACGGCTACTCTTTCAACCACCTCAGTAGCTTGCTAGCCAACATAAAACCGAAAGATGGAGGCTTTAGACCATGTTTATGTACATTAGCTAATCTCAGTGTTTTAAACACATTTATTTTGACGTAACATTGGTAACTTGAACCTAATTTGCAAACTTGTTAAAGATTGATACTGAGCCTAGCACTAGGCTAGTCGCTAATGCTAACTAGCTAGCTAACTAGCTTACATCCCTGACCATGAGCTCACTAAACTACTCCTCCCCTGCTAAAGAATAGGAGGTCTGGTGTATGGAGAAAGAAGCTCTGGGGCTGAACATTGCCGTGAAACAAGAAGAGGAGGATGTTACAGTGAAAGGAGAGGAAGAAGCTTTCAGAATGATAAAGGAGGAAGAGGAGGCTGTTACATTGAAAGAAGAAGAAGAGGATGTTAAAGTGAAAAAAGAGGAAGAACCTTTTAGAGAGGAAGAGGATGCTATCTCAGTAAAGGTGAAGAAGGAAGACATTTTTGGCGTGAAAGAGCAGGAGGAGGAGACAGAAGATCAGATAAACACCAGTGAGTACTGTCTTAAAAACAGGGGCACAAACTATACAGTTCTTGAACTAATGTGTGGTTTTTAAGGGGCATTCTACTGAAGTTATATACTTCAATATGTTGTTCAGTACTGTATAAATTGTTAAAGGTTCAATCTGCAATTGGTACATATATTTTTTTGACTTTTAAATGAGCTTTAATGAATTCTCCATGTGGTCTACATTAAAGTGCACCTCATCTAATATACCAGGCTTTTAAAATTCAATATTGGTGCTTAATTTCTACTTAAAATATCAAATGGACGCAAAAGGCACCCAATTTGTGAAACTACCTTTTCACATTTGCATCATAAACAATATTTTATAAAATCATGATGAAAGTGACCGTTTTAGGCCCTGTTTAGATATATGAATGCCTCTTGTAAGACCCTATTATTGCAATAGAAGATAATAAGTTTACCATCTGTTTGATGTTCTTGTTCACACAGGAGAGAGACATGACTATCATGGATCCTCTGGAGAGCCTCAACAACATCCTGATGCTGACGAGGCAGAGAAGAGTCTCTCCAGATCAGAACACCAGATGGTACAGCTTGGTCTGGTCTAGCATACAGCTTGCTCTATCAGGGGCTGGGCTGGGTTTCTGTAAAGCACTTCATGACAACAGTGACATCAGCATCCATAATGATATGTGTCTGTGTCCCCTCTATATGGTTACCAGGACAACGCTAGCCCTTCCTCCCTCCCAGAGTCTCCGTGTCGTACCTCTCCCAGTAGCACCTTACTGCTGGGTCTGAAGAGGTTGTCTGTGCGGCTGGTGGACTGCAGGAAAACAACGGGGCTGAGTGGAACTGTGAGAGGAGGAGAAGAGAAGAAAGGAGCAGATTTGACTCGTCAAAGTAAGTGCTGTAGTTTAGTTTGAACAAATAAAATAGATCTGCCCACTGGTATCTGTTACCAGGACAACCAGCAGAGTTCTGTTAGTTGAAATGAAGATTGACTGGTACCTGTTCCCAATAGGGCTGTCCCCGACTAATACAAATCTTGGTCGACTTAGTCACCTGTTCTTTCCACCAATCGATTGCTAAACATTTTAAACATGCATTTCCATATATAGACGGTAAATAATGTACTGACATTCAGTAATCTTGCTTTGATTTGTCATCCTGAGGGTCCCAGAGATAAAATGTATCATAGTTTTGTTTGATAAAATCCATTTTTATATCCTAACACGATCCATGTTGTATACAGCGTTTTTCATGAATTCTGACTCTTTCAACTTGCAACAAAACTATTTATGAAATCTAATTAGCAAAACGTTGTTTAACCCAGTCAAGTTAGTTAGTTCTATTATCTATGTTGACTATGACTTTACTTTAGCTAATATGGTGACAACGATGTAGGCTGTGTGTAGCAGTTATGATATGGTTTGGCTTGGAAAGGTTTTTTCGCCTTGTCACATACAGCTGATGTGGTTTGCATTGAAGTCCAGAAGGGAAAAGGTGAGAGGAGGAGAGCGCATAGATGCGAGAAGGAATACAAGGTGGCTGTTATGAAAGTTAACTGTGTTTACGCGTGATCAGGGGTGTATTCATTCCGCCGATTCTGTTGAAAAACGTTTCTAAAACTGAACTAAACTGGGATAAACGTACCTGAATTTGTCCAATAGAAACTCTCGTTTGCAACTGTTGAACTAACGATTACACACTATGTCAGCTAGATTACATTTACATTTTAGTCATTTAGCAGACGCTCTTATCCAGAGCGACTTACAGTTAGCACATACATTATTTTATCGAACCCACAACCCTGGCGTTGCAAACGCCATGCTCTACCAACTGAGCTACATCCCCTGCCGGCCATTCCCTCCCCTACCCTGGACGACGCTGGGCCAATTGTGCGCCGCCCCATGGGTCTCCCGGTCGCGGCCGGCTACGACAGAGCCTGGATTCGAACCAGGATCTCTAGTGGCACAGCTAGCACTGCGATGTAGTGCCTTAGACCACTGCGCCACTCGGGAGATTCCAGCTAGATACAGGCAACAGTGTGGAAGGTGGTATTGAATGTGTCACTGTGTGACCATGTTTCACTGTCTGTCACCTCAAATGTTTCTCTCCACCTGTGTGCACCTACATTCTAAACTAGGCTAGGTTGTAGTAACCTCATGATGGGTATAGGGAAAAGTATCATGTAGTAGCATAAACCTATCGCTGTTACATTGAACAGGGTGAATGGAATATGAATGACAGTCATCCAATGTGGTGTAATAGAAATAAGGCCATGCTCATGATTTAGTTTTTTGTCCTCCCTCATCTTAAACGGCACCAACCTCCACTGTTTGGGTGGTGGACCATTCTTGGTACACATGGGAAACTGTTGAGCTGGAAAAACCCAGCAGCGTTGCAGTTCTTGACACAAACTGGTGCGCCTGGCACCTACTACCATACCCCGTTCAAAGGCACTTAAATATTTTGTCTCCCACATTCACCCTCTGAATGGCACAAATACACTATCCACTTCTCATTTGTCTCAAGGCTTAAACATCCTTCTTTAAAACCTCTTCATCACGAGGTTCCCCATATCCGGGGTACTCCTCCCGCAATCTCAAACAATGGCATAGTACGGTTTTTAAACATGTGTGAATACCTGAATGTTATACACTACTGGAACGAGAAGCGTCTCAACCGTGAATCTAGCCAAACTGTTGTTGCCCAAATGAAATAATATTCAGACTCCAAGCAAATATATAAGCATATAGCAAAACCAGTACTCTATTTTGAAACCGTGCATGCCCGTATATTCGTAGACAGATAACGTATTTTTCTCAACCTATCTATTCAAACGATACACCATTCAAAAGCTGCTACCTCACAGATTCCAACAGTGATAGCCGTGTTCCTCTATGACCAACGCTCACTAAACTATTAATCAAAGAACGTCAATAACAAACTTCCATTTTCTTTTATCACACCAACAAACTGCGTCTTCCTTTGTTGTTTCTGTTACCAAAAGTAGTGTCTGATCGAATAAAACCACTTGGAAAAGATACTCTAGTGTCTCTCTCTCATTCCGAGTCGATTTCAATGAGTTTCCATCGTTTTACATGGCCAACAATGTGTTTGAAGATGAAGTCAGTAATTTGGTTCAATCACAACAGGCACTGTTTTGTCGCCATCTTCTGGATATATGATGCAATCCCCGTGGTTTGTCATTGTGCTTATTTAATTATACTGATCCAGAGCTTTCGATAGAGGGGTCACATGTCAAAATCGACCAACCGGTTGTTGAAATATCCAAGTGCGCACCTCATTGTCTCATATTAGTTGACCTGCTGCGTTACGCACGGTTACGCAGAGCGCACAACAACACTAGAATTTCGGAGGGAAAAACGCAAAGTTTATTGAAATATGGCAGGCTCTAGTAACAAGTATGCAGTTACAGAGGCGTTATTTATTGTAACAGATGAAAGTTGGACTCCATGTATCCCCATTGACTCTGAATCAGACGATGAGGACCTGCTTAGACCGGACGAACCAGACCCCAACGACGAGAACGAAGGTTATCGTGTCCAGGGCCCTACTCAAGCATCAGAAGAGTATGCAATCCCGTTGTTATTTATTACTTCTAATACTACTATTACTAATTTATTGTATGAGTACAAAACATACATTCTTAAATATCTATTTGAGTAACTGAAGCTCAACGTAAGTTAGCGCTAGCTTAGCTTAGAGGCCCACGAGCAAGTTTACTTACAATAGAATGCTATGTGTATTATTTATTGTCACTGAATTATCACTTTAGTCAACATTCTCATAGTTGTAACTATTTATTTGATATATCTGACTGTTTTGAGTCAGATTTGTCAATGAATGAATACAACACACTGATCCTCAACACGGGGGCCCCTCAGGGGCGCGTGCTCAGTCCCCTCCTGTACTCTCTGTTCACCCATGACTGCATGGCCAGGCACGACTCCAACACCATCATTAAGTTTGCCGACGACACAACAGTGGTAGGCCTGATCACCGACAACGATGAGACAGCCTATAGGGAGGAGGTCAGAGATCTGGCCGTGTGGTGCCAGGACAACAACCTCTCCCTCAACGTGACCAAGACAAAGGAGATGATTGTGGACTACAGGAAAAAAAAGAGGACTGAGCACGCCCCCATTCTCATCGACGGGGCTGTAGTGGAACAGGTTGAGAGCTTCAAGTTCCTTGGTGTCCACATCACCAACGAACTATCATGGTCCAAACACACCAAGACAGTCGTGAAGAGGGCACGACAAAGCCTATTCCCCCTCAGGAGACTAAAAAGATTTGGCATGGGTCCTCAGATCCTCAAAAAATTCTACAGCTGCACCATCGAGAGCATCCTGACTGGTTGCATCACCGCCTGGTATGGCAACTGCTTGGCCTCTGACCGCAAGGCACTACAGAGGGTAGTGCGTACGGCCCAGTACATCACTGGGGCAAAGCTCCCTGCCATCCAGGACCTCTATACCAGGCGGTGTCAGAGGAAGGCCCTCAAAATTGTCAAAGACTCCAGTCACCCTAGTCATAGACTGTTCTCTCTGCTACCGCACGGCAAGCGGTACCGGAGTGCCAAGTCTAGGTCCAAAAGACTTCTCAACAGCTTCTACCCCCAAGCCATAAGACTCCTGAACAGCTAATCATGGCTACCCGGACTATTTGCACTGCCCCCCCACCCCATCCTTTTTACGCTGCTGCTACTCTGTTAAGTATTTATGCATAGTCACTTTAACTCTACCCACATGTACATATTACCTCAACTAGCCGGTGCCCCCGCACATTGACTATGCAACGGTACCCCCCTGTATATATAGCCTCCCTACTGTCACTTTATTCTATTGTATATATAGCCTCCCTACTGTCACTTTATTTTTTACTTCTGCTCTTTTTTTTCTCAACACTTTTTTGTTGTTGTTTTATTCTTACTTTTTTGTTTAAAATAAATGCACTGTTGGTTAAGGGCTGTAAGTAAGCATTTCACTGTAATGTCTGCACCTGTTGTATTCGGCGCATGTGACCAATAAAATTTGATTTGATTTGATTTGATTTGATTTGAAGTGTGTGTTAGTCATGATTTTCTTTTCTCTTTTGTCTTGTTTGTACAGTGAAGATGATTATAGGGGTGATGAGCCAGAGCATCTGCCTCCTCAGCCACAGCTTCCCCTTCCTCAGGCAGAGCCTCCTCTTCCTCAGCCTGGCCGCTTGTCTAGACAACGCACTTCTGCTCCCCTCCCTCGGCCACGGTCTTCATCGGACACTGAGTCCCCTGTAAAGAGCCCTCAACCCAAAAGAAAAGGAAACGCTTTCTCAAAGTCAGCGCATCCAAGTCAGCGTGGCGGAGGTAGGCCTGCCACTCCAAGAGTCGGGGAGGAAGAAGAGGAAGAAGAAGATAGGTGGCATAATAGAGAAGAGAATGATGAACGACCAGACCCAATCCGGTTTATGCCCACCAGAGTCCCAGGCCCCACAATCGACACCACTGCGTCATGGTCTCCCCTTTCACTCTTTCAACTGTTTTTTACCACTTCGGTTGTCCGCACAATAATTTGCAACACTAATGCAAATGCTGCCAAAAGACTGCAGTCCGGACTGAAATTCGCTTGGATACCACTAACGATGAGAGATTTTTACATTTTCCTGGCAATTCTGCTATACTCAGGGCTTGTCTCTGTACACGAGAGGGGCACCTACTGGAGGAAGGAATGCCCATATAATTTCCGCTTCCCTGGAGACACTATGACACGAGACCGTTTTGAAGCAATCATGTGGTCACTGCACTTGAGCAAACCGGAAGACGATGAAGCCAACAACACTAAAAAAGGCACCGCAGAATACGATATACTTTTCAAGATCAAGCCCCTGTACACTGAGCTTACCAATGCCTGCAAATCACATTTCCAGCCGTACCAAAACATCTCCATAGACGAAAGGATGGTGGCATCCGAGGCGAGAATAAGTACGCGGCAATATATGAAAGCAAAGCCCACTAAGTGGGGGTATAAATTATTGGTACTGGCTGACTCTCACACTGCTTATACGTGGAATTTTGTTGTTTATGAAGGCAAGAGTGTGTTCACACCAGGCCAGGGACTAAGCTACACTTCAGTTATGGACTGGATGCCATTCCCTCTACTCGGTGGGGGCTATACACTTTCTGTAGACAATTTCTATTCTAGCCCTGCCCTTTTTGAGGAGCTACGTAGAAGAAACACTGGTGCCTGTGGGACGATTATAACGAACAGGATTGGTTTCCCACAAACCAAAAGGAACAACCTGCCCAAAAAAGCAGAAAGGGGAGATTTGCGTTGGATACGCAAAGGAAATGTATTATTTGTAAAATGGATGGACACACGTGAGGTAACCATGTGCTCTACTGTACATGAAGCATTTAGTGGACAAACTGTCAAAAGGAAGGTCAAAGAGGGTGGTGTATGGCAGACTAAAACTGTGCCCGTCCCAGATGCGGTAGCCGACTACAACCGGAGCATGGGTGGAGTGGATTTATCCGACGCATTGATTGGATACTGCAGTGTTCACCACAAGACGATGAAATGGTATAAGACTTTTCTTTTTCATTTTGTTGATATTGCTGTTGTAAATAGTTTCCTACTTCACAAAGAACTCCATAAGAACAACTCAACTAAGCCGTACACACAGAAGAAGTTCAGGGAAAAGCTACTCACAGAAATGGTGAGCTTTGCTAAACAGTCTGACCCACAACCTTCACCACGACCACCACCAACATCCTGCATGCCAGAATACTATGGTGATGATGCCAGCAAAGACAGGAAGAACTGTAGGAGATGTCTGGATGCTGGCATCCCCAAAGTGAAAACACCTGTGTACTGCAGGAAGTGCCAAGTCCCTTTGTGCCTTACGTCAAAGCGTAACTGTTTCAAGGATTGGCACGACAGCAAGTTTTAGGCTAAAAAAGGGGTCTACATTTTGTGTGACAACCCATCCAAAGGACACCATATCATTGTTTATAGTTTTGGGATGTGTGTAAAAAAAATTTTTTTAAATGTGTTGTTTATAGTTTCTAATAGATCTGCTCAGTTTGGAGTCAACCTTTCCCATTGCATGGTTTATTTTAATGGGAACACGTATAGAGGTCTGGGAGAACATTGGAAACAACATCAAAAACAGTTGGATTTGGATGGAATGTACACATATAGTGAGTGATATGTTAGTGAAATGAAATGCCTTTTGCCGTCTGGTTCCTGATAAAAGTCAAGTAAAATATGCCATTTAGCAGACGCTTTTATCCAAAGCGACTTACAGTCATGCGTGCATACATTTTTGTGTATGGGTGGTCCCGGGGATCGAACCCACTACCTTGGCGTTACAAGCGCCGTGCTCTACCAGTTGAGCTACAGAGGACCACAAGTGGCACTGATGGTGCCCAAATCTACCCAAATGTCTCCATTTGGTAATCCGCCTAAACATACTTCAACTAAAACCCCGACAGCTTTGGTTTCCTTTACTTTATTGGCATCAAACTGCACATTTAAGTACTCGTCAGATATTGGGCTGATATATGGTCCCATAGTGTTTAGGGGCTGCAGCTGCATAAGTCCAATACATTATTCCCTATAAAACCTGAAGTTACTTTCAGGCGGAATCAAAACCTCCCAGTTGATGCTGTGCTCTAGCCTCATGTACTCTGACACCGTAATACCCACATTAATTATTTACACTTCAAGATACGTCTCCCACGTGTGTTACCTTTCTTTTGCTACCAATATTATGTTGATAGCCCTTGTCGTTTTGGAGATGCACTCTATTCAATTTGGGCATGCATTTTCGAAGCAGGCACTTTAGCCAGGTGCCTAGTGATGAAGAGGTTAACCGGTCTCCTCCCCTTCATCTACACTGATTTGAAGTGGATTTAACAAGTGACGTCAATAGTTGGATCATAGCTTTCACCTGGATTCACCTAGTCAGTCTATGTCATGGAAGGAGAAGGTATTCTTAATGTTTTGTATACTCAGTGTATATCACTACAGAAAATCAAGTGCTATTTGCATGTGATGCATTTGCTCTATTGTTTACAGGATGATTTGTATCTTATAGGGCGTGGCTTTAAGGGAATAGTATGGTCAATTTTAGATAAAAACGAATGTGAAAAATGAACAGAGCAAATGTGTATTAACACACTACCTATTCATAGAAGTATTTATTAATCAAATTCAATCAATCAAATTGTATTTATGAAGCCCTTTTTACATCAGCAGATGTCACAAAGTGCTATACAGAAACCCAGCCTAAAACCCCAAACAGCAAGCAATGCAGATGTAGAAGCATGGTGGCTAGGAAAAACTCCCTAGAAAGGCAGAAACCTAGGAAGAAACTTAGAGAGGAACCAGGCTCTGAGGGGTGTAACAGTACATGGCCATTAAGGCCAGATTTTTCTCCAAGATGTTCAAACATTCATAGATGACCAGCAGGGTCAAATAATAATCACAGTAGTTGTAGATGTTGAAACAGGTCAGTACATCAGGAGTAAACATCAATTGGCTTTTCATAGCCGGGCATTTAGAGGTTGAAATAGCAGGTGCGGTAGAGAGAGAGAGTTGAAAATAGCAGGTCTGGGACAAGGTAGCACGTCCGGTGAACAGGTCAGGGTTCCATAGCCGCAGGCAGAAGAGTGGAAACTGGAGCAGCAGCACGACCAGGTGGACTGGGGACAGCAAGGAGTCATCAGGCCAGGTAGTCCTGAGGCATGGTCCTAGGGCTCAGGTCCTCTGGGATGGGAGGGAGAGAGGGAGAGAGAGAGAATTAGAGGGAGCATACTTAAATTCACACAGGACACCAGATAAGACAGGAGAATAACACCAGATATAACAGACTGCCCTAGCCCCCCAGCACATAGACTATTGGAGCATAGATACTGGAGGCTGAGACAGGGGGGTTCGGGAGACACTGTGGCCCCATCCGATGATATCCCCAGACAGGGCCAACCAGGCAGGATATAACCCCACCCACTTTGCCAAAGCACAGCCCCCACACCACCAGAGGGATATCAACAGACCACCAACCTACTACCCTGAGACAAGGCTGAGTATAGCCCACGAAGATCTCCTCCACTGCACGAGCCCGAGGGAGCAACAAACCGGACAGGAAGATAATGTCAGTGACTCAACCCACTCAAGTGATGCACCCCTCCTAGGGACGGCATGGAAAGCACCAGTAAGCCAGGGAAACAGCCCCATAATAGGGTCAGAGGCAGAGAATCCCAATTTTTATTTTATTTTTATTTCACCTTTATTTAACCAGGTAAGCCAGTTGAGAACAGGTTCTCATTTACAACTGCGACCTGGCCAAGATAAAGCAAAGTAGTGCAATAAAAACAACACAGAGTTACATATGGGGTAAAAAAAAACAAAGTCAGAAATACAACAGAAAATATATATACAGTGTGTGCAAATGTAGCAAGTTATGGAGGTGGAGAGACTGGAACCTAAATCTAAATATTCATATTAAGCTTCTACGTCTGTGTACAGGAAAGTCTTATTTGTAAGACGTAGGAGAAAATATATTAGCTTATTGTTAAATTATTACGACATTATTTGCCAATACGAACGATGTAGTAAATATTGTTTCCAAACTGCGTTACCCACTCCAGTCAGCAGATGGCGATGTGCGTCTTTCAGGTGATGATTCTTGCGTGACGTATAATGGCCTGGACGGGACACTTCTTCAGCAACATCACACGGCTACTCTTTTAACCACCTCGGTAGCTTGCTAGCCAACATAAAACCGAAAGATTGAGGCTTTAGACCATGTTTATGTACATTAGCTAATCTCAGTGTTTTAAACACATTTCTTTTGACGTAACATTATCTACTGGGTAACTTTAACCTAATTGGAAACGTGTTCAGATTGATGCTGAGCCTACCACTAGGCTAGTCGCTAATGCTAACTAGCTAGCTAACTAGCTAACATCCCCGACCATGAGCTCACTAAACTACTCCTCCCCTGCTAAAGAAGAGGAGGTCTGGTGTATGGAGAAAGAAGCTCTGGGGCTGAACATTGCCGTGAAACAAGAAGAGGAGGATGTTACAGTGAAAGGAGAGGAAGAAGCTTTCAGAATGATAAAGGAGGAAGAGGAGGCTATTACACTGAAAGAAGAGGAGGATGTTACAGTGAAAGAAGAGAAAGATCCGTTTGGAGTGAAAGAGGAAGAGGGGATAGAGGCTGTCACAGTGGAAGAAGAGGAGGTAGAAGCTTTCAGAATGATAAAGGAGGAAGAGGACGCTGGTGTATTGAAAGAAGAAGAGGAGGATGTTATAGTGAAAAAAGAGGAAGAACCTTTTAGAGAGGAAGAGGATGGTATCTCAATAAAGGTGAAGAAGGAAGACATTTTTGGAGTGAAAGAGCAGGAGGAGGAGACAGAAGATCAGATTAACACCAGTTGAGTACTGTCTTAAAAACAGGGGCACACACTATGCAGTTCTTGAACTAATGTGTGGTTTTTAAGGGGCATTCTACTGAAGTTATATACTTCAATATGTTGTTCAGTACTGTTTAAATTGTTAAAGGTTCAATCTGCAATTGGTACATATATTTTTTGGACTTTTAAATTAGCTTTAATTAATTCTCCATGTGGTCTACATTAAAGTGCACCTCATCTAATATAACAGGCTTTTAAAATTCAAAATTGGTGCTTAATTTCTACTTAAAATATCAAATGGACGCAAAAGGCACCCAATTTGTGGAACTACCTTTTCACATTTGCATCATAAACAATATTTTATGAAATCGTGATGAAAGTGGCCATTTTAGGCCCTGTTTAGATATATTAATGCCTATTGTAAGACCCTATGATTGCAATAGAAGATAATACGTTTACCATCTGTTTGATGTTCTCATTCACACAGGAGAGAGACATGACTATCATGGATCCACTGGGGAGCCTCAACAACATCCTGATGCTGACGAGGCAGAGAAGAGTCTCTCCAGATCAGAACACCAGATGGTACAGCTTGGTCTGGTCTAGCATACAGCTTGCTCTATCGGGGTCTGGGTTTCTGTAAAGCACTTCATGACAACAGTGACATCAGCATCCATAATGATATGTGTCTGTGTCTCCTCTTTATGGTTACCAGGACAACGCTAGCCCTTCCTCCCTCCCAGAGTCCCTGTGTCGTACCTCTCCCAGTAGCACCTTACTGCTGGGTCTGAAGAGGTTGTCTGTGCGGCTGGTGGACTGCAGGAAAACAACGGGGCTGAGTGGAACTGTGAGAGGAGGAGAAGAGAAGAAAGGAGCAGATTTTACTCATCAAAGTAAGTGCTGTAGTTTAGTTTGAACAAATAAAATAGATCTGCCCACTGGTATCTGTTACCAGGACAACCAGCAGAGTTCTGTTAGTTGACATGAAGATAGACTGGTATCTGTTACCAGGACAACCAGCAGAGTTCTGTTAGTTGACACGAAGATAGACTGGTATCTGTTACCAGGACAACCAGCAGAGGTATGTTAGTTGACATGAAGATAGACTGGTGGATATGGTTGTTATGAATATCATAACACTGAAAAAGGATTCTGCCAATGAAAAGAGAGAAACCAATAGACTATATAAAACCTTGATGAAAGTTAGATTTAGAGAGAACGTTTCAAGATGATCCAATATAAGGTGCATGTTTTACAAAAACATTTCCTAAAAACATTAGCTAATTTTCCCCCAACATCGGACACCCCCTAACTTCGGACACTCTAGTGGTTGGAGGACTAAATCACCTCGAGTTCGACGTTTAAATGGACTGGAAAATAACTGTACGTTTTGCGACTAACGACACCCTTCTAGCTAGCTGACCACCGATTTTCATTGCTATTTTTGTAAGTTAAGTTCGGTTTGCATATTGTAAAATTTGACGGCGCGACAGACCACACATCATTTAATATCCAACTTTTTACCTCTGAAATATAGCTAACGCATTTTCTAATGTTACTAGCTTAGTTGCTAAATGTTGATAGAACTGCTAAGACAGCAAAAAGGAAAGAAATTGTAAGCGTTAGATAATACATATCACGAAAACAGCTGAATGTTGTCAAGCTTTACCTTTTCAGAATTGGAGTCCTCTGACGGAGGCGTTTTGCACAATCTGCAAAAATGTATTTGGAATTTTGAACCATTAACTTTTTGACACCTATCACTGTTGGCTATGTTTCATCTTACAACAGCTACATAGAGGCAGTATTTAGTCAAATTTTACAATGTATGCATCAATATGAAACTAATTGGGACACTCATTTTCATTACAGATAACATCAAACAAAAAACGTGGGTACATTTTCAGTTAATGTGAAAACTTTCATCACCTTTCAATGCCTTAGCTCTGAAATGTAAATGTTTATACATATTCAGATTGAGTTATCTGTCTAAAATGTGTATAGTATGCCAAGTTATTTAGCTACATGTATTTACCACCACAGCATGGAGAAAGTCAAGAGGAAGCAGTGGAGTGAGGTGGATATGTTCCATGCCATGGAGGACTGCGGGGCAGGGATGGCTATCCGCCATGCTGCCAAGGTTAGGCATCTTTTGTTTTTAGGAGATTACCATGTGTATGTGAATTTTATCTGCTAGTAACAGTTTTATTTTCTTATCTACCAAGGTACATGGTGTACCTCGGCAGACCCTGGCGTACAGGCTGAGCGGCCGGGGGACCCATGTTTGTCGCCGTGGACCACCCACATTGCTTGCACCAGAGGATGAAAATTCTCTGGTGCAGTACTGTATCTACTGCGCCAGCCATGGGTTCCCCTTCACCAGACAGAGGCTGATGAAATACGCCGACAAAATACGCAGGTATTTGGTGTTCTATGTATGTAGATTGGTGGACTGACTGTTCTCAATGTGTGTGATGTAAATGTGGATGTGTATGGTGATGCCAAAACAAACATTTTCATCCTGGATGGACAATTATACATTCTATTCTATTGTAGGTTTCGGCACCCAGGGGAAACAATCCCACCACTGGGGAAGAGGTGGTGGGAATTGTTCAGGAAGAGGCACAAGAACCTGAGCATAAGGAGGCTGGACACCCTGGACAGGGGGAGAGCTGAGTGTGCATCACCACTGCCAGTGCCTCCCAGTGTGCAACACCTGTAGGAGCCGCCGGAGTCCCCAGCTGCAGAAGAAGGCCACGTGCCTACTCTCCCGGCCACACCATCGTTGGCCCCTCAACCCCACCATTACAAACACCAGCTCCTCCAAGCCATTGTCGGCGGTTTTGTCCACCACCACCACGATGCACCCCCGTCCCCCGTCTGTCACCACCAACACGGCCTCCTCTGGACCAACTGCCTCCTACGTCTCCCCTGGTCACACCACCATAGCAGCCTCGTATGGGAAGTGGAGTGGTCTGCTATTGGCCGGTTATAAAATGGCCCATAACTGTAACACTAGCAGAGATCCTGGACCTGATATATCCTTACAGTATATTATGTTCAACAATATATAGAAAAATAATCTAAAATGTTATATTTTCAATATTCATTTTTATGTTTTTCAATATTAATAAATTAATGTAATTCATTTTTTTACTAAATTAAAATACTGCTCATATTACAGGTCAAGTGGTAAAGATTAATATGACCCATTGTTGCTTTGTAGCCTGTAGCATCTAATGATGAAACATTATGGAGTCTTAAAGGAGGACTGTAGCATCTAATGATGAAACATTATGGAGTCTTAAAGGAGGACTGTAGCATCTAATGATGAAACATTATGGAGTATTAAAGGAGGACTGTAGCATCTAATGATGAAACATTATGGAGTCTTAAAGGAGGACTGTAGCATCTAATGATGAAACATTATGGAGTCTTAAAGGAGGACTGTAGCATCTAATGATGAAACATTATGGAGTCTTAAAGGAGGACTGTAGCATCTAATGATGAAACATTATGGAGTCTTAAAGGAGGACTGTAGCATCTAATGATGAAACATTATGGAGTCTTAAAGGAGGACTGTAGCAACTAATGATGAAACATTATGGAGTATTAAAGGAGGCTTCACCTACAGATGAAACATTATGGAGTCTTAAAGGAGGCCTGTAGCATCTAATGATGAAACATTATGGAGTCTTAAAGGAGGACTGTAGCATCTAATGATGAAACATTATGGAGTCTTAAAGGAGGACTGTAGCATCTAATGATGAAACATTATGGAGTCTTAAAGGAGGACTGTAGCATCTAATGATGAAACATTATGGAGTCTTAAAGGAGGACTGTAGCATCTAATGATGAAACATTATGGAGTCTTAAAGGAGGACTGTAGCATCTAATGATGAAACATTATGGAGTCTTAAAGGAGGACTGTAGCATCTAATGATGAAACATTATGGAGTCTTAAAGGAGGACTGTAGCATCTAATGATGAAACATTATGGAGTCTTAAAGGAGGACTGTAGCATCTAATGATGCAACATTATGGAGTCTTAAAGGAGGCCTGTAGCATCTAATGATAAAACATTATGGAGTCTTAAAGGAGGACTGTAGCATCTAATGATGAAACATTATGGAGTCTTAAAGGAGGACTGTAGCATCTAATGATGAAACATTATGGAGTCTTAAAGGAGGACTGTAGCATCTAATGATGAAACATTATGGAGTCTTAAAGGAGGACTGTAGCATCTAATGATGAAACATTATGGAGTCTTAAAGGAGGACTGTAGCATCTAATGATGAAACATTATGGAGTCTTAAAGGAGGACTGTAGCATCTAATGATGAAACATTATGGAGTCTTAAAGGAGGACTGTAGCATCTAATGATGAAACATTATGGAGTCTTAAAGGAGGACTGTAGCATCTAATGATGAAACATTATGGAGTCTTAAAGGAGGCCTGTAGCATCTAATGATAAAACATTATGGAGTCTTAAAGGAGGACTGTAGCATCTAATGATGAAACATTATGGAGTCTTAAAGGAGGACTGTAGCATCTAATGATGAAACATTATGGAGTCTTAAAGGAGGACTGTAGCATCTACTGATGAAACATTATGGAGTCTTAAAGGAGGACTGTAGCATCTAATGATGAAACATTATGGAGTCTTAAAGGAGGCCTGTAGCATCTAATGATGAAACATTATGGAGTCTTAAAGGAGGACTGTAGCATCTAATGATGAAACATTATGGAGTCTTAAAGGAGGACTGTAGCATCTAATGATGAAACATTATGGAGTCTTAAAGGAGGCCTGGAGCATCTAATGATGAAACATTATGGAGTCTTAAAGGAGGACTGTAGCATCTAATGATGAAACATTATGGAGTCTTAAAGGAGGACTGTAGCATCTAATGATGAAACATTATGGAGTCTTAAAGGAGGCCTGTAGCACCTAATGATGAAACATTATGGAGTCTTAAAGGAGGACTGTAGCATCTAATGATGAAACATTATGGAGTCTTAAAGGAGGACTGTAGCATCTAATGATGAAACATTATGGAGTCTTAAAGGAGGCCTGTAGCATCTAATGATAAAACATTATGGAGTCTTAAAGGAGGACTGTAGCATCTAATGATGAAACATTATGGAGTCTTAAAGGAGGACTGTAGCATCTAATGATGAAACATTATGGAGTCTTAAAGGAGGACTGTAGCATCTAATGATGAAACATTATGGAGTCTTAAAGGAGGCCTGTAGCATCTAATGATGAAACATTATGGAGTCTTAAAGGAGGACTGTAGCATCTAATGATGAAAAATTATGGAGTCTTAAAGGAGGACTGTAGCATCTAATGATGAAACATTATGGAGTCTTAAAGGAGGCCTGGAGCATCTAATGATGAAACATTATGGAGTCTTAAAGGAGGACTGTAGCATCTAATGATGAAACATTATGGAGTCTTAAAGGAGGACTGTAGCATCTAATGATGAAACATTATGGAGTCTTAGAGGAGGACTGTAGCATCTAATGATGAAACATTATGGAGTCTTAAAGGAGGACTGTAGCATCTAATGATGAAACATTATGGAGTCTTAAAGGAGGACTGTAGCATCTAATGATGAAACATTATGGAGTCTTAAAGGAGGCCTGTAGCATCTAATGATGAAACATTATGGAGTCTTAAAGGAGGACTGTAGCATCTAATGATGAAACATTATGGAGTCTTAAAGGAGGACTGTAGCATCTAATGATGAAACATTATGGAGTCTTAAAGGAGGACTGTAGCATCTAATGATGAAACATTATGGAGTCTTAAAGGAGGACTGTAGCATCTAATGATGAAACATTATGGAGTCTTAATGGAGGACTGTAGCATCTAATGATGAAACATTATGGAGTCTTAAAGGAGGCCTGTAGCATCTAATGATGAAACATTATGGAGTCTTAAAGGAGGACTGTAGCATCTAATGATGAAACATTATGGAGTCTTAAAGGAGGACTGTAGCATCTAATGATGAAACATTATGGAGTCTTAAAGGAGGACTGTAGCATCTAATGATGAAACATTATGGAGTCTTAAAGGAGGACTGTAGCATCTAATGATGAAACATTATGGAGTCTTAAAGGAGGACTGTAGCATCTAATGATAAAACATTATGGAGTCTTAAAGGAGGCCTGTAGCATCTGATGATGAAACATTATGGAGTCTTAAAGGAGGACTGTAGCATCTAATGATGAAACATTATGGAGTCTTAAAGGAGGACTGAAGCATCTAATGATGAAACATTATGGAGTCTTAAAGGAGGACTAGGATGAAAAGGGAAAGGAAAGGGCATATCTAGTCAGTCACAGCTGAATGCATTCACTCTAAATGTGTCTTTCTCATTTAACCCAACCCATCTGAATCAGAGAGGTGCGGGGGCTGCCTTAATCGAAGTTCCACGTCATCCGCGTCCGAGGAGCATTTGTTGTTGGGGGATAACTGCTTTGCTCAAGTGCAGAACGGCAGACCTTTCCACCTTGCGGGCGTGGGGATTCGAACCAGTGACCTTTCGGTTACTGGCCCAACACTCTTAACCGTTAGTCTACAAATGTTCCAACTTCAATTAATTATTTCTCAATGATGCTTTAAAGGAGAAGTTTACCCAAAATCCAGAAACTCTGAAGTGATTCCATACTATGAAACCAGTTCAGTGGAGTTTGCCCTCTCTCCCTGTAGTGCTGTACTGAAACAGCTTCAAACACGTATCACGTGACGTTGCTGAATGCAGGCCAAGCTCTGCTACTTTGCCAGTTAATTTGGTATTTTATTAAAGCTATGGCCTTTGGCTTTCTCCTGGAATTGTTTATTTATGTCTGAGGAAAAAAAGTTTTTCAATCAATAAAACATATACAAAAATATGATTATCATAGTGAATTCATGACATCTGAATGAACAAGCCTTTTCATACTTTATAATATAGTGCTTTCGGAAAGTATTCAGACCCCTCGACCTTTTCCGTATTCTTTTACGGTGCAGCCTGATTCTAAAATGGATTAAAAATAATTTTTCACTCATCAATCTACACACAATACTCCTTAATGACAGAAACAAAACAGGTTTTTATACATTTTTGCAAATATATATTTAAAAAAAGATACCTTATTTAAATAAGTATTCAGACGTTTTGATATGACACTCGAAATTGAGCTGAGGTGCATCATGTTTCCATTGATCATCCTTGAGATGTTTCTACAACTTACCTGTGGTAAATTCAATGGATTGGACATGATTTGGAAAGGCACACACCTGTTTATAAAAGGTCCCACAGTTGACAAACGCATGTCAGAGCAAATACCAAGCCATGAGGTCAAAGGAATTGTCCTTAGAGCTCCGAGACAGGATTGTGTCACGGCACAGATCTGGGGAAGTGTACCAAAACATTTCTGCAGCATTGAAGGTCCCCAAGAACACAGTGGCCAACATCATTCTTAAAAGGAAGACCTTTGGAACCACCAAGACTCTTCCTAGAGCTGGGCGCCTGGCAACACTGAGAACACTCTAGGCTGTAATCGCTGCTAAAGGTGCTTCAACAAAGTACTGAGTAAAGGGTCTCAATATTTACGTAAATGTGACATTTCAGGTTTTCTTTTTGAAAAAAGGTGAAAAAATTCATACAAACCTGTTTTTTGCTTTGACATTTATGGGGTGTTGTGTATAGATTGATGAGGGGGAAATGAAACAATTTAAAATATCTACAGTGAGGGGAAAAAAGTATTTGATCCCCTGCTGATTTGGTACGTTTGCCCACTGACAAAGAAATGATCAGTCTATCATTTTAATGGTAGGTTTATTTGAACAGTGAGAGACAGAATAACAACAAAAAAATCCAGAAAAACACATGTCAAAAATGTTATAAATTGATTTGCATTTTAATGAGGGAAATAAGTATTTGACCCCTCTGCAAAACATGACTTAGTACATTGGCAAAACCCTTGTTGGCAATCACAGAGGTCAGATGTTTCTTGTAGTTGGCCACCAGGTTTGCACACATCTCAGGAGGGATTTTGTCCCACTCCTCTTTGCAGATCTTCTCCAAGTCATTAAGGATTCGAGGCTGACGTTTGGCAACTCGAACCTTCAGCTCCCTCCACAGATTTACTATGGGATTAAGGTCTGGAGACTGACTAGGCCACTCCAGGACCTTAATGTGCTTCTTCTTGAGCCACTCCTTTGTTGCCTTGGCCGTGTGTTTTGGGTCATTGTCATGCTGGAATACCCATCCACGACCCATTTTCAATGCCCTGGCTGAGGGAAGGAGGTTCTCACCCAAGATTTGACGGTACATGGCCCCATCCATCGTCCCTTTGATGCGGTGAAGTTGGCCTGTCCCCTTAGCAGAAAAACACCCCCAAAGCATAATGTTTCCACCTCCATGTTTGATGGTGGGGATGGTGTTCTTGGGGTCATAGGCAGCATTCCTCCTCCTCCAAACACAGCAAGTTGAGTTGATTCCAAAGAGCTCGATTTTGGTCTCATCTGACCACAACACTTTCACCCAGTTCTCCTCTGAATCATTCAGATGTTCATTGGCAAACTTCAGACGGGCCTGTATATGTGCTTTCTTGAGCGGGGGGACCTCGCGGGCGCTGCAGGATTTCAGTCCTTCACGGCGTAGTATGTTACCAATTGTTTTCTTGGTGACTATGGTCCCAGCTGCCTTGAGATCATTGACAAGATCCTCCCGTGTAGTTCTGGGCTGATTCCTCACCGTTCTCATGATCATTGCAACTCCACGAGGTGAGATCTTGCATGGAGCCCCAGGCAGAGGGAGATTGACCACGCTTTTGTGTTTCTTCCATTTGCGAATAATCGCACCAACTGTTGTCTCCTTCTCACCAAGCTGCTTGGCGATGGTCTTGTAGCCTTGTGTAGGTCTACAATCTTGTCCCTGACATCCTTGGAGAGCTCTTTGGTCTTGGCCATGGTGGAGAGTTTGGAATCTGATTGATTGATTGCTTCTGTGGACAGGTGTCTTTTATACAGGTAACAAACTGAGATTAGGAGCACTCCCTTTAAGAGTGTGCTCCTAATCTCAGATCATTACCTGTATAAAAGACACCTGGGAGACATAAATCTTTCTGATTGAGAGGGGGTCAAATACTTATTTAGCTAATTAAAATGCAAATCAATTTATAACATTTCTGACATGCGTTTTTCTGGATGTTTTTGTTATTCTGTCTCTCACTGTTCAAATAAACCTACCATTAAAATTATAGACTGATCATTTCTTTGTCAGTGGGCAAACGTACAAAATCAGCAGGGGATCAAATACTTTTTTCCCCTCACTGTATTTTAGAATAAGGCTGTAACAAAAATGTGTAAAAAGTCAAGGGGTCTGAATACTTTCCGAGAGCATTGTATGTACAGTACTACTCAAACGTTAGGACACAGCACATGCTTTTCCAACAGTCTTGAAGGAGTTCCCACATATGCTGAGCACTTGTTGGCTGCTTTTCCTTCACTCTGCGGTCCATCTCATCCCAAACCATCTCAATTGGGTTGAGGTCGGGGGATTGTGCAGGCCAGGTCATCTGATGCAGCGCTCCATCACTCTCCTTCTTGGTAACATAGCCCTTACACAGCCTGGAGATGTGTTGGGTCATTGTCTTGTTGAAAAACAAATGATAGTCCCACTGAGCCCAAACCAGATGTGATGGCGTATCGCTGCAGAATTCTGTGGTAGCCATGCTGGTTAAGTGTGCCTTGAATTCTAAATATATCACAGACAGTTTCACCAGCAAAGCACCCCCACACCATCACACCACCTCCGTGCTTTACGGTGGGAAATACACATGCAGAGATCATCCGTTCACCCACACCGTGTCTCACGAAGACATGGCGGTTTGAACCAAAAATCTCCAATTTGGACTCCAGACCAAAGGATACATTTCCACCGGTCTAATGTCCATTGCTCGTGTTTCTTGGCCCAAGCAAGTCTCTTCTTCTTATTGGTGTCCTTTAGTAGTGGTTTCTTTGCAGCAATTCGACCATGACGGCCTGATTCAAACAGTCTCCTCTGAACAGTTGATGTTGAGATGTGTCTGTTACTTGAACTCTGTGAAGCATTTATTTGGGCTGCTATTTCTGAGGCTGGTAACTCTAATGAACTTATCCTCTGCAGCAGAGGTAACTCTGGGTCTTCCATTCCTGTGGCGGTCCTCATGAGAGCCAGTTTCATCATAGCGCTTGATGGTTTTTGTGACTGCACTTGAAGAAACTTTAAAAGTTCTTGAAATGTTCCGAATTGACTGACCTTCATGTCGTAAAGTAATGATGGACTGTTGTTTCTCATTGCTTATTTGAGCTGTTCTTGCCGTAATAGGGTTGTCTTCTGTATACCCCCCCTACCTTGTCACAACACAACTGATTGGCTCAAACGCATTAAGAAGGAAATAAATTGCACAAATAAACTTTTAAGAAGGTACACCTGTTAATTGAAATGCATTCCAGGTGACTACTTCATGAAGCTGGATGAGAGAATGCCAAGAGTGTGCAAAGCTGTCATCAAGGCAAAGGGAGGCTATTTGAAGAATCTCAAATATAAAAAATATACTTTGATTTCTTAAAAACTTTTTGGGTTACTACATGATTCCATATGTGTTATTTCATAGTTTTGATATCTTCACTATTATTCTATAATGAAGTTAATATTAAAAATAAATAATTAACCCAGGAAAGAGTAGGTGTTCTAAATCTTTTGACCGGTAGTGTATATTTATTGAACAAAAATATAAATGCAACAATTTCAACGATTTACAGTTCATATAAGCCAACCCTCTTCCTGGAGATCTACTGTCCTGTAGGTTTTCAGTCCAACTCTAATTTAGCATATCTGATTCAGTGTGTTAAGGTCTTGTTGAGCAGCTAATAAGTGGAATCAGGTGTGTTAAATTAGAGCTGGCCTGATAACCCACAGGACGGTACATCTCCAGGAAGAGGGGGGTTGGGCAGCCTTGATATAAGCAAATCAGTCAGTGTAAATAAATTCATTAGGCACTAATCTATGGACTTAACATGACTGGGCAGGGGCACAGCCATTGGTGGGCCTTTTAATATGACTGGGCAGGGGCACAGCCATTGGTGGGCCTTTTAATATGACTGGGCAGGGGCACAGCCATTGGTGGGCCTTTTAATATGACTGGGCAGGGGCACAGCCATTGGTGGGCCTTTTAATATGACTGGGCAGGGGCACAAATTAGTGCACAACATTTGAGAAATAAGCTTTCGTGCGCTTGTAAAAATTCAGGGATCTTTTTTTTCAGCTCATGAAAGATTGGACCAACACTTGCGTTTTATATTTTTAGGAACAAAATATTTCACATTCTTTTTGACTTTACCTAAAATATAATGACATTAGTGATCGTCAAAATGTCAAAAATGTGTGAATGTCTAAATCAGAAAAATTGCCATTTAAAACAGCACGTGTCGGACCCTTTCGACAACAGGGAGATGTTACTGATGTGTCTGTCTCCAATGTAAAAAAAACACAATTACTTTTTAACTTATTTTAGGTTTAAGGAAATGTGTAGGTCGCATTCTGTATCATACCGCTATTAAGGTTATAAATGTAAAACCACCTGGTATCATACCGCTATTAAGGTTATAAATGTAAAACCACCTGGTATCATACAACTATTAAGGTTATAAATGTAAAACCACCTGGTATCATACAACTATTAAGGTTATAAATGTAAAACCACCTGGTATCATACAACTATTAAGGTTATAAATGTAAAACCACCTGGTATCATACCAGGTACAACCGAAAAAGAAAAGCCGCACACTCTAGGAGCTCAGATGCAATAATTGAATATCCTAATAACCAACTGCGAGCAGTGTGGAAAGAGTTTTATCTGTTTAGGAAGCCTGAAAGGTCATGAACGAATACACACAGGGGAAAAGCCTTACCACTGCTCCCATTGTGGAAAGAGTTTTAGCCATTTAGAAAGCCTGGAAAGACA